>NW_006263226.1:4060-5550 GCF_000493195.1 Citrus x clementina | reverse complement strand
AGACTTTGTGAGGCGCCTCCGTGTGCCAAAAATAGGCTGCAGGCACAGTCGCGCCCAAAAATAACTGCCCGAAAGCCGGGGCGCCAAGTTTGTCCAGCGGAAAAAGGCCACAAAAACGGGTTGGCTATAGCCTTGGGGGGTGGGGCTGGCCAACTTCGACCGCCGGACTCGGAATGGAGCGAGACTTTGCGAGCCACCTCTGTGCGCCAAAAATAGGCCGCGGGCACAGTCGTGCCCAAAAACAACCGCCCGCAGGCTGGGGCGCCAGGTTCGTCCAGCGGAAAAAGCCCACAAAAACGGGCGGGCTATAGCCTTGGGGGGTGGTGCTGGCCAACTTCGTCCGCCGGACTCGGAATGGTACGAGAATTTGTGAGGCGCCTCCGTGTGCCAAAAATAGGCCGCAGGCACCGTCGCGCCCAAAAATAACCGCCCGAAAGCCGGGGCGCCAAGTTCGTCCAGCGGAAAAAGGCCACAAAAACGGGTGGGCTATAGCCTGGGGGGGTGGGGCTGGCCAACTTCGTCCGCCGGACTCGGAATGGCGCTAGACTTTACGAGGCGCCTCCGTCTGCCAAAAATAGGCCGCGGGCACAGCCGCGCCCAAAAATAACCGCCCGAAGGCCGGGGCGCCAAGTTCGTCCAGCGGTAAAAGGCCACAAAAACGGGTGGGCTATAGCCTTGGGGGGTGGGGCTGGCCAACTTCGTCCGCCGGACTCGGAATGGTGTGACACTTTATGAGGTGCCTCCGTGTGCATAAAATACGCCGCGGGCACAGCCGCGCCCAAAAATAACCGCCCGAAGGCCGGGGCGCCAAGTTCGTCGAGCGGAAAAAGCCCACAAAAACGGGTGGGCTATAGCCTTGGGGGGTGGGGCTGGCCAACTTCGTCCGCCGGACTCGGAATGGCGCTAGACTTTGCGAGGCGCCTCCGTGTGCCAAAAATAGGCTGCGGGCACAGCCGCGTATAAAAATAACCGCCCGAAGGCCGGGGCGCCAAGTTCGTCCAGCGGAAAAAGCCCACAAAAATGGGTGGGCTATACCCTTGGGGGGTGGGGCTGGCCAGCTTCGTCCGCCGGACTCGGAATGGCGCGAGCCCTTGCGAGGCATCTCCGTGTGCCAAAAATAGGCCGCGGGCACAGCCGCGCCAAAAAATAACCGCCCGAAGGCCGGGGCGCCAAGTTCGTCCAGCGGAAAAAGCCCACAAAAACGGGCGGGCTATAGCCTTTGGGGGTGGTGCTAGCCAACTTCGTCCGCCGGACTCGGAATGGCGCGAGACTTTGTGAGGCGCCTCCGTGTGCCAAAAATAGGCTGCAGGCACAGTCGCGCCCAAAAATAACCGCCCGAAAGCCGGGGCGCCAAGTTTGTCCAGCGGAAAAAGGCCACAAAAACGGGTTGGCTATAGCCTTGGGGGGTGGGGCTGGCCAACTTCGACCGCCGGACTCGGAATGGAGCGAGACTTTGCGAGCCACCTCTGTGCGCCAAAAATAGGCCGCGG
>NW_006263226.1:1431-3849 GCF_000493195.1 Citrus x clementina | reverse complement strand
AAGCCGGGGCGCCAAGTTCGTCCAGCGGAAAAAGGCCACAAAAACGGGTGGGCTATAGCCTTGGGGGGTGGGGCTGGCCAACTTCGTCCGCCGGACTCGGAATGGCGCGAGACTTTGCGAGGCACCTCCGTGTGCCAAAAATAGGCCGCGGGCACAGCCGTGCCCAAAAATAACCGCCCGAAAGCCGGGGCGCCAAGTTCGTCCATCGGAAAAAGGCCACAAAAACGGGTGGGCTATAGCCTTGGGAGGTGGGGCTGGCCAACTTCGTCCGCCGGACTCGGAATGGAGCGAGACTTTGCGAGGCACCTCCGTGTGCCAAAAATAGGCCGCAGGCACAGCTGTGCCCAAAAATAACCGCCCGAAGGCCGGGGCGCCAAGTTCGTCCAGCGGAAAAAGGCCACAAAAACGGGTGGGCTATAGCCTTGGGGGGTGGGGCTGGCCAACTTCGTCCGCCGGACTCAGAATGGCGCGACACTTTAGGAGGTGCCTCCGTGTGCATAAAATAGGCCGCGGGCACAGCCGCGCCCAAAAATAACCGCCCGAAGGCCGGGGCGCCAAGTTCGTCCAGCGGAAAAAGGCCACAAAAACAGGTGGGCTATAGCCTTGGGGGGTGGGGCTGTCCAACTTCGTCCGCCGGACTCGGAATGGAGCGAGACTTTGCGAGGCATCTCCGTGTGCCAAAAATAGGCCGCGGCAACAGCGGCGCCCAAAAATAACCGCCCGAAGGCCGGGGCGCCAAGTTCGTCCAGCGGAAAAACGCCACAGAAACGGGTGGGCTATAGCCTTGGGGGGTGGGGCTGGCCAACTTCGTCCGCCGGACTCGGAATGCCGCGAGACTTTGCGAGGGACCTCCGTGTGCCAAAAATAGGCCGCGGGCAAAGCCGCACCCAAAAATAACCGCCCGAAGGCCGGGGCGCCAAGTTCGTCCAGCGGAAAAAGGCCACAAAAACGGGTGGGCTATAGCCTTGGGGAAGGCTGGCGACCTTCGTCCGCCTCACTCGGAATGCCGCGAGACTTTACGAGGGGCCCCCGTGTGCCAAAAATAGGCCGCGGGCAAAGCCGCACCCAAAAATAACCGCCCGAAGGCCGGGGCGCCAAGTTCGTCCAGCGGAAAAAGGCCACAAAAACGGGTGGGCTATAGCCTTGGGGGGTGGGGCTGGCCAACTTCGTCCGCCGGACTCAGAATGGCGCGACACTTTACGAGGTGCCTCCGTGTGCATAAAATAGGCCGCGGGCACAGCCGTGCCAAAAAATAACCGCCCGAAGGCCGGGGCGCCAAGTTCGTCGAGCGGAAAAAGCCCACAAAAATGGGTGGGCTATAGCCTTGGGGGGTGGGGCTGGCCGACTTCGTCCGCCGGACTCGGAATGCCGCGAGTATTTACGAGGGGCCTCCGTGTGCCAAAAATAGGCCGCGGGCAAAGCCGCGCCCAAAAATAACCGCCCGAAGGCCGGGGCTCCAAGTTCGTCCAGCGGAAAAAGGCCACAAAAACGGGTGAGCTATAGCCTTGGGGGGTGGGGCTGGCCAACTTCGTCCGCCGGACTCGGAATGGCGTGACACTTTACGAGGTGCCTCCGTGTGCATAAAATAGGCCGCGGGCACAGCCGCGCCCAAAAATAACCGCCCGAAGGCCGGGGCGCCAAGTTCGTCCAGCGGAAAAAGGCCACAAAAACGGGTGGGCTATAGCTTTGGGGGGTGGGGCTGGCCAACTTCGTCCGCCGGACTCGGAATGGCGCGAGACCTTGTGAGGCATCTCCGAGTGCCAAAAATAGGCCGTGGCCACAGCCACACCCAAAAATAACCGCCCGAAGGCCGGGGCGCCAAGTTCGTCCAGCAGAAAAAGGCCACAAAAACGGGCGGGCTATAGCCTTGGGGGGTGGGGCTGGCCAACTTCGACTGCCGGACTCGGAATGGCGCTAGACTTTGGGAGGTGCCTCCATGTGCAAAAAACAGGCCGCGGGCACAGCCACACCCAAAAATAACCGCCCGAAGGCCGGGGCACCAAGTTCGTCCAGCGGAAAAAGGCCACAAAAACGGGTGGGCTATAGCCTCGGGGGGTGGGGCTGGCCAACTTCGTGCACCGGACTCGGAACGGCGCGAGACTTTACGAGGCGCCTACGTGTGCTACAAATAGGCTGCGGGCACAGCCGCGCCAAAAAATAACTGCCGGAAGGCCGGGGCGCCAAGTTCGTCCAGCGGAAAAAGGCCACAAAAACGGGTGGGCTATAGCCTTGCGGGCTGGGGCTGGCCAACTTCGTCCGCCGGACTTGAAATGGCACGAGACGTTGCGAGGCGCCTCCGTGTGCCAAAAATAGGCCGCGGTCACAGCCGTGCCAAAAAACAACCGCCCGCAAGCCGGGGCGCCAAGTTCTTCCAGCGGAAAAAGCCCACAAAAACGGGCGGGCTATACCCTTGGGGGG
>NW_006263226.1:0-769 GCF_000493195.1 Citrus x clementina | reverse complement strand
GGGCGCCAAGTTCGTCGAGCGGAAAAAGCCCACAAAAACGGGTGGGCTATAGCCTTGGGGGGTGGGGCTGGCCAACTTCGTCCGCCGGACTCGGAATGGCGCTAGACTTTATGAGGCGCCTCCGTGTGCCAAAAATAGGCCGCGGGCACAGCCGCGCATAAAAATAACCGCCCGAAGGCCGGGGCGCCAAGTTCGTCCAGCGGAAAAAGCCCACAAAAACGGGTGGGCTATAGCCTTGGGGGGTGGGGCTGGCCAGCTTCGTCCGCCGGACTCGGAATGGCGCGAGACCTTGCGAGGCATCTCCGTGTGCCAAAAATAGGCCGCGGGCACAGCCGCGCCAAAAAATAACTGCCCGAAGGCCGGGGCGCCGAGTTCGTCCAGCGGAAAAAGCCCACAAAAACGGGCGGGCTATAGCCTTTGGGGGTGGTGCTAGCCACCTTCGTCCGCCGGACTCGGAATGGCGCGAGACTTTGTGAGGTGCCTCCGTGTGCCAAAAATAGGCTGCGGGCACAGTCGCGCCCAAAAATAACCGCCCGAAAGCCGGGGCGCCAAGTTTGTCCAGCGGAAAAAGGCCACAAAAACGGGTTGGCTATAGCCTTGGGGGGTGGGGCTGGCCAACTTCGACCGCCGGACTCAGAATGGAGCGAGACTTTGCGAGGCACCTCTGTGTGCTAAAAATAGGCCGCGGGCACAGCCGTGCCCAAAAACAACCGCCCGCAGGCCGGGGCGCCAAGTTCGTCCAGCGGAAAAAGCCCACAAAAACGGGCGG
>NW_006263227.1:1528-5041 GCF_000493195.1 Citrus x clementina | reverse complement strand
CGTTTTTTGGCCATTTTTCCGCTGGGGGGTCTTGGCGCCCCCGACCTTCAGGGGGCTGATTTTTGGGCGCGGCGGGCCCCGTGGCCTATTTTTGGCACACGGAGGCCGCCCGCAAAGTCTGGGGCCATTCCGAGTCCGGCAGACGAACTTCGCCCACGCCCCCCACCAAGGCTATAGCCCACCCGTTTTTTGGCCATTTTTCCGCTGGGGGGTCTTGGCCTCCCGACCTTCGGGGGCTGATTTTTGGGCGCGGCTGTTCCCGTGGCCTATTTTGGGCACACGAAGGCCGCCCGCAAAGTCTGGGGCCATTCAGAGTCCGGCGGACGAACTTCGCCAACGCCCCCCAGCAAGGATATAGCCCACCCGATTTTTGGCCATTTTTCCGCTCGGGGGTCTTGGCCCGCCGACCATCGGGGGCTGATTTTTGGGCGCGGCTGTGCCCGTGGCCTATTTTTATCACACGAAGTCCGCCCGCAAAGTCTGGGGCGATTCCGAGTCCGGCGGACGAACTTCGCCCGCGCCCCCCACGAACACTATAGCCCACCCGTTTTTTGGCCATTTTTCCGCTGGGGGCTCTTGGCGCCCCGACCTTCGGGGGCTGATTTTTGGGCGCGGCTGTGCCCGTGACCTATTTTTGGGACACGGAGGCCGCCCGCAAACTCTGGGGCCATTCCGAGTCCGGCGGACGAACTTCGCCCACGCCCCCCACCAAGGCTATAGCCCACCCGTTTTTTAGCCATTTTTCCGCAGGGGGGTCTTGGCCTCCCGACCTTCGGGGGCTGATTTTTGGGCGCGGCTGTGCCCGTGGCCTATTTTTGGCACACGGAGGCCGCCCGCAAAGTCTGGGGCCATTCCGAGTCCGGCGGACGAACTTCGCCCACGCCCCCCACGAAGGTTATAGCCCACCCGATTTTTGGCCATTTTTCTGCTGTGGGGTCTTGGCCCGCCGACCTTCGGGGGCTGATTTTTGGGCGCGGCTGTTGCCGTGGCCTATTTTTGGCACACGGAGGCCGCCCGCAAAGTCTGGGGCCATTCCGAGTCCGGCGGACGAACTTCGCCCACGCCCCCCACCAAGGCTATAGCCCACCCGTTTTTTGGCAATTTTTCCGCTGGGGGGTGTTGGCGCCCCGATGGAGAGGGGGCTGATTTTTGGGCGCGGCAGTGCCCGTGGCCTATTTTTGGCACACGGAGGCCGCCCGCAAAGTCTGGAGCCATTCCGAGTCCGGCGGACGAACTTCGCCCACGCCCCCCACGAAGGCTATAGGCCACCCGTTTTTTGGCCATTTTTCCGCTGGGGGGTCTTGGGGCCCGACATTCGGGGACTGATTTTTGGGCGCGGCTGTGCCTGTGGCCTATTTTTGGCACACGTAGGCCGCCCGCAAAGTCTGGGGCCATTCCGAGTCTGGCGGACGAACTTCGCCCACGCCCCCCACCAAGGCTATAGCCCACCCGTTTTTTGGCCATTTTTCCGCTGGGGGGTCTTGGCGCCCCGACCTTCGGGGGCTGATTTTTGGGCGCGGCTGTGCCCGTGACCTATTTTTGGGACACGGAGGCCGCCCGCAAACTCTGGGGCCAATCTGAGTCCGGCGGACGAACTTCGCCCACGCCCCCCACCTAGGCTATAGCCCAGCCGTTTTTTAGCCATTTTTCCGCTGGGGGGTCTTGGCCTCCCGACCTTCGGGGGCAGATTTTTGGGCGCGGCTGTGCCCGTGGCCTATTTTTGGCACACGGAGGCCGCCCGCAAAGTCTGGGGCCATTCCGAGTCCGGCGGACGAACTTCGCCCACGCCCCCCACGAAGGCTATAGCCCACCCGATTTTTGGCCATTTTTCCGCTGGGGGGTCTTGGTCCGCCGACCTTCGGGGGCTGATTTTTGGGCGCGGCTGTGCCCGTGGCCTATTTTTTTGCACACGGAGTCCGCCCGCAGAGTCTGGGGCCATTCCGAGTCCGGCGGACGAATTTCGCCCACGCCCCCCACGAAGACTATAGCCCACCGGTTTTTTGGCCATTTTTCCGCTGGGGGGTCTTGGCACCCTGACCTTCGGGGGCTGATTTTTGGGCGCGGCTGTGCCCGTGGCCTATTTTTGGCACACGGAGGCCGCCCGCAAAGTCTGGGGCCATTCCGAGTCCGGCGGACGAACTTCGCCCACGCCCCCCACCAAGGCTATAGCCCACCCGTTTTTTGGCCATTTTTACGCTGGGGGGTCTTGGCGGCCCGACCTTCGGGGACTGATTTTTGGGCGCGGCTGTGCCCGTGGCCTATTTTTGGCACACGGAGTCCGCCCGCAAAGTCTGGGGCCATTCCGAGTCCGGCGGACGAACTTCGCCCACGCCCCCCACGAAGACTATAGCCCACCCGTTTTTTGGCCATTTTTCCGCTGGGGGGTCTTGGCGCCCCGACCTTTGGGGGCTGATTTTTGGGCGCGGCTGTGCCCGTGGCCTATTTTTGGCACACGGAGGCCGCCCGCAAAGTCTGGGGCCATTCCGAGTCCGGCGGACAAACTTCGCCCACGCCCCCCACGAAGACTATAGCCCACCCGTATTGTGGCCATTTTTCCGCTGGGGGGTCTTGGTACCCCGACCTTCGGGTGCTGATTTTTGGGCGCGGCTGTGCCCGTGGCCTATTTTTGGCACACGTAGGCCGCCCGCAAAGTCTGGGGCCATTCCGAGTCCGGCGGACGAACTTCGCCCACGCCCCCCACCAAGGCTATAGCCCACCTGTTTTTTGGCCATTTTTCCGCTGGGGGGTCTTGGCGCCCCGACCTTCGGGGGCTGATTTTTGGGCGCGGCTGTACCCGTGGCCTATTTTTGGCACACGGAGTCAGCCCGCAAAGTCTGGGGCCATTCCGAGTCCGGCGGACGAACTTTGCCAACGCCCCCCACCAAGGCTATAGCCCACCCGTTTTTTGGCCATTTTTCCGCGGGGGGGTCTTGGTGCCCGGACTTTCGGGGGCTGATTTTTGGGCGCGGCTGTGCCCGTGGTTTATTTTTGGCACACGGAGGCCGCTTGCAAAGTCTGGGGCCATTCCGATTCCGGCAGACGAACTTCGCCCACGCCCCCCACCAAGGCTATAGCCCACCCGTTTTTTGGCCATTTTTCCGCTGGGGGGTCTTGGTACCCCGACCTTCGGGTGCTGATTTTTGGGCGCGGCTGTGCCCGTGGCCTATTTTTGGCACACGGAGGCCGCCCGCAAAGTCTGGGGCCATTCCGAGTCCGGCAGACGAACTTCGCCCACGCCCCCCACCAAGGCTATAGCCCACCCGTTTTTTGGCCATTTTTCCGCTGGGGGGTCTTGGCGCCCCGATCTTCGGGGGCTGATTTTTGGGCGCGGCTGTGCCTGTGGCCTATTTTTGGCACACGGAGGCCGCCCGCAAAGACTGGGGCCATTCCGAGTCCGGCGGACGAACTTCGCCCACGCCCCCCACCAAGGCTATAGCCCACCCGATTTTTGGCCATTTTTCCGCTGGGCGGACTTGGCGCCCCGACCTTCTGGGGCTGATTTTTGGGCGCGGC
>NW_006263227.1:0-1164 GCF_000493195.1 Citrus x clementina | reverse complement strand
GTGCCCGTGGCCTATATTAGGCACACGGAGTCCGCCCGCAAAGTCTGGGGCAATTCTGAGTCCGGCGGACGAACTTCGCCCACGCCCCCCACGAAGACTATAGCCCACCCGTTTTTTGGCCATTTTTCCGCTGGGGGGTCTCGGCGCCCCGACCTTTGGGGGCTGATTTTTGGGCGCGGCTGTGCCCGTGGCCTATTTTTGGCACACGGAGGCCGCCCGCAAAGTCTGGGGCCATTCCGAGTCCGGCGGACGAACTTCGCCCACGCCCCCCACGAAGGTTATAGCCCACCCGATTTTTGGCCATTTTTCTGCTGTGGGGTCTTGGCCCGCCGACCTTCGGGGGCTGATTTTTGGGCGCGGCTGTTGCCGTGGCCTATTTTTGGCACACGGAGGCCGCCTGCAAAGTCTGGGGCCATTCCGAGTCCGCCGGACGAACTTCGCCCACGCCCCCCACCAAGGCTATAGCCCACCCGTTTTTTGGCCATTTTTCCTCTGGGGGGTCTTGGCCTCCCGACCTTCGGGGGCTGATTTTTGGGCGCGGCTGTTCCCGTGGCCTATTTTGGGCACACGGAGGCCGCCCGCAAAGTCTGGGGCCATTCGGAGTCCGGCGGACGAACTTCGCCCACGCCCCCCTGCAAGGATATAGCCCACCCGATTTTTGGCCATTTTTCCGCTGGGGGGTCTTGGCCCGCCGACCTTCGGGGGCTGATTTTTGGGCGCGGCTGTGCCCGTGGCCTATTTTTATCACACGGAGTCCGCCCGCAAAGTCTGGGGCGATTCCGAGTCCGGCGGACGAACTTCGCCCACGCCCCCCACGAAGACTATAGCCCACCCGTTTTTTGGCCATTTTTCCGCTGGGGGGTCTTGGCGCCCCGACCTTCGGGGGCTGATTTTTGGGCGCGGCTGTGCCCGTGGCCTATTTTTGGCACACGGAGGCCGCCCGCAAAGTCTGGGGCCATTCCGAGTCCGGCGGACAAACTTCGCCCACGCCCCCCACGAAGACTATAGCCCACCCGTATTTTGGCCATTTTTCCGCTGGGGGGTCTTGGCGCCCCGACCTTCGGGTGCTGATTTTTGGGCGCGGCTATGCCCATTGCCTATTTTTGGCACACGGAGTCCGCCCGCAAAGTCTGGGGCCATTCCGAGTCCGGCGGACGAACTTCG
>NW_006263228.1:1468-4840 GCF_000493195.1 Citrus x clementina | reverse complement strand
TGAAAACTATCTTAAAGAGTAGATATACAAATTGAAGGACAAAAGATGATTCAAGGTTTTATGATTTGCGAAATGAGAGCTCAAAGAATGCTGTGTGCTTTTTTATTTTTCTTGCAAGAGCTTAAAAATCAATTGGATTTGAGTTTACATAGTTTGAGCTCAAAAATTAGCCGTTATGCACATTTTGGTGATAACCGGCTTATCGTTTATAGAATTCAGTTAGTCGCTTTTATGTTACCGTTAAAGTAAAAATTTGAATTTCAGAATATCCAGCATGCCGCTTTTCATATCCTCTTAGCCGCTTTTGAAATCCGGATAGCCGCTTATGTTCCATAAGCTTACTGCCCAAAATTCGGCTAGCCGTTTGACACATTTGGTTAGCCGCTTACTACAGTAACCGGTACAGTGCACTATTTTCTAAAATTATAATTTGACCCCAAAACGTTATATAATTGGACTATGGCACAAAACTTTATGAATCTTTTCAGATAAGTCCAATTTCGGAATTTCTTAGTAATACTTTGTTAATCCCAAAACTTTTTGAAATTATAATATGACCCAAAATATGTGAAATGATAAATGGCCAAAAATATTTAAATAGTTTCAAATTGGTCCAAATCCGAAATTCAAAAACAATATTTATTAAAAACAAAGATTATAAAATTCTTTTATTTTAATCCACAACTTGAAAAAATCCTTTACTCCCTGAAATCATTTTCTTATTATAAAATCACAATACATAAATCTTTATTTAACTAACACATGTGGTTTGTTATCATCAAAATTCATATTTATAACTATATAGGCTAACAATCTCCCATTTTTTGATGATGACAAAACACATTATAGAAAATTGGTTTATTTATGAAAAGCTCTCCCTTAATCAATGCAAGGTTAAAATCTAATCTCACACACTCAAACATTCACAATTAAGTTGAGGAATTGAAGATTACAATAAAAACTCTCTTAAAGAGTAGATATACAAATTGAAGAACAAAAGATGATTTAAGGTTTTATGATTTGCGAAATGAGAGCTCAGTGAATGTTGTGTGCTTTTTAATTTTGCTTGCAAGATCTTGAAAATGAATTCGATTTGAGGTTACATAGTTTGAGCTCAAAAACTAGCCGTTATGCACATTTTGGTGATAACCGGTTTACTGTTTATAGAATCCGGTTAGCTGCTTTTATGTTACCGTTAAAGCAAAAATTTGAATTTTAGAATATATGGCATGTCGCCTTTCATATCTTCTTAGCCGCTTTTGAAATCCGGATAGCCGCTTATTATCCAGAAGCTTACTGCCCAAAATCCGACTAGCTGTTTGTCACATCTGGTTAGCTGCTTGCTACAGTAACCGGTACAATGTAGTATTTTCTAAAATTATATTTTGACCCCAAAACGTTATATAATTGGACTATGGCACAAAGCTTTATGAATCTTTTCAGATAAGTCCAATTTCGGAATTTCTTAGTAATACTTTGTTAATCCCAAAACTTTTTGAAATTATGATATGACCCAAAATATGTGAAATTATAAATGGCCCAAAATATTTAAATAGTTTCAAATAGGTCCAAATCTGAAATTAAAAAAACAATATTTATTAAAAACAAAGATTATAAAATTCTTTCATTTTAATCCACAACTTGAAAAAATCCTTTACTCCCTGAAATCATTTTCTTATTATAAAATCACAATACATAAATCTTTATTTAACTAACACATGTGGTTTGTTATCATCAAAATTCAGATTTATAACTATATAGGGTAACAATCTCCCATTTTTTGATGATGACAAAACACATTATAGAAAATTGATTTATTTATGAAAAGCTCCCCTTTAATCAATGCAAGGTGAAAAACTAATCTCACACACTCAAACATCCACAATTAAGATCAGGAATTGACGATTACAATAAAAACTCTCTTAAAGAGTAGATATACAAATTGAAGAACAAAAGATGATTCAAGGTTTTATGATTTGCGAAATGAGAGCTCAATGAATGTTGTGTGCTTTTTAATTTTGCTTGCAAGAGCTTGAAAATGAATTCGATTTGAGGTTACATAGTTTGAGCTCAAAAACTAGCCGTTATGCACATTTTGGTGATAACCGGCTTACCGTTTATTGAATCCAGTTAGCCGCTTTTATGTTACCGTTAAAGCAAAAATTTGAATTTCAGAATATCCGGCATGCCGCTTTTCATATCCTCTTAGCCGCTTTTGAAATCCGGATAGCCGCTTATGTTCCATAAGCTTACTACCCAAAATCCGGCTAGTCGTTTGTCACATCTGGTTAGTCGCTTACTACAGCAACCGGTTCAGTGCACTATTTTCTAAAATTACAATTTGACCCCAAAACGTTATATAATTGTACTATGGCACAAAACTTTATGAATCTTTTCAGATAAGTCCAATTTCGGAATTTCTTAGTAATACTTTGTTAATCCCAAAACTTTTTAAAATTATGATATGACCCAAAATATGTGAAATTATAAATGGTCCAAAATATTTAAATAGTTTTAAATATGTCCAAATCCGAAATTCAAAAACAATATTTATTAAAAATTCTTTCATTTTAATCCACAACTTGAAAAAATCCTTTACTCCCTAAAATCATTTTCTTATTATAAAATCACAATACATAAATCTTTATTTAACTAACACATGTGGTTTGTTATCATCAAAATCAATATTTATAACTATATTGGCTAACAATCTCCCATTTTTTATGATGACAAAACACATTATAGAAAATTGATTTATTTATGAAAAGCTTCCCCTTAATCAATGCTAGGTGAAAAAGTAATCTCACACACTCAAACATTCACAATTAACATGAGGAATTGAAGATTACAATAAAAACTCTCTTAAAGAGTAGATATACAAATTGAAGAACAAAAGATGATTCAGGGTTTTATGATTTGCGAAATGAGAGCTCAATGAATGTTGTCTGCTTTTTTATTTTGCTTGCAAGAGCTTGAAAATCAATTGGATTTGAGTTTATATAGTTTGAGCTCAAAAACTAGCCGTTATGCACATTTTGGTGATAACCGGTTTATCGTTTATAGAAACCGATTAGCTGCTTTTATGTTACCGTTAAAGTAAAAATATGAATTTTAGAATATCCGGCATGCCGCTTTTCATATCCTCTTAGCCGCTTTTGAAATCCGGATAGCCGCTTGTGTTCCAAAAGTTTACTTCCCAAAATCCTGCAAGCGTTTGTCACATCCGATTAGCCGCTTGCTACAGTAACCGGTACAACGTATTATTTTCTAAAATTATATTTTGACCCCAAAACGTTATATAATTGTACTATGGCATAAAACTTTATGAATCTTTTCAGATAAGTCCAATTTCGGAATTTCTTAGTAATACTT
>NW_006263228.1:0-1305 GCF_000493195.1 Citrus x clementina | reverse complement strand
TTGAAAAAATCCTTTACTCCCTGAAATCATTTTCTTATTATAAAATCACAATACATAAATCTTTATTTAACTAACACATGTGGTTTGTTATCATCAAAATCAATATTTATAACCATATAGGCTAACAATCTCCCATTTTTTTATGATGGCAAAACACATTATAGAAAATTGATTTATTTATGAAAAGCTCCCTCTTAATCAATGCAAGGTTAAAAACTAATCACACACACTAAAACATTCACAATCAAAAAGAGGAATTGAAGATTATAATAAAAACTCTCTTAAATAGTAGATATACAAATTGAAGAACAAAAGATGATTCAAGGTTTTATGATTTGCAAAATGAGAGCTCAAAGAATGTTGTGTGCTTTTTTATTTTGCTTGCAAGAGCTTGAAAATCAATTGGATTTGAGTATACATAGTTTGAGCTCAAAAACTAGCCGCCATGCACATTTTGGTGAAAATCGGCTTACCGTTTATAGAATCCAGTTAGCCGCTTTTATGTTACCGTTAAAGCAAAAATTTGAATTTCAGAATATCCGGCATGCCGCTTTTCATATCCTCTTAGCCGCTTTTGAAATCCGGATAGCCGCTTATGTTCCATAAGCTTACTGCCCAAAATTCGGCTAGCCGTTTGACACATTTGGTTAGCCGCTTACTACAGTAACCGGTACAGTGCACTATTTTCTAAAATTATAATTTGACCCCAAAACGTTATATAATTGGACTATGGCACAAAACTTTATGAATCTTTTCAGATAAGTCCAATTTCGGAATTTCTTAGTAATACTTTGTTAATCCCAAAACTTTTTGAAATTATAATATGACCCAAAATATGTGAAATGATAAATGGCCAAAAATATTTAAATAGTTTCAAATTGGTCCAAATCCGAAATTCAAAAACAATATTTATTAAAAACAAAGATTATAAAATTCTTTTATTTTAATCCACAACTTGAAAAAATCCTTTACTCCCTGAAATCATTTTCTTATTATAAAATCACAATACATAAATCTTTATTTAACTAACACATGTGGTTTGTTATCATCAAAATCAATATTTATAACCATATAGGCTAACAATCTCCCATTTTTTTATGATGGCAAAACACATTATAGAAAATTGATTTATTTATGAAAAGCTCCCTCTTAATCAATGCAAGGTTAAAAACTAATCACACACACTAAAACATTCACAATCAAAAAGAGGAATTGAAGATTATAATAAAAACTCTCTTAAATAGTAGATATACAAATTGAAGAACAAAAGATGATTCAAGGTTTTATGATTGCAAAATGAGAGCT
>NW_006263229.1:0-25345 GCF_000493195.1 Citrus x clementina | reverse complement strand
CATTTTTATTTGGCCATATCCTCACTTTGATAAATCAACTCAAGAGCCATTAATCCAATCTATTGGAATTTTCTTTTCCTATCTTCAGAAATGGAATGAAAACAGTAAAAATTTGGGTTTCAGAAATGGAATTTTCTTTTCCTACCTTCAGAAATGGAATGAAAACAGATAAAATTTGGGTTTCATGAAAGGGAAGGGGGAAAAAAATAGAGATATCCTCCCTACAAAATTTAACTAGCCACAAAACAATCTACTTCAAGTGAGGAACCAAGACAACAGAAATTTTAAGATTTCTGATCCAACCTCCCTACACTACACATACAAATTAACCTCACTAAGTTGATAAAGTTAAAAAAAAAAATCAAATTTCAACTCTGTTTCTTTCCCCCCACACACGCGCATATATATATATATATATAGACACCTAACTAAGTTCACAAAATAACAAAAAATTAAAAGTTCAACTTTGTTCCTTTCCCCACATGTACTTATAAAATAAAATAAATCTAACTAAGTTGACAAAATAACAAAATTCAAAACTTCAACTTCTTTCCTTTCCTTCACCCTTTCTTCCCAGCAATCCGAACATAAATCCACATCCTTATTAAATATACCAAAGAAATGATTTCCATAACAGCAATTACAACAGGAAGAAATAAACTAAAACTAAACTCCAATAAAGTACTAACACGAACTCAATGCACAACAAATTTAGCCTAATTGAACTACAGAAGCATCGCACGTCTGCAATTTCCACTTGATTCTTCTCCTCACATATTCTCCAAGCAACCAAAGAAAAAAATAAAAGCTTCCTTACAAAATCAGAAGTCTTAATTTGCACAGCAGGAGCTCTTAAATAGAAACCTCATATTTCTAAATTTCTAAAAAGCAATAAATTTATGTAAGGTAAGTTACCAAACGAAAGTATACCGGCAAAAAACTTGTAATTTTCAACTTCCATTACTCCTATGAATACATGTCAGCAAGAAAACCCAAAAAAAAAAAAAAAAATCAAATTTAGTTCAACACACACAAAGATAAGGATTTATTAAAAAGAAAAAATCTTTTTTTTGGTTTAAAAAAAGAAGAAAGAAAAACTCACCACAATGTGTAGGCACAACATGAACATTACTATCACGAGATCTAATCGCCTCAAAATCCGCTTCTATTTTCGCCTCCAATGCTGCCCACTCTTCACTCGCTTTGTTTAGCTCCTCAATCGCCTCAAACGTCGAGTCATCACGCGCCGCCTCCAGCTTCCCGCCAGCCGAACCCGGAGCTCCACCAAACGCCGCGGCGGCAGCCAGAGTGGTGGGGCCCTGGCGAGCCCTCGTCAACGGCCCGTTATGGTTGTAGATCGGAGTGTGAGCAACTAAATTCTTCTCGCGAGTCATGCGTTTCGACGGCGTGGATGAAGCGTTAGTCGCTGAGAGCGCCGAGGCTTTCCTTTTGTGCGCTCCGGCTCGGCGCCGAGACGAAGCCGGCTCGGATGCCGCTGACTCGGCTCCAGCTGCGGCCGAGCTCGTAGCCGCCGGTTGCGCTCCGGCTTCCCGGCGTTTCTCTTCCATTAGAATGATTTGGTTCAGTTTCGAGTTTCGAAGCTCTTGGGTTCAGTCTATGTTTTGCGTATGCATTCCTGGTGAATCTGAACGCACAACAACTATTAATCTGAATGATATTGGCAGGGACAAAAGTAATGCTTCCACGAGTTTAGATAATAACATCTGAGTCACTGATTTATAAAGAATTTGTAATAAGATACAGAGAGTATACATTTATGCAAATTGGTCACATATGTTATTCCTATAGCATTACGTTAGTATTCAATTAACAAAAGAGTTATGTTTTGTTTACAAACTATGATATTATATAGTTGACACATATTACATATAACTTCTATGAATTAATAACATTTGGGACTACATAAATTTTATTAATTAAAAGAATTATTATTTAAATAATAAATTAATAATTTATTAATTTCTAGAGTGCATTTATAGTTCAAGAAGCATACATTAATTAACTAAAATTTCGTTATATTTTACTAATCTAATTTATTGAATATGAATTAATCCACTAAATAGAATTAGATAAACCAAAACAATAACTGCATTGTATTTATCTACTTAATTATCTCTTGGATTACCATAATAAAGAATGATGTAAGTTGAGAAATTTTAAGTTTAGAAGGAATTAAACCACTGCTGACATCACTTCAAATCATGTCGATGATAAAGTTGAGAATGATACAATTGCTTTGGAGCCAGTTATGTGTAAGAAAGCACTTCATAATTTTTTTATTATAATTCAAGAATTCAATCCCAAAACTTTTAGATGTAATAAGAAAAATTAGATACGAGATTCAACTAAATTTATATTTCAATGAAAAGAAGTAATAAGGGACAAAGATAATAATGGACTCATATTTTAATAAATAAAAAATTATTGTCAATTATACTTATAATTTTAAAAAATTATTAATTTTGATATGAATGGAGCCACATAGTTATATAAGGGTTTTCATAAAAAAATATCATCTTATTAATTTATTGCAATTATTAATTTAACCTATTGGCCTAAGTCATGACCATAAAAAATTATTACATAGTAGAGATTATTAATCTATTGAATATTCAGTTATAAAGATTATACTGTATTTATTATATTTTGTTCATTTGAAAATGTGAGACATATGGCAACTATATAACATTGTAATGTGAGTTTGTAAATTCTTTTTCACTCAAACCTCTTGTTTTTGCAATGCAATTCTAATTTATGTCACCCACTACTGTTTTGTACATTGGTTAGTATACATCATATTATTATTAATAAAATCAATAATTTCACCGAGAGTCGGCATTAGAGTATATGGGGTCTTAGGCGAATTTTTTTTTTGTAAGGCCATATTTTATTTTGTAATTTCAATACTCAAAGAAATATAAAAAGACTCAAAAATTCATTATATCTTTAATTCTTAAATTTTAATAGTAATAAAAAAATATCTTAAAAAATCTTTTTAAAAAAAACCTAAAATAGTAGTCAAAAAGATTTTTTTGTTTACTTCCATCAAAACTCTTAAAAAACCAAACAAGCAAATAACTAAGAACAATATTATTTTCAAATAGAATATTTAGAATGGCAGAACATAGTTAGAAAGTTGAGATCATGAATTGATTATCAGATAATAGATATGGACTTCATACTTCAAGAAACTGATTTTTTCTTTTTTAAATTAACTAATAAGTATAATAATTTTCTTCGTAAAGAAAGGAGCAACAAATTTTTTTATCTATTGATTTTTTATATTATAAGGTTCTAATAGAAACTAAAGGAATACTAAAAGTAGGGGTGGGCAAAATACCCGACACCACCAGATCCGACCCGACCTAAAAAATTTTGGGTTCGAATTGGATCGGATCGAGTTGTGAATAGAACCCGATCGGATGAAATCTTACAAACTCGATCAGGTTGTGATCGGATCGGGTAAAACGGATCCGATTCGAAAACCCGATCGGGTTGCTTTTAAAAAAAAAAACCTAAGTGGCTAAACACACGCACACCACACAGTCACACACAAAATCACATATTCACAGAGTTACACAAACACAAGACTCACAACAAAACACAAATCCCAATTCAGCCGTCTGCGTATTTGCTCTTTCTCAAAATTTCTTTTTTTTTTTTTTGTTTTCTTAATGTGATTTTTTTCAGAAGACAAGTTGCGATGATGATGAGTGAAATTAATCTCGTTAATATGAGATAAACATGAGGAAAAATTCTCTAATCCATTGTTAATTATCCTGAGCACCTTCTCTTCCTCTTTAGTAAAAAAAAAAAAAAAAATACAACACCCAACCCACCCTCAAGAAGCAAGAAAACATTCTCTCTCTCCCGCGATCTACTGCTGCCGTGTTGCGAGTTTGGCCATCTGCTGCTGCGTCCACGATCTGCTGTTGCCGTGCTGCTGTCATGCTGCTGGTGTGTTGCGTCCAGCCATCTACTGCTGCTTCCGCGATCTGTTGCCGTCATGCTGCGTCCGGTCATCTCTCCTTCCTCACAATCTGCTGCTGCGTGTCCACCGATCTGTTGCCGAAAACCCATCCATGATCTACTGCCGTGGCTGCCGATCTGCTGCTCCAAGGCTCAAGCCTCCAACCCGACCCGAGTTTTTCCCTTATGTGTTTTGAATTTTGAAGCTTTCATGGTGTATTGTTATATATGTTTTGAATTGACCCGTTTTCATCGACCCGAATTGACTTAATTTGACCCGAACTCAATATGATTCATTTTTAATCCGAACTGATTCTACCTGAATTCAACTTGATTTTTGACCCGATCCGAATATATATCGGATCGAATCAGATCGAGTTGTAAGTTAGGGATGCATTCGGATCAATGTTTGCCCAACCCGAATAACCCGAAACCCGATCGAGTTGACCCGAACCCGACCCGAATCCGATTTTGCCCACCCCTAACTAAAAGTCAAAGATTTCAATGTTAAATAATCAAGTTTTTTTAGGAAAATGAAAAGGTAAAGAATTTAACTTTTTTTTTTCTTGAGAAAACTAATAATGAATGAATTAATGGTTAAATAATATTATTAATAATTTCTCTTCATTAATAAGGCTACCAAATATTGATTTTTTTTATAAAAAAAAATTCTTAATTGTAGTATAGTTGTTAATTATAAAAATGTCTAATAAGCTTTTCTACAATACATAAGTTAAAAAAATATCTTTATTAATTAGAGAATTATTAAGAAAATACTAAAAATTGAGATCTTTCAAAAATATTAATGTTTAGACAACCGCCTTGTTTACTTATACTAAAAGCAATTTGTTAAAAAATACATAAAATATATTTTGTTGTCTAGACTATATTACATTAAGTTTTGAATCCGTACTTTTTTTTATTACGTATAAATGATCTATCTTTTTTATTATAAAATAATAACTTTTTAAATTTTTTATCTTATTTAATTTACTTAAAATTATTTAATGAAAATTAAACCAGTTAGAAAAATTGTTTTCAACGAATTTGATGGCAGGATCTGTTAGAAAAATTATTGCAAACCATGTTCCTATTTGCGATTTGGATAAGCTTTAGGAACCGAATGTTATTGGACGCAGAATTTTAATGCGTCGTGGAAGAAATAAATTTGTCCCCCGCAATACTATAGATTCAACTCTTATGTATTTTAGTAGCGGCGATCCAGGATAATTCGCTGAGTTCTCGTAAGAGAATTAATCTGTACCGTTGAAATTTAAGAAATGAAATGTTTCAGGAATTTAGACGGTTATGATTGGGGAAAATGTGGTATTTAGTATATTCCACAAGCTTTAGGATTTCCATAATTATAAATTAAATAAAATAGGCTGAATAATGTTGATCATTAATCCTTCTAAAATTTGAAAAATTAAGATTTAAGAGCTAAAATAGGAGTGCTTTCTTTTATTTATTTTTCCCCCAAATAGAATTTTGCATCAATTATCAGTATGTCACGAAAGTTGATTGAATTGTGTCTGTTAAAATTAATAAAAAGGCTTCTAATTATGTAAAGTGCCATCGATATGTAAGAGGGCCATAAATCTAAGTAGTTCACGATCTTTTATTATTTTTTAATTGTTAATTTATTTTCTCATATTAGGAATCAATTCTCAATATAATAGCAAAGAATATTGTTCATCAATTACTGAGATTAATGATTTTTTGTATTATTATTACACTAATAGTGTTGATATGGAGAAAACTGAATCAAGTAGCAAGGCCCTTTCCTTATGAAAAGATTTTGTGGAAAGCTTTAGACAAAAAAATACTTGAAAGGGGGTAATTAATTAACTGGGCACAAATTTTTATTCTATTTTAAAATAAAAACACACTTATTTCTTACAAAGCTTGTGCCTTAGAGCATTAAACAACCGCACTCCTCATAACTTATTCATAGAAAGAGAGCATCACACGTACGCACAAATATTACTGATGATAACGGGCTCTCTCCACACGATTGAAAGCAGAGTCTGGTTACTCATGATAAATTGTAGCATCACGGTTTGACAAGAATTTGCTAACAAAAGATTTAATCATTTCAATTGGTTTAATATCGTTGTGGTAAATTGTAGCATCCGGGCTTGACACGAAGTGGTTGGCAAATAACTTCTGTTCTGTTGGTTTAATATCATTGTGGTAAATTGTAGCATCCGGGCTTGACTCGAAGTGGTTGGTAAATAACTTCTGTTCTGTTGGTTTAATGTCATTGTGGTAAATTGTAGCATCCGGGCTTGACTCGAAGTGGTTGCCAAATAACTTCTGTTCTGTTGGTTTAATGTCATTGTGATAAACTAAGATATCAATCGTTGCGTCAGAATCCTTGACATAAGTCTTTTCTCTCTTGTGCTCTAAATCTTCAGGTTCTTTGCAGTGGGCTTTGGCATTAGAGGCAGTTGAGACAGGATCCTGGCGAGCATGAATTTGAATTGATTCTGGCACGTCGCTATCTTTGACGAAGCCTCTCCAATATTCTCCCTGATCTTTTCTGGCCTCTGTTCTGTTAGCAAACTGAACAAGAGGAAAAAAAAAAATTAGATCAAACAAATGATAAAGAGAATCTCATCAAAACTAACTTAATTAGGTATCCTTTATGTTAAATTTTCCTTAAAAAGAGATGCATATATACCAAGAGAAGCAAAGAGAGCACTGCGGAGAGAACAAAGAAAGCTTTGAGATTCATGTTTCTAATTATCGCTCTGAAAATAGTATGTGCTAGCACATGTTACATATTTGTGATTAATAAATAATCATATGCAAGATTAATTATAATATCATGTAAATTGCATAAATAGTGATGGCACTTATTTATTTAACAGTGCACTTCGATGTGGTTATTTTTATCATTAAGAGTGAAAAATATTTAACCTCTCAATTTATCTCGTTATCTCCCATTTTACTAATTATAATTATATTCAGAATTGACTTCATTAAAAATAAAATAAAATAAATATTTGTTCTTCTTTCATCGGCGCTGAATCTGTTGCTTGTTGAACAAGATTCAAGTCCTGTTTGGGATTGAGGTGCTGCAGCTTTTAAGCTACAACTGATGTGGAAAAAAAACTGTAAATATGAAACAAAAATTAATAATATATAGTAAATATAAATTTTAAATAATAATTTTGATAAAATTATTAAAGATATAATAAATTTTTTATTATATAAGAAAAAAATCATATTAACATATTTTTCAAGCTACAATAATTAGTGTTTATCAAATACTTTAGTACTATAACGTAAAAGTTACAGCTGTCCAACCTCAATCCCAAACACACCATTACTCTTGACAATCAGTTCTAGTCCCCAATAATTACTAACATGCACTGACACCCACCACTTGTCTTCTTGGAACCGGCCGGCATAAACCACTTCTCTTCTCAGCAATCAGTGGAGATGCAAGCCGTTTCTTTAATTATTATAATTATTATTATTTATGCAACACTTTCATCTTGATCTCAAACTCTTTTTTATCCCCCCCCCCCAAAAAAGGACAGCATTTAAAATTTATTCTTTTATCATTTGTATTTTTTTCTCTTTGGTTAACATAGAAGCTGAAGAGGGATCATGAGATATGATCAAGATTCCATATCATGATTTTGCTATTGTCACTTTTATTTATAATCATGATTTGGGTAGAAAAGGTTTTGTTTGATGATGTGAATTATTGCTCTCATCGATACAGAAAAATCAAAAAATGAAGGAAAGTGTACTAACCTTCAATTTTTAAACAAAGTGAAGATGAAGGAAAGTCGGGAGAATGAGAGAGAGGAGAGAAAAAAGAAAGGGTAAAATTTAAAACTTTAAGTTATTTTGGTAGGTATTTTAGACTTTCCAAATTAAAATGAGAAAAGTGGGAGATAAAGAGAGAAACTGAGAGCATTAAATATCAATACTTGGTCATTAATATGATGTATTTTTATTAGAGAAAAATGCGAAAAAAAAGAGAATCGATCTCAATTTCATTATTTGGTTTGATATGGAATTCATCATTTTTCTTCTTATTTCTTTTCCTTCTCCTTTTTTCCTCTACTCTCGTTTCATTTCTTCAAATCAAATTAATATGCCATTCAAGGTAATATGATATCATAACATGAAAAGTGACAATCCATGTTGGCCAATTCTTATGAAGAGAGTTGTGTTGTGAGAGCGAGCGTGCTCAGTTGATCAAAAGGCAGAATATCATAATATTATCACCACATGATTATTCCAAACTCGTCGTTATCTCTACAGATCATGCCAACTTGATCGTTATCTCATCCCTCCATAACAGGTTAGTTAAAATCTCTCTTTTGTTATAACTAGGAAATAGTTAAAATCTCTCTTTTTGTCGAAAAGGACATTGAAAAGGATCTTGTTGAAAAGCTAAGTAAGATTTTTCATTTTCTAGCTTATTAAACTCATGTTTCTTGCACTAGATCTCTTCTCTTTTTTTTTTTTTAAGTTCTTTTTAATGTTGGTTGTTTCAAAATGTTTATAAAATTTTGTCTGTCAACTATTCTACCTTTTATTTGTTTAGTTTTTTTTCCGGCTTTCTTCAATCCCATTGATTGAAGGTAAAAGTTTGAACGAAATACGTCTCATTAAAAAACAGACTAAACACTTAAATCATCAGGATTTCAACTAATTGGAGAGGCTGATAGGCTATGACCAAAGGGGTAAAAATGGAAAAAATTTTGGGCTGTTTGGGATTATTTTTCATCACTCATTTTCTATTTTATAAGAATAGAAAAAAAAAGTGTTTGGTAAAGCCTCAGTAACAGTGACATTTTTATTATTATGAAAGCAAACCGTATCTATTTACAATGTTAACGAAGATAATTAGACAACATAAAATCTTTATTCTTCACTTTGTTCATAGGAACTACCACTGCTTTTATGACATAGTTTTATGAAGTTGTGGGTCCGGCTCTGTATTATGCTCTGTTGCCTCTCTCTTTCATTTATTTTTTTATATTTTGTATATAAATATAATTATTCAGTATTTAGTGGTCAAATTCATACTATATACTATATAGCAAACAAAATTTTAAATTCATCAAATATTAATCATATCTATATTATAAAACAAATACAAAAAACATCATTTAAAGAACAATACTAAACGCAACCAAGTTTGCATATCAATCATAATTTTTATCTTAAAATCACATGAAACGAAATCTCTTATTAGTATGGTCTCAGATTTCTTTCTTTCTTTTTTTTCATATGTATTTGAATTAAAATTCTCTCATAATCAAAACATCTTTGAGTAAGATACATAGCAGGTAATTGGGAATTAATAAATAAAGACATAACAATAAATTATACACTATACTAAAAATATGTAACACAAGATTTTTAAAAATTTAATTAATAGAGCTTAGATTACGAGATGATCTTAATTTACATGCATTACTCATATTGGTAAACTGTGCTGTTGTGATTATTGTGAATTTGAAAAGTAGAGTATATGAGTTTGGTAAATCTTATTACGAAAGTGTTGTTGTATTATATAATGACCAAAATGGATATACGTTTTAATTTTTTTAATTTTATGTTTAATAAATTATTTAGACATACTTTTTTCTTAAATATGTAAAATTATTTAAAAAAACTCAATTAAGAAAAATCTGAAGAACTTCCTAATCTATTACATAAAAAATGATAAAAAATTATACTTTTATATAATCTAAATAAAATAAAAAGTAATATGTATTACATTCACAATAAATTCACAATAAATTTTAAAAAGACGTAGTAAATAAGCTGCTTATGAAAACCAACCCTCTACCTGCTTTTAAAAGTTGTCGACGAAATGAAGAAAATTATGAAATAAGTTGCTTTTACAAAATTTACCAAATATTATTTTTATCAAAAATTATAAAATAAGCAACTTATTGAGTTTCAACCAATCAATTTCAATCCCAAACAAGGCCTTACTTATCCTAATTCCCCCTCAAGTTCATTTATCTATGCTAATTGGGGTACCCGCTTGGCTTTTATCCATTTCATCTAAAGTCAAGATCTTTTTTTTTCTGGAGAGCTCTACATAATATACTCTCTACATCAAATAATCGTTTGAAACGAAAGGTAGTGGATTCTCCAAATTGTCATCGATGTTTTAGTGCTATTGAGGTACCTTTCATGTGTTAGTTGGCTATAAGTTTGCGAGGAAGGTGTGGTAGTTGTCAACTTTGGCTGCTTATGTAACGAATAGCCCTCGTATGGATTTTGCTCTTTGTAAAGAATTTGGAATCTTTGCTGTCAAAAAAGGAATACTCATCTTTTGTGATGATTACATGGTCTATTTGGCATTCTAGGAACATAGCGCTCTATCAGAATCAAAAGATGGACCCAAAGAATGTTCTTTGCAAGGCTGAACCTGTTTTGAAGTCGTACATTGCTGCTCAAGGCTCTCTAATTCAAGAGTTTCTAGTCCCTCCAACCAAGAAGGGTGTTAGTTGGATTCCATCGGATAATCATTGGTATAACTTGAATGTTGATGCAGCGATTGATATCTCCAATGGAATTATAGGTTTGGGTGCAATAATAGAAAATTTCAAGGGAGATTTTATAGCTGGCCCAGCCACAAGAAATCTTTTCCTAGTGACATTGAGTTTGCAAAGGCTAAAGCTATCCTCGAAGGCATTAAGCCGGCGATAGATTCATGCTTATCTCCTTTGATTGTGGAATTTGATTCAGTAAATCTTGTCCATCTAATTACGGGCGTTTTATCAAGTAGAAAGGAGATTGAATGGATCATTTCAGAAATTAAAAATTGTAATATAATTTCTTATCAGTTAGCAAAATTAGCACTCTCTTTGAAAAACGATCTTATTTAGTCAGAAGTAGTGGCGGACCCAGGAAATAAATTCAGAAGGGGCTTAATATAAATTGATAAAAAAAATCGACAAGATAATAAAAGCCAACTGAAAAAATAATAAGTAAAATATTCAATTTCATTGACATAATCATTTTTAAAACTTCTTCAATTGTTCTCGACGTGTTTTCATATTTTGAAAACGTCGAATAATAGGTTCTAGTTAATACAAGCAAATACATCTTTTTCTATGTACACAACTAAGTTATCATTAAGCCATTGATCACCCATCCGGTTTTGAAGTTGATTCTTCACAAAATTCATGGCTGAAAATACTCTCTCTACAGTGGCAGTAGCTACAGGTAGAATTAAATCCAATGTAACCAATTGATAAACTAACGGATACACCTGGTCCTTTTTAGTCTTAACCATTGTCCTTGCAAGTTCACCAATCCCTTTCAATTCTAAAAATTCTGCACTAGATTGTAAATCCATAATGTATACATCAAGTTGCATCTCAAGTGTGATAAGATCTATTGCAGAAAAATCTTTAGGATAAAATTGAGCAAGTCGCAGTAATTTTTCCTTGTCAAAAACTGCAAACAAATCATTTGGACATAGACAAGCCAAACAAATAAGCAACTCAGTATTTGACTCATTGAAACGATTATTTAGCTCTTGAAGTTGCATGTCTAAGACAACATAAAATAACTCAACTCAATATCGGTGGAAATTTGTGATCTCTTGAGCTATACGACGTGATCACCCTGGAATTAAAAATAAATCATTCATGTCTAAAACATCGATATCATGCTTGCTATAGAAAGTAGAATCTTGACCAAATAAAGAATCCCATCCATTATCTCTCAACTTCTGAAGGTTATGCTTATAAACTTCAACCAATTTTACAACATTCAAAATATATTGATCTTTCCTTTGTAGTGCTCGTAACAACTCATTTGCATATCAAGAATATTTTTCATCAAGAATAAACAAAATATGAAATCAAATGATTGCATTAACTTCAATAGTGTTTTAGCTTGAAATCTTTGCTCATAATTTCCTTTGACTTCAATTATCTCAAGCACATCAACCACAGATGGAAACATAGAAATTATGCTCATTAACGTACCATAATGAGAAGACCAACGTGTATCAATAAGATGCTTTAAAGTAATCTCCTGATTCAAACCTTGTCCACTTGAAATCTTGCTTTTACCTAATGCTTCAATAACTGCAAGAGCATGTTTCTCATGTAGAATGTCACGACGTTTAACTGACACTCCAACAACATTAACTAGCATTGAAATTAAATTGAATAAAGAATTAATTTCTTCATGCTTTTTTGCCTAAAAAATAAGAGTCAACTGAAGTTGATGAGCAAAACAGTGAACATAATAAGCAGATTCATTCTCCTCTAAAATGAGCGTTTTTAAACCATTAAACTCACCCTGCATATTACTTGCCCCATCATAACCTTGCCTATGTAACATTGACAAACTCAATCCAAACCTTGAAAATATATTATTAAGAGACTCTTTAAGTGAGGCAGCTGTAGTGCTAGAAACATGTTCAATGCCTACAAAATGTTCAACCACATATCAATTCTTATCCACATAATGTAATACAATAGTCATTTGCTCTTTTGTAGATATATCATGAGACTCATCAATTAGAACAGAAATCCATTTCTCTAATAATAACATTAGTAGTTTCAGTTGCAGAACAACTTACAATGTCTTTTTGGATCTTTGGAGATGTCATTTGCAGATTTAGAGGAGTGTTTCTGAAAGTAACAACATTAATATCTTCATTATGATCAACAAAGAAGCGTAAAAGCTCAAGAAAATTTCCTCTGTTGCTTGAACCATCAAACTCATCATGCCCACGAAATGCTACCCCTTGATTTAAGAGAAATCGAATACAATCAACATTAGCATTCAAGCGAGTTTTATATTCACTTTGAGTTTTCTCAGATTGTCTTGCAAAAAATGTTACAATATGTTGTTTCTGATTCATCAACCTTTCACATTTCTGCCTAATTCGGTTATGGCCACTATTGACACCTCCTTCATGAATATTTAATTTTTCTTTCTTTTTCCAAGTTTTAAATTCTTTCCTAGTAAAAGTATCACTACCCGCTTGATCACCATTATCTTCTTTGAAAAGATAACAAAAAAGACAATATGCAGACTCTTCTTTTGTATTATATTCCAGCCAAGAACCAAATTCTTTGAACCAATCCGAAACAAATCATCATTGTTGATTTCTAAATTTCTCAAATTTAAAATTGTGCCCTTAGGTTGAAAAGGACCCCTTTGTAAGTATGTTCTTCGAACTTGGTCTCGAATATTACAATTATAACTATCAATACAAGGTCGTAAGCCACGGTCATCAAGCAAATTTTTTAAATTAACTTCATATGAACCATCACTAGTTCCCTCTAGAGGAGATGGGAGCTGTGGTTTCTTTTTTAAAATTTTTTCCATATTTGTTTCAAATCAAATAAAACTATTACTAGATTAAATTTCACAATAAGGCTAAATCCTAACAAAATAACTACAACAACGGAACAATAATAATGAATTTAATACAAATTCGATATTACAAAAATATTATTTTACAATACACTTAATGGGGCTCACGGGAAAGATACATGATTGCAAATTTTATTTTTTTAATTGCTCATTTATTTGCATTAACAAAATGATTGCTTTTATATAATAAATTATACACCACTTTCACCATTTCATAGAGCACCTACTATCCCACCACTTTCCCTTTCAATTTTAATATTAAAGAATTGCTCACTTTTGACAAATGAACTTTTACTTTTGGAGTTTTGTATATAGCTATCAGAATAAGAATTAATGAACGAAGTTAGAGAGATGCAGAACATTCATTCAGCCAAAATCATTAGTCAAACTTCAAAACACCATTCAAGCACAATACCTGTTTCAATCTATGACTGATCTAGTAAGGACGAAACTCATGAAAGGCTCAGCGATAGCGGTGACTGATAACAACGAGTTGGTGGCAGACTAGGAGCAGGAATGGAAACATTCGGCAGTGGCGGTGGCCAGTCTTTGTGATTTGGTGTTTCATAGTTTCATGATTTTGGTATTTTTTATTTCTTTAATTTTTTTATTATTAATATGAAACAATGAGTTTTGTAAGTTAGTTTTAAATTAGAATTTGATTAAATTCAAAAAGTTTTATTATTTAAATGGATTTAATTTAAAAGCTCAAAATACTTTTTTTTGTTGAGAAAAGCCCAAATTATTTATTATATTAGTATTGGACTTAATAATTAGAAGGGGTTTTATGGGCTTAATTTAAAAAAATTTTAAGGCTAGGGGGGCCTTAAGCCCCTCCCAGGCCTTAATTGGGCCAGTCCATGAAGTTGGAAGACCCTCCTGCAGACATTGCAGTACTTATGTAAATTTTTGCATGGGACACTTCAACACTTATAAGGTGTGTTTGAAAGTGAGGTGCTGTACCTTTTAAGCTACAGTTGCTGTGGAGTAAAAGCTATAACTGTGGAATAGAAGTTGAGAAAAAAAAATTTACTAAGTTGTCAAAACCCAACTATAAATGTTACCAAACATCTTAATAGTTGGATTTTGATAACCCAGCTACCTCACCACACTTCTAAATGGGCTCTTATTACAATATTACTTTTAAAATTGAGCCTTTGACAACATACAAAAACAAGGCTTATGTTACAATGCCGGGCATTAAAGCCCCGGCACCATGCCAGAATTGGAAAAAAACCATTGGATTCAATCTAATTGAATCCAACGGTTGAGATTAAATTTATATTAAAAATAGAAATAAATGGGTTACTTGGTAAACCGGTTCCCTCAAAAGAAAATCCCACAATTTTCTCTCACGTCAATCCGATTTCTTTGCTCTCTCAGAAAAGAAATCCCTAAAATCTCATCTCTCTTTCAAATTCATAGTTTCTCTCATCCCAATTTTTTCACTCATCATCTAAGATCAAATCCACCATCTCTCTCACACTAATCAACCAATCAGATCCATCTATCCAGGTATTTGGTTTGTACATGAGAGATAGAGAGAGGCAGAGCCAGTATCGTGTCCGCTGCTTCTTTTCCAACCGTCCACCGTTACCTTCGTTGCACTGTTGTCTACACCATTAGTTCTTTAGCCTTTACTGTCGTCGTCCTGGTGTTGGCCGGAATCATTGCCCCGTGAGCTGCCCTAAGTTGCCATTGAAAACCCTCAAAACAAGTTAATTTTTTTTTTTTGGTTGATTTTTTGAGGTTTGGTTTTTAAGTGTTATTTTTCTATGGGTACCCTAATTTTTTCTTCTTTGGTTTTAGGTGTTGTTTGCTTGTTTTGAGCTCTACACTCTTTGCTAGGAATACTAAAGATGGGCGCTCAATAATTTGGTAAGAACTTACCTATTGTTCTGGGTCGGGCTTTTTTTTTTTTTTGGTTGTGAATTTTGAGTTAATTATTTTGGGGTTGCAGAGCAATCTTTAAAAATATATGCAGTGGCGTATCCTGGAATAAAACCAAAAAAAGAGTTGAGGTTTATGTTTGGAGTCATTCTAGGACATGAAGAGCAGCGCGGATGAGTTGCAGGAAGAGCAGTGTGGCTCGAGGTAACTCCTCTGTTCTCGTCATGTAAAGGACCTAGTGTTTTGATGCTAACTAGTAAGTCCTCATTTTTTTCTATTATCTTTGATCATTTTGCATTTCCTCACTTGCGTTCTCAAGATTTTTGTTTGTTTCTGAGTGATGCTTATTTGAGTCCCAACGGCATCCATCAGTTTTTAATATTTATCATCAAGGAGAGGTGAAATTATTATTTAATGACTGGTATTTTGTATATCACTAGCATTATTCTTTATTTTTTGTGATTTTGCTTTTTAATTTGTTTAATTGGGTGTAGCTATTATATTGTGCCTGAATTGGGACTGGATGTGAACTAATCTTATGCATCTTGCAAGGCTATTCAAGAGTATATGGAGGCCAAATCTCTAAGTTCTTTTCAAAATATTGGATTTACTGATTCTCTAATGTTCTTTTTCTTTTTCTTTTATGCAATGCAGCTTGGTGTGGAAAAAGAACATGTTCTGCTTATTCAATCAACCAAAACAAAAATTTGTAAATTTTTTTCTGTCACTATTATTTAACAGAAATTCTTGTTTCTAGTTTTATGTTGTGCTAACACTATTGAAGTTGATTTAGTGTATACATTTGATGCAATGTACTTTTTTTCTAGTATCTTGCTAAAAGTTTAATTTTTTCTTACTGCTCTTCAATTAGGGTATGAAATATAAACTAGCAGCCAGTGCTAATAAGGATGAGGAAGATTTAGAAGGAAGGACAACATTGCATTTTGCCTGCGGATATGGTGAGGTAAAACAATCTGAGCTTTACCCATTCTTACTTATTTTTCTTGTTCCTTTTTGTTTGAGTTTTAAAGGTAGGGCGTATGATTTGAATAGAATTAAATATTACTTAACGTTTTGTGTTTTTGGTTACTTAGTTGAGGAAGTGCTAATAAAGCTAATGGAAAACTAGTATTTGTGCTAACTGTGGCTTTCTAGTGACAGTTTGAGCTAACTTTATATGGTTTATGGCATCAATTGTTCATCTCCTAGGGATACTTGGGACCACTTTCTAGTTAGTTTTTTAATGAAAACTTCCTTGGCAAATTGGCCAAGTTTATGACATGGAGTTAATCAAATGCACTTGAATGCTTTAGGTGGAGTGTGCTCAACTCCTACTTGAGGCTGGAGCAAATGTGGATGCTGTGGATAAGAACAAGTACTACCGTACATTATGCAGCTAATTATGACTAGAAGGAATGTGTAGCCCCTATGTTGAAGAACGGTTCTGCTGTGTAAGCCAACACCCAATATTGTTTTAACTCCCGTCTCTATTTTATAAAATGCTATATGATTAATTATTTCTACTATATTATCGTTTGTTACCACAGAACTCTGCAGAACATGGATCGCAAGACTCCCATTGATGTTGCCAAGCTCAATAGCCAACATGACATGCTAAAGCTTCCTGCAACTCTGCATGTGAACGATGGATTTCGACAATTTTATAGGCATTTTAGTGTGTTAGATGAATCTACTCCGGTTAGGCATTAGGTTTTTATTGTAACTTGATGCTTTTGTCAATGCTCATGCTTATTAATCTGATTGCTACCACTAAAATTTTATATCATAAACAATCTCTTCCCTAGATGAGTTATCTGCGGGAAATATTCTTGTTATGGCTTCTTTAATTCCAGCTATGATATATTTGTACGTTTTTACAATTTATGTCAAAATAAGCACTTATTTTAGGGTATCCATTTTATAGTTTGGCAAAAGCTATTCTTCCCCCCCCCCCCCTTTTCATGATCTTCTACAAATTTTCTGCAATACTAGAAGAGTAGCCGAAGAAAATGTGATCTTATTTTGGGTATTTGCTATCAATTTAGATATTAATAATGCTAAACTAATGCACATGCCATATATGTGTTGCTAGTTTTGATTGCTTCCTTGATACTATTAAACTTACTTGTCTTGCCCAATTTAACTTTTGCAATTTAGTTATATAATCTATAGTTTTTATCAATACGCATTCCTTTTTATGAGCTTAATTCAATTATAAGAGACTCCTTCCATAGAAAACCGCAACAATGAATTTTATCCTTTATGCAGAACAAAAAATTTAAAAATTACCAATGGAACTAAACCTTTTTGTTGTTTGGTAATATAAAATTGTCATCGTAGTTAGTTTTCGCTTGAAAAATTAAACAAATTACAAAATAAATGGTTCAAATAATAGTTAGATTGATAAATTATTACTGGAGTATCAAACAATAATCACTTGAATTACCAAATAATTTTAACGCTAAGGCAGCAATTTCATATTTGTTTCTTAATAGATTGGCTTAATTAAACTTAGTTAATAAAAAAAATTAAAACTTAATAGATTGGCTTAATTAAACTTAATTAATAATAAAAAAAATATTAAAAATAAGTTTACTTATAAATTATCATTTGAATTGTCAAGGAATTTTGAAATGCACTATTATTTTGTATTTAGTTATGAATAGAAGTGTTTGATATTTTTTTTATATTAATTAGCTTGATAGAAAATTAAATCTTTGTCAAATGCTTGATAGAAAATGTAACTTGCTATTATTCTATGGAATACTCATATTTAGCCTTTGGGTTAATATAATTCCCATCCATATTACAATTAATAAATTAATAACATCAAATATGAGATAAAATATTTCATATCCATATTAGCAATAAATTGATCACATAATATATGGATTATCAAATATTCACATTCATATCAACCGTCCAAGACCAAAGTATGGGTGAACATAATTCACATCCATATCCCTCCGGAATGATTTTGGAAGATAACTGTTAGCCGTTATCCAAAATCGGTTCACCGTTATCGTCGAAAATGATTCTGGATGATAACGGTGAGCCGTTATTTAATGACGGTTCACCATTATCTTCTAGAAATAAATGTAACTGCTAATTTGATTCTGGAAGATAACGGTCAACCGTTATCTGATAACGGCTAATCGTTATTTCTAGAATTGCTCTAAAAAATATTCGGAAATATTCATTATTTTGGCTTTATTCAGGACATACAACATCTAACGTCAAACATGCAACCGTGATGTCTGACATGCAACAACTAACGTTAAACATGGAACTTGTAACACTTCACGTGAAATATGCAACTTATCACGTAAAACGTTTGCAACTTCGACATCAAACATGAAACAGGCGAGAATATTTGGGAATATTCTTTATTTTGGCATTATTCAATATATGCAACATCTAATGTCAAACATGCAACCGTGACGTCCGACATGCAACAACTGACGTTAAACATGAAACTTACAACACTTCACGTGAAATATGCAACTTATCACGTAAAGTTTGCAACTTCGACGTCAAATATGAAACAGACGAGAATATTCAGGAATATTTTTATTTTGGCTTTATTCAAGACATGCAACATTTAACATCAAACATGCAAATGTGACGTTTGACATGTAATAACTGATGTTAAACATGAAACTTGCAATAATTCACGTGAAATATGCAATTTATCACGTAAAGTTTACAACTTCAACGTCAAACTTGAAACGGACGAGAATATTCAGGAATATTCTTTATTTTGGCTTTATTCAAGACATGCAACATTTAACGTCAAACATGCAACAACTGACGTTAAACATGAAACTTACAACACTTCATGCGAAATATACAACTTATCACGTAAAGTTCGCAGCTTTGACGACAAACATGAAATAGGTGAGAATATTCGGGAATATTCTTGATTTTTGCTTTATTCAAGACATGCAACATCTAACGTCAAACATGCAACCGTTACGTCCGACATGCAACAACTGACGTTAAACATGAAACTTGCAACACTTTATGCAAAATATGCAACTTATCACGTAAAGTTCGCAACTTCGACATCAAAAATAAAACGGATGAGAATATTCCGGAATATTCTTTATTTTGGCTTTATTCAACACATGCAACATCTTACGTCAAACATGAAATCCAACTGTTGAATATGCAACAACTGATGTTAAAAATGAAACTTGCAACACTTCACGCGAAATATGCGACTTATCACGTAAAGTTCGCAACTTGGATGTCAAACATGAAACAGACGAGAATATTCTAGAATATTCTTTATTTTGGCCTTATTCAACACATGCAACATCTTACGTCAAACATGCAATCGAGACGTCGGACATGCAACAACTAACGTTAAACATGAAACTTGCAACATTTCACGCGAAATATGCAACTTATCACGTAAAGTTCTCAACTTCGACGTCAAACATGAAACGGATGAGAATATTTTAGAATATTCTTTATTTTGGCTTTATTCAACACATGCAACATCTTACGTCAAACATGAAATCCAACCGTCGAATATGCAACAACTGACGTTAAACATGAAACTTGCAACACTTCACGCAAAATATGCAACTTATCACGTAAAGTTCGCAACTTCGACGTCAAACATGAAACAGACGAGAATATTCTGGAATATTCTTTATTTTTGCTTTATTCAACACATGCAACATCTTACGTCAAACATGCAATCGAGACTTCAGACATGTAACAACTGACGTTAAACTTGAAATACTATTTTTTTTCATTTTCAATTTCTTTATTTTTTATCATTTTATTTAATTATATTATATTGTATTATAGGGTTTCTATTATATTATTTAATTTCTTTATCCTTTGCTAATAATTATATTATAAAAAACTATTTTTGACATTTTATTTAATTTTTTCATTTTTAAATTGTATTTTTAATATATTTTTTTAAAAAAATATGGTGTAACCGGTTTGTTAACCGGCTGCACCAAGTCTTTGGCTGCCAAATGGCAGCCAAAGACAGCCGGGCTCTCTTTTTGAGAGACCGGCATGGTGCCGGGTACAATGCCAACGGCATTGTAGCCAAACCCTGAATTGAAATATCAGCCTTCAGCTCAAAGTCATTGGCTGAAGGGTGATATTTTCGAAAAAGACATTGAAAAAGATTTCGTAGAAAAGACATTGAGAAAGATTTCATAAGGATAGCAAGAAAGAATCAATCATTGCTAAAATTTTTAAATTGTATTTTTATTTTTCGATATCTTTTCATCAGTGACAGGGATGATAATGGGGCATATATCAGCTGGATTTATTATGTTCTAATTCTTGATTAATAATAAAAATTGAGATTTATATTTATTCTAAATTCGTTATGGGTTTATGATTTTTATTCCATATCTAAATTTAAATTTAAAATAAAGGTTCAAATATGCTACAAATCCATTTTGAATTTATTAATTTTTATTTTAAAATTTTATTGTTATTACAAAATATTAATAAATTTATTTTATTAAACTTTAAAGCTTGATAAGAATAATAAGAGCACAAAAATATTTGAGAAAAAACGTCTTACTATCAACTAAAACACATAATTCATCTTAAATAAAATTAAAAAGAATACTTTGAATTTAATATAAAATTGATAATATATTGTATCTTATAAATGTCGTATTGATTTCAGTAAGCTAGGTATAAGTATTAAACCATCGATAGTTTAATACTTTTAAAAATTAAATTAAATTAAAAGATTTCTAGTTAGATATGGCTATGGATCCGAATTTTAAGTTAGATTTGTATACCTGCTTTAAATTTGTTTTGAATTTACTCATCTAGATTCATATGTACCCACTCCAAATTCATTTTATACTGATCCAAATATGATAAATTTAGATTTAGATTAAGTGGATCATGGATCAAAACCGTCCCATTATCGTCGGCTCAGGATTTTGTTTATGATTTGGCAACAATTGTTTACATGATAACCGCAATTAAAAGGGTAACTTACAAATTAAAATAAATTTAAAATAAAATATCTAGAATTATTTTAGAAGACGCATCAGAAGCTTACAGTCGAGAGCATAATGGAAAGTGGAAACTCAACCATCATCATTATTCAAATAGATAACATTAAAAATTTTGTCCAAAAGGACATTGACATCGAATTTGTCGAAAAACTATGATTCTTTCATTGCCTGGCTTATTTTCTACTCATGCTTCTTTTACTAGATCTCTTCTTTTTCATTTTTTTTTAAAGTTTTTGCGTGTCAAGTAGTTCTACCTTTTATTTGTTCACTTTTTTTTACCTTGCTTTTTTTGGTCTCATTGTTTGTTTGAACAAGTGAGTTTTGTTATTTGAAAAAAATTAAATTAATAGGTATCATATATTAAAATAGAAGGTATATTTATTGCAAAACATAAAGAAAAATTAAAATTTAGAAATCTAAAGTTACATACCATTCAATACTTGTTAATCAAATTTGTGAAGATTGCTAATGATTATTGCAATAGTATCCACAAAAAGATTTTTATTTTTGTAATTTTATCATTTTATGAGAGATAAGATTGAAGGACAATTGTGGAATAAAGATGGTTGTTTTTAGAAGTGGTATAATTTTTCATTTATTTGATTGAGTGTATTTAAAAAGGGCTCTTAAAACGATTTTGAAGGAGTACTAGTAGTTCCATTCTTTATCAAATTAGCCTTAAAAGTAGGATAAAAAATTTTATAGTAAAATTTTTTTATGTTATTATTTTACTTTTAGGATTAATTTGGTAAATTAATTTTTTATAAAATAATTATTAATAAAGTTATTGCAAGGATGATAAACATTACTTTAAGTTGGATAATATTAATTTTTATTTATAAATAAATTATTATTGTGAATTAAGATGCTATCATGATATGAACTTATTCAAATAAAATTCATCGTGAATAATTAGTGATTAATAAATAAAAATATAACAATAGTTAAATTTAATTATATACCATCATGGCATTCAAGTACATACCTTCTTCTGCAAATGTGAATTAGTTTTTTTTTTGGTCAATTTGTAAATATTTAGAATCAGATCTACTTTTGAGCTTTAAAACCATTATCTATTCAGATTATTGAAAAAAAAAAAAGATATCATGTGATCATAAGAAAATAAAACTAGTTAATATAATAATTGAATATTAGATAAAATATGGTTGGGTAGCCTTACAAATTAGAGAGGGAGAGGAAAAAAGAGGCCTATTTGGTATTGACATCAAAGTGTTTAGTAAGTACTAGTTGTTGTAACTCAAAAATTAAGTTGATTTGATCTTGCATTTGTATAATAAAAAACCTATTTTTGTTTGGCTGGTAATAATAATTTAAATAATATTTCTTTGATATTTTGTCAAAATTATTAATTTTTATTTTAAGGTTATAACTTTTTTTTCCCCAAACAATTAGTTTAAAAGTTACAGCATCTCAAAACCAAATAGGGCCAAATTGACTTTGAAATTAAAGTTAATTATATTGTTCCATCTGAATAACAATTCAAAATACAATTTTTAAACATCCAAGGCCCCTAGAGACGCAACCGAGTGGTTTCAAGTAATTTTAGTTAGCTAGCCACCTAAGTTTGAATCTTAGAGAGGTTAATTTTGATTGACCCAACCCTCTTACCTTTAAAAAGACAAAAAAAACAATTTAAACATCTAAGCATGTCGTTGTAAATAAAAAAAAATACAAACTTAATTAACTATACGAGGTTAAGGGATAGAATATTTATGTATAAAGCATTATTTTAATATAGTTTCTCCCTTTATAAATTATAACTTGTAAATAATCTATCATAAGATTGTTTAAGAGAGAGGAGGAAAACAAAAAAAAAACAAAATTAAAGACGCATGACATGATTTTATTGCATGGGTTACTTCAGCACTTATTACATTACTTTAGAAACAGCGCTTTTGACAACACACACAAACAAGGAAAGCAGTGTCACATATATGTGGCTACTCTTCTAGAACATTAAATATGGTAAGAGACTCCATCCTGCGCCTGATTGCAAGCATAATCATCTATTTAATTGTGATAAATTGTAGCATCTGGCTGCGGATCCGTACTGCTAATAACCTATTTTTGTTCGGTCGGTTCATGAATTCAAATATCAGCCTTCAGCTCAAAGTCCTTGGCATATGAACTCTTCTTCGATGGTTTAATATCATTGTCATAAATTGAAACATCAGGCATGAGCTCGAAGCCTTTGGCGAATGCCTTCTGTTTGGCTAGCTCTACACCATTGTTATAAATTGAAACATCAGGCATGAGTTCGAAGTCCTTGGCGGAGAACCTTTGTTTGGCTAGCTTTACACCATTGTCATAAATAGAAACATCAGGCATGAGCTCGAAGTCCTTGGCGAAGAACTTTTGTTTGGTTGGCTTAATACCGTTGTCGTAAATTGAAACATCAGGCAAGAACTCGAAGTGCTTGGCAAAAGCCTTTTGTTTGGTTGGCTTAATACCGTTGTCGTAAATTGAAACATCAGGCATGAGCTCGAAGTTCTTGGCGAAGGATCTCTGCTTATCCTTTGGTTTAATACCGTTGTCATAAATTGAAACATCAGGCATTAGCTCGAGGTCCTTGACAAAAGCCTTTTGTTTCGTCAGCTTAACGCCGTTGTCATAGATTGAAACATCAGGCATCAGCTCAAAGTTCTTATTGAAAAAAGGCTTCTCCATGGTGTGCTCAGAATCTTCATGTGTATGGCAATAGGCTGTGGTTTTAGAGACGGTCGAGGCTTGATCTTCAGGAATGAGACCTTGAGTTGATTCCCCAGGCATGTCTTGATTTTTCACGACAATTCTCCAATAATCTCTCAGGTCTTTTCTCGCATCTATCATGTTGGCAAACTGCACACAAGGAAAACAATTAGGAGGGGGAAAAAGAAAAGAGAGAGGAACTATATATTGACCATGCAAATGATAAAAATTCGAAAATCATTTGAATCAAAACGAGTAATGCTAGAGCTAGCTATAATTAAGCTACTCTTAAAGCTGATGTGATAAAATAGTATTGGTTGAATAGAAATACAAAATAATGATCGGGCTGTGTGGTGTTCTCATCACATCGATACTGTACATTATGTGTTATCAATTTTGTACAAAATATTTTATATAATGAATTTGTGATTAACCTAACATTATTACTGATCAAATGATACATACCAAGAGAAGCAATGAGAGCACTGTGGAGAGAACAAATAAGGCTTTGATATTCATGTTTCTGGCCAGTGGCAAACAATATTAGATACTGCGTTTGTAATTTGCATGGAGGCCATACTGGTGTGTGTGCGTGTATATATACACAGATTGGAAGAAGTGGTAACATGATGTGGCAGGTTGGTGGAGCATGCTCATGTGGGTGATTAATCATGCAAGCATTTTAAACTCATAATGTGGACCGCATAGTCTATGAGAATTACAATTCGCAACGATAGAGATGGCCCTTAATTATTTTACTTTCAAAGTAAAAAATTCTTTAAAAAAGATAAGATTTTACATCTATAGGAATATTCTCAATCCAAACAATACGGCTTTCTGATCGCTAACTGCAAGTTTAGCTAATCTATGAACTTCCACGTTACATATTCTAGGAATGAATACAAATTTGAAATTGCCAGTTGTCTACCCAACAATTAAATATCAGAGATCACTCAAAGAATCTCTTTTCTAGTACTTTCAAGTGATGCAGCAAGATTGACAACATTCTGAGTATCTGATTCAATAATTAATGGAATTAGACCCGTGCCGTTTGCATATTTTGATCCCAAATGTCATTGCTTCTGCTTCAACGAATTCAATATCTCCAAAATTTTACTTTAGATAGCTACTGCCATAATTAATCTCCCCTCTCACATTACGACTAATGGCTCCTAGAAAAGCTGTGTTCCTGGAAATAGCAGTAGCTGCATCAACGTTCAACTTAATTATTAGTACACTGAAATGAGATATATCAGCTTAATTTAGATAAAATTAATTGCAGACAACCGATAGCAATAATGCATTGAATATATTGCAATAACAATTGTCTATAATTGATATTATCTTCAGGT
>NW_006263230.1:0-4692 GCF_000493195.1 Citrus x clementina | reverse complement strand
GGCGCTCGTTTTTGGGCGCGGCTGTGCCCATGGACTATTTTTGGCGCACGGTGGCCGCCCGCAAAGTCTGGGGCCATTCCGAGTTCGGCGGACGAAGTTCGCCCACTCCCCCCGCCAAGGCTATAGCCCACCCGTTTTTTGGCCAATTTTCCGCTGGGGGGTGTTGGCGCCCCGACCTTCGGCCGCTCCTTTTTCGGCGCAGCTGTGCCCGTGGCCTATTTTTGGCACACGGAGGCCGCCCGCAAAGTTTGGGGCCATTCCGAGTCCGGCGGACGAACTTCGCCCACGCCCCCCGCCAAGGCTATAGCACACCCGTTTTTTGGCCATTTTTCCGCTGGGGGGTGTTGGCGGCCCGACCTTCGGGCGCTCATTTTTGGGCGCGGCTGTGCCCGTGGCCTATTTTTGGCACACGGAGGCCGCCCGCATTGTCTGGGGCCATTCCGAGTCCGGCGGACGAACTTCGCCCACGCCCCCCACCAAGGCTATAGCCCACACGTTTTTTGGCCAATTTTCCGCTGGGGGGTGTTGGAACCCGACCTTCGGGAGCTCATTTTAGGGCGCGGCTGTGCCCGTGGCCTATTTTTGGCGCACGGAGGCCGCCCGCAAAGTCTGGGGCCATTCCGAGTCCGGCGGACGAACTTCGTCCACGCCCGCCGCCAAGGCTATAGCACACCCGTTTCTTGGACATTTTTCCGCTGGGGGGTGCTGGCGCCCCGATCTTCGGGCGCTCATTTTTGGGCGCGGCTGTGCCTGTGGCATATTTTTGGCACACGGAGGCCACCCGCAATTGTCTGGGGCCATTCCGAGTCCGGCGGACGAACTTCGCCCACGGCCCCCACCAAGGCTATAGCCCACACGTTTTTTGGCCATTTTTCCGCTGGGGGGTGTTGGCGCCCCGACCTTCGGATGCTCATTTTTGGGCGCGGCTGTGCCCGTGGCCTATTTTTGGCACACGGAGGCCGCCCGCATTGTCTGGGGCCATTCCGAGTCCGGCGGACGAACTTCGCCCACGCCCCCCACCAAGGCTATAGCCCACACGTTTTTTGGCCAATTTTCCGCTGGGGGGTGTTGGAACCCGACCTTCGGGAGCTCATTTTAGGGCGCGGCTGTGCCCGTGGCCTATTTTTGGCGCACGGAGGCCGCCCGCAAAGTCTGGGGCCATTCCGAGTCCGGCGGACGAACTTCGCCCACGCCCGCCGCCAAGGCTATAGCACACCCGTTTCTTGGACATTTTTCCGCTGGGGGGTGTTGGCGTCCCGACCTTCGGGCGCTCATTTTTGGGCGCGGCTGTGCCCGTGGCCTATTTTTGGCACACGGAGGCCGCCCGCAAAGTCTGGGGCCATTCCGAGTCCGGCGGACGAACTTCGCCCACGCCCGCCGCCAAGGCTATAGCACACCCGTTTCTTGGACATTTTTCCGCTGGGGGGTGCTGGCGCCCCGACCTTCGGGCGCTCATTTTTGGGCGCGGCTGTGCCCGTGGCATATTTTTGGCACACGGAGGCCACCCGCAAAGTCTGGGGCCATTCCGAGTCCGGCGGACGAACTTCGCCCACGCCCCCCACCAAGGCTATCGGCCACCCGTTTTTCGGCCAATTTTCCACTGGGGGGTGTTGGCGCCCCGACCTTCGGGCGCTCATTTTTGGGCGCGGCTGTGCCCGTGGCCTATTTTTGGCACACGGAGGCCGCCCGCAAAGTCTGGGGCCATTCCGAGTCCGGCGGACGAACTTCGCCCACGCCCCCCACCAAGGCTATAGCCCACACGTTTTTTGGCCATTTTTCCGCTGGGGGGTGTTGGCGCCCCGACCTTCGGATGCTCATTTTTGGGCGCGGCTGTGCCCGTGGCCTATTTTTGGCGTACGGAGGCCGCCCGCAAAGTCTGGGGCCATTCCGAGTCCGGCGGACGAGCATCGCCCACGCCCCCCACGAAGGCTATAGCCCACCCGTTTTTTGGCCATTTTTCCGCTTGGGGGTGCTGGCGCCCCGACCTTCGGGCGCTCATTTATGGGCGCGGCTGTGCCCGTGGCCTATTTTGGGCATACGGAGGTCGCCCGCAAAGTCTGGGGCCATTCCGAGTCCGGCGGACGAACTTCGCCCACGCCCCCCGCCAAGGCTATAGCCCACCCGTTTCTGGGCCATTTTTCCGCTGGGGGGTGCTGGCGCCCCGACCTTCGGGCGCTCATTTTTGGGCGCGGCTGTGCCCGTGGCCTATTTTTGGCACACGGAGGCTGCCCGCAAAGTCTGGGGCCTTTCCGAGTCCGGCGGACGAACTTCGCCCACGCCCCCCACCAAGGCTATAGGCCACCCGTATTTCGGCCAATTTTCCGCTGGGGGGTGTTGGCGCCCCGACCTTCAGGCGCTCATTTTTGGGCGCGGCTGTGCCCATGGCCTATTTTTGGCACACGGAGGCCGCCCGCAAAGTCTGGGGCCTTACCGAGTCCGGCGGACGAACTTCGCCCACGCCCCCCACCAAGGCTATAGGCCACCCGTATTTCGGCCAATTTTCCGCTGGGGGGTGTTGGCGCCCCGACCTTCAGGCGCTCAGTTTTCGGCGCGGCTGTGCCCGTGGCCTATTTTTGGCACACGGAGGCCGCCCACAAAGTCTGGGGCCATTCCGAGTCCGGCGGACGAACTTCGCCCACGCTCCCCGCCAAGGCTATAGCACACCCGTTTCTGGGCCATTTTTCCGCTGGGGGGTGTTGGCGCCCCGACCTTCGGGCGCTCATTTTTGGGCGCGGCTGTGCCCGTGGCCTATTTTTGGCACACGGAGGCCGCCCGCAAAGTCTGGGGCCATTCCGAGTCCGGCGGACGAACTTCGCCCACGCCCCCCGCCAAGGCTATAGCACACCCGTTTCTGGGCCATTTTTCTGCTGGGGGGTGTTGGCGCCCCGACCTTCGGGCGCTCATTTTTGGGCGCGGCTGTGCCCGTGGCCTATTTTTTGCACACGGAGGCCGCCCGCAAAGTCTGGGGCATTCCGAGTCCGGCGGACGAACTTCGCCCACGCCCCCCGCCAAGGCTATAGCACACCCGTTTCTGGGCCATTTTTCTGCTGGGGGGTGTTGGCGCCCCGACCTTCGGGCGCTCATTTTTGGGCGCGGCTGTGCCCGTGGCCTATTTTTGGCACACGGAGGCCGCCCGCAAAGTCTGGGGCCATTCCTAGTCCGGCGGACGAACTTCGCCCACGCCCCCCGCCAAAGGCTATATCCCACCCGTTTTTTGGCCATTTTTCCGCTGGGGGGTGTTGGCGGCCCGACCTTCGGGCGCTCATTTGTGGACGCGGCTGTGCCCGTGGCCTATTTTTGGCACACGGTGGCCGCCCGCAAAGTCTGGGGCCATTCCTAGTCCGGCGGACGAACTTCGCCCACGCCCCCCACCAAGGCTATAGGCCACCCGTTTTTCGGCCAATTTTCCGCTGGGGGGTGTTGGCGCCCCGACCTTCGGGTGCTCGTTGTTGGGCGCGGCTGTGCCCGTGGACTATTTTTGGCGCACGGTGGCCGCCCGCAAAGTCTGGGGCCATTCCGAGTCCGGCGGACGAACTTCGCCCACGCCCCCCGCCAAGGCTATAGCCCACCCGTTTTTTGGCCATTTTTCCGCTGGGGGGTGTTGGCGCCCCGACCTTCGGGCGCTCATTTTTGGGCGCGGCTGTGCCCGTGGCCTATTTTTGGCACACGGAGGCCGCCCGCAAAGTCTGGGGCCATTCCGAGTCCGGCGGAGGAACTTCGCCCACGCCCCCCGCCAAGGCTATAGCACCCCCGTTTTTTGGCCATTTTTCCGCTGGGGGGTGTTGGCGGCCCGACCTTCGGGCGCTCATTTTTGGGCGCGGCTGTGCCCGTGGCCTATTTTTGGCACACGGAGGCCGCCCGCAAAGTCTGGGGCCATTCCGAGTCCGGCGGACGAACTTCGCCCACGCCCCCCACCAAGGCTATAGGCCACCCGTTTTTCGGCCAATTTTCCGCTGGGGGGTGTTTGTGCCCCGACCTTCGGGCGCTCGTTTTTGGGCGCGGCTGTGCCCGTGGCCTATTTTTGGCACACGGAGGCCGCCCGCAAAGTCTGGGGCCATTCCGAGTCCGGCGGACGAACTTCGCCCACGCCCCCCGCCAAGGCTATAGCACCCCCGTTTTTTGGCCATTTTTCCGCTGGGGGGTGTTGGCGGCCCGACCTTCGGGCGCTCATTTTTGGGCGCGGCTGTGCCCGTGGCCTATTTTTGGCACACGGAGGCCGCCCGCAAAGTCTGGGGCCATTCCGAGTCCGGCGGACGAACTTCGCCCACGCCCCCCACCAAGGCTATAGGCCACCCGTTTTTCGGCCAATTTTCCGCTGGGGGGTGTTGGTGCCCCGACCTTCGGGCGCTCGTTTTTGGGCGCGGCTGCGCCCGTGGACTATTTTTGGCGCACGGAGGCCGCCCGCAAAGTCTGGGGCCATTCCGAGTCCGGCGGACGAACTTCGCCCACGCCCCCCACCAAGGCTATAGCACACCCGTTTTTTGGCCATTTTTCCGCTGGGCGGTCTTGGCACCCCGACTTTCGGGGGCTGATTGTTGGGCGCGGCTGTGCCCGTGGCTTATTTTTGGCACACGGAGGCCGCCCGCCAAGTCTGGGGCCATTCCGAGTCCGGCGGACGAACTTCGCCCACGCCCCCCACCAAGGCTATAGCCCACCCGTTTTTTGGCCATTTTTCCGCTGGGCGGTCTTGGC
>NW_006263231.1:0-4692 GCF_000493195.1 Citrus x clementina | reverse complement strand
AGTTTGTAAGGCTTAGAGATGGAGTATTGCTAACGATGCTCTGTAAACTGGGATATGTCAGCAATCTTTGAAGAGCTGCAAAACTGTGTAAAGTGATGGTCAGCACATTTAAATGTTTCAAACCAAGCAATTCCTCAACCAAAACTAAACTGCCTCCAGACAAAATGCTATCTGATTCTTGTTCCCGAGAACCACATTTGAACATTCTCAATGCTTCCAACATCTTTAGATTCGATATCAACTGTCCCGGAATTTTAGAAATTCGATACGTAGACTCCAAGTTCAAACATTTGAGATTAACCAGGTACCTTAACTCTAGTGGCAATCCTTCTATACCGCTCTCCGATAGATCAAGATTTTGAAGTGAAAACAAGTTTGAAATTCCTACAAGAAAATGCCGTGGCAACAAGGTGTGTGACAGCTTTAAAACTCTAAGAGAAGCCATTGATTGAAAGAATTCTTCATTAGCCATGGATATATAATTCGAACTAAGAAACAAAGTCAGGAGATGAGGAGATGCAGGAGACTCCGGAAGTCTCCAAATTTTGTTTTGCATCAGTGACATCCTTGTAACCTCTTGCCACAATTCAGATCTTGGCGTTTCAGTTAATCCTACACCTGCAAGAACTAAATACCTTTCCTCCTGCTTCTCAGTCGTAGATGCAATCCACAAAGCCATGTCACGAACCACATCATGCATTTTTACACGATTATCATCTTCTTCTTCCAACAGACATGCATGAAGAAGACAACGAATAAGAGAGTAACCTTGATTTCGAGCCCCAATACCATTATACTCATCTAAAAATCCCTCACATATCCAACAATCTATCAAGTCCTCTATGCTAATACTGTAGTCTTCGGGAAAAAGACTACAGTACAGGAGACAAAATCTAGTTTCATTGCTGGGCAAAAAATCATAGCTGAACTTTAAACGGGAAAGTACCCTTTTCTCCATACCTGAAAACTTAGACGCTGAACTCCTAAGCACCTCTATTGCGTGTTCCCACTCTCGAGGGGCCTTCTTAGAAGCCATGGCTCGGCCGACAGTGATTAGAGCAAGTGGCAAACCACCGCACTCTCTGGCCACAGTTTCTGCTAGCTCAGGAATATCAGGATGACTATCTAGAATATCTCTTCCCACTTTCTCCTCAAATAATCTCCAGGCATCTTCATATCCCAGACACTCCACTTTAAAGGATTTGTGAGCATCCATTTGGCCGCAAACTTCAAACTCGCGCGTTGTGAAAACTACCTTGGACGCACTTGTACGGCTTGGAACAGGTAACCCACTTGGGCTAAATCAACTAGCTCCCATATGTCATCCAGTAACAACACAAACTTCGTGTTCCTCATGGTCTTGAATATTTCCTGAGCTTTCTCGTCAAAGCTTTTACTATCCCATGACTCGTTACACAAACCAATCTTTTTCGCAATGCTTTCTTGTATCTTTCCGAGCTGCAGGTCTCTGGACACCACTTCCCAAATAACAAAATCGAAATTATTGGGCGTGTGAAGGAAGCTGTTGTTAATTTGCGTCAACAGGGTGGTTTTACCCACCCCTCCCATACCGTACAGGCCAACAATTCCCACAGGTTCTTCCGTGAGACATCTCCAAACTCTGTCTAAAGTTGACTGCAAGCCCACTACTGTCGGAGGAAGAGGTCTTTCATCAACTGGGTTTTCTGGTACCGTTTGAGCCACGTCTTTGAAATCTCCTTCCTTTCTTAAGCTCTGCACATTTTTCAATAACTCGACAACTCTTTTCCCGTCCTTGTACCTTTCGACGCAGTTCCCGGAACAGAAGCCACCGAGATTGATTTTTCTCGACAGCCTTGGAACTTCTTTTTCCACGTCTTGCACTCTGGAGAGCCACCCCTGCACTTGCTGCAGCCGTCTCATTTGCCTTTGTTCGGCTACGATGACCCTTATCTGCACATCATTTCTTGCTTCAATCAACTTTTGAAAGTCCGTCCGCAAGGCATAGAGATTGTCTTTCAAATGACAGATGTACCCTGCTTTGCTAACAATGCAATCTAGGCAACGAGAAATGGTGCCGTCACATGAGAATTGGGCTGAGCAAACGTTTCCCATAGTTTGTATAGAATTCAATATTCAGCTATTAAACAGATGAAGAAATGTGATGAGAATGTATGAGCACTACAATGTTTGTTAATTAGCTTGGTTTTTGCAATTGATGGAGCTTATTCTTAATGTAGGAATCTTAAGGAGCCGCGTGGTAGCACCGACTCTGAGCAAACTATTCTTTCTCCTTTTACTAAAGAATACCGTAGCGGCATAAAAAAAAAATGTAGGAATCTTAGAAATTCTCTTTCAGACGGAAAATATTAATTCAATTATACGCTTCTACTAGGAAAGTGAATTTTTTAGTCTTAGAAGGTACCATCGTCACTGGGTGACAGGTTTCCTTGAAATTTCCTGGAAAAAGACTTGGATTTTTTATATGATTGTTTGAGCAAATTGTATATTGAAAGAGGGTCCGCCAATGTTGCAAAAGTTGCACAATAACTTTTATATTTTTGTGTTTGATTACATTACATCACCTTATATTTTCTGCAAAATTCATTAGGAACTAAAAGTTACAAATTTTTACATAAAAATAGTCCATTTTTAGAATAAAATGACATTTGAAAAGAATTTTAATTTTTTTTATTATTAATATCATTATTATTATTATATAAGATTATTGCTATTAAATTTTATTATTTTAATTATTATTATTTATGATTATTACTGTCATTATTATTATTAAAATTTATTACTTTTATTATTTTAATTGTTATTATACCGTAATTAATTCATTAATATTAATATTTATCTTGTTATGATTAAAATTAATGTTATTATTAAAATATATTAACTTTTTTATTTTAAATATTATTAATTATTGTTGTTATTATTTTTATTAATAATATTATTATTAAAACTTATTAATAATTTTTATTATTTTAATTATTATCATTATTAATATTATTATTTCAGTTAATTTTGTTGTTGTTATTGTTGTTAAATTTTATTAATTTTTTGTTTTAATTAACATTATTGTCATAATTATTATTTTTAGTTTTATTATTATTATTGTTTTAATTATAATATATACAAATAATATTAGGGACACAATTAACAAAGGGCATTTTGATAACTTATAATAGTTTATTCCAATTATAAAATAAAGTAAACACATCAATTAGAATGTTATTCATTCCGTTTCTTTATTACGATTCTAGCTCATTTCAATTCTTATTTAATAAACGCACCATTAGAATGTGTTCTTTAGGAATCAGTCCAAGTCTTTATTACTATTTTCTTTACTTGGACACATAAACATTTGCACCAAGTGACACCGGATAAGAGGGGCAGATAAAAAAAAATTACAAATGAATAAATAAAGAAAAAGCAACCACTAGAAAACAGTTCGTTAATTGGAAATTTAAATGGCAACATCACAAACAGATTGAAACAACTAGTATGAACTGAAATCACTTGGCACCCACACTAAAAATGCCACGTTTTTAAACAGGGAAGAAAGGCATTTTGAGTGGCTTGATCATCCCATTGAAGATTATTCCACCACCATTCTTCTCCCTTGATAATGAGTTTACGTTCCAATCCGCTGATGCAATCAAATGGAAGCTTCATAAGCTTTGGACATAAAGTTACGTGCAGTTCCTTCAAATGAGGGAAGGGCAAGGCCCTTGGGTAGATGCTCCTCAAATTTTCTAATCCGCCCAGGTAAAGAAATCCAAGCCTTGCAAACGGGATTAGATTTTGCATCTCCTCGGATGGAATTTCACCCAATTTATCAAGGCTGATTATTTCTTCCAAATAACGGCAGTTAGTCACCGCAATATGCTTGAGATTTGGAGCAAGAATAAGCCATGTCACGTGCCTCAATTTCGATCCCCATATTGAAACTTTGTGGAGACTAAAGAACCCGTGAGTTTCTCCGATTCTTTTCACTTCTCCTGCATAGTCAATCTCCATTTCTTCCAAATCTTTACAATCCATCATGTCTAGTGCTTCGAGATGCCTCAAACTTGCTAAAGTCAAAACACTGAGCGATGATAAACTGCGACAGTTTGTAAGGCTTAGAGATGGAGTATTGCTAACGATGCTCTGTAAACGGGGAGATGTCAGCAATCTTTGAAGAGCCGCAAAACTGTGTAAAGTGATGGTCAGCACATTTAAATGTTTCAAACCAACCAATTCCTCCACCAAAACTAAACTGCCTCCAAACAAAATGCTACTCGATTTTTGTTTAGAAGAATCACATTTGAACATTCTCAATGCTTCCAACATCTTTAGATTCGATATCAACTGTCCCGGAATTTTAGAGATTCGATACGTAGACTCCAAGTTCAAACATTTGAGATTAACCAGGTACCTTAACTCTAGTGGCAATCCTTCTATACCGCTCTCCGATAGATCAAGATTTTGAAGTGAAAACAAGTTTGAAATTCCTACCAGAAAATGCCGTGGCAAGAAGGTGTGTGACAGCTTTAAAACTCTAAGAGAAGCCATTGATTGAAAGAATTCTTCATTAGCCATGGATATATAATTCGAACTAAGAAACAAAGTCAGGAGATGAGGAGATGCAGGAGACTTCGGAAGTCTCCAAATTTTGTTTTGCATCAGTGACATCCTTGTAACCTCTTGCCACAATTCAGATCT
>NW_006263232.1:4487-5207 GCF_000493195.1 Citrus x clementina | reverse complement strand
GGAGTGGGGCTGGCCAACTTCGTCCGCCGGACTCGGAATGCCGCGAGACTTTGCGAGGGGCCTCCATATGCCAAAAATAGGCCGCGGGCAAAGCCTTGCCCAAAAATAACTGCCCGAAGGCCGGGGCGCCAAGTTCGTCCAGCGGAAAAAGGCCACAAAAACGGGTGGGCTATAGCCTTGGGGGGTGGGGCTGGCCAACTTCGTCCGCCGGACTCGGAATGCCGCGAGACTTTGCGAGCGGCCTCCGTGTGCCAAAAATAGGCAGCGAACAAAGCCGCCCCCAAAAATAAGCCCCCGAAGGCCGGGGCGCCAAGTTCGTCCAGCGGAAAAAGGCCACAAAAACGGGTGGGCTATAGCCTTGGGGGGTGGGGCTGGTCAACTTCGTCCGCCGAATTGGAATTCCGCAAGACTTTGCGAGGGGCCTCCGTGTGCCAAAAAAAGGCCGCGGACAAAGCCGCGCCCAAAAATAACCGCCCGAAGGCCGGGGCGCCAAGTTCGTTCAGCGGAAAAAGGCCACAAAAACGGGTGGGCTATAGCCTTGGGGGGTGGGGCTGACCAACTTCGTCCGCCGGACTCGGAATGCCGCGATACTTTTCGAGGGGCCTCCATGTGCCAAGACTAGGCCACGGGCAAAGCCGCGCCCAAAACTAACCGCCCGAAGGCCGGGGCGCTAAGTTCGTCCAGCAGAAAAAGGCCACAAAAAAGGGTGGGCTATAGCCT
>NW_006263232.1:3108-4229 GCF_000493195.1 Citrus x clementina | reverse complement strand
AAATAGGCCGCGGACAATCCGTACCCAAAAATAACCGCCCGAAGGCCAGGGCGCCAAGTTCGTTCAGCGGAAAAAGGCCACAAAAACGGGTGGGCTATAGCCTTGGGGGGTGGCTGGCCTACTTCGTCCGCCGGGCTCGGAATGCCGCGAGACTTTGCGAGGGGCCTCCGTGTGCCAAAAATAGGCCACGGACAAAGCCGTGCCCAAAAATAACCTCCCTAAGGCCGGGGCGCCAAGTTCGTCCAGCGGAAAAAGGCCACAAAAAAGGGTGGGCTATAGCCTTGGGGGGTGGGGCTGGCCGACTTCGTCCGCCGGACTCGAAATGCCGCGAGACATTGCGAGGGGCCTCCGTGTGCCAAAAATAGGCCGCGGGCAAAGCCGCGCCCAAAAATAACCGCCAGAAGGCCGGGGCGCCAAGTTCGTCCAGCGGAAAAAAGGCCACAAAAACGGGTGGGCTATAGCCTTGGGGGGTGAGGCTGACCCACTTCGTCTGCCGGGCTCGGAATGCCGCGAGAGTTTGCGAGGGGCCTCCGTGTGCCAAAAATAGGCCGCGGGCAAAGCTGCACCCAAAAATAACTGCCCGAAGGCCGGGGCGCCAAGTTCGTCCAGCGGTAAAAGGCCACAAAAAAGGGTGGGCTATAGCCTTGGGGGGTGGGGCTGGCCAATTTCGTCCGCCGGACTCGAAATGCCGCGAGACATTGCGAGGGGCCTCTGTGTGCCAAAAATAAGCCGCGGGCAAAGCCACGCCCAAAAATAACCGCCCGAAGGCCGGGGCACCAAGTTCGTTCAGCGGAAAAAGGCCACAAAAACGGGTGGGCTATAGCCTTGGGGGGTGGGGCGGACCAACTTCGTCCGCCGGACTCGGAATGCCGCGAGACTTTGCGAGGGGCCTCCATGTGCCAAGACTAGGCCACGGGCAAAGCCGGGCCCAAAAATAACCGCCCGAAGGCCGGGGTGCCAAGTTCGTCCAGCGGAAAAAGGCCACAAAAACGGGTGGGCTATAGCCTTGGGGGGTGGGGCTGGCCGACTTCATCCGCCGGACTCAGAATGCCGCGAGACTTTGGGAGGGGGCCTCCGTGTTGCCAAAAAAAGGCCCACGGGCCAAGCCGGCACCCCAAAAT
>NW_006263232.1:936-3008 GCF_000493195.1 Citrus x clementina | reverse complement strand
GCTAGCCAAATTCGTCCGCCGGACTCGGAATACCGCGAGACTTTGCGAGCGGCCTCCGTGTGCCAAAAATAGGCCGCGAACAAAGCTGCCCCCAAAAATAAGCCCCCGAAGGCCGGGGCGCCAAGTTCGTCCAGCGGAAAAAGGCCACAAAAACGGGTGGGCTATAGCCTTGGGGGGTGGGGCTGGTCAACTTCGTCCGCCGAACTCGGAATTCCGCGAGACTTTGCGAGGGGCCTCCGTGTGCCAAAAAAAGGCCGCGGACAAAGCCGCGCCCAAAAATAACCGCCCGAAGGCCGGGGCGCCAAGTTCGTCCAGCGGAAAAAGGCCACAAAAACGGGTGGGCTATAGCCTTGGGGGGTGAGGCTGGCCCACTTCATCCGCCGGGCTCGGAATGCCGCGAGAGTTTACGAGGGGCCTCCGTGTGCCAAAAATCGGCCGCGGGCAAAGCCGCACCCAAAAATAACTGCCCGAAGGCCGGGGCGCCAAGTTCGTCCAGCGGTAAAAGGCCACAAAAAAGGGTGGGCTATAGGCTTGGGGGGTGGGGCTGGCCAACTTCTTCCGCCGGACTCGAAATGCCGCGAGACATTGCGAGGGGCCTCCGTGTGCCAAAAATAAGCCACGGGCAAAGCCGCGCCCAAAAATAACCGCCAGAAGGCCGGGGCGCCAAGTTCGTCCAGCGGAAAAAGGCCACAAAAACGGGTGGGCTATAGCCTTGGGGGGTGGGGCTGGTCAACTTCGTCCGCAGGACTCGAAATGCCGCGAGACGTTGCGAGGGGCCTCCGTGTGCCAAAAATAGGCCACGGGCAAAGCCGCGCCCAAAAATAACCGCCAGAAGGCCGGGGCGCCAAGTTCGTCCAGCGGAAAAAGGCCACAAAAACGGGTGGGCTATAGCCTTGGGGGGTGGGGCTGGCCAACTTCGTCTGCCGGACTCGGAATGCCGCGAGACTTTGCGAGGGGCCTCCGCGTGCCAAAAATAGGCCGCAGGCAATGCCGCGCCCAAAAATAACCGCCCGAAGGCCGGGGCGCCAAGTTCGTCCAGCAGAAAAAGGCCACAAAAATGGGTGGGCTATAGCCTTGGGGGGTGGGGCTGGCCTACTTCGTCCGCCGGACTCGGAATGCCGCGAGACTTTACGAGTGGCATCCGTGTGCCAAAAATAGGCCGCGGACCAAGCCACGTCCAAAAATAACCGCCCGAAGGCCGGGGCGCCAAGTTCGTTCAGCGGAAAAAGGCCACAAAAACGGGTGGGCTATAGCCTTGGGGGGTGGGGCTGGCCAACTTCGTCCGCCGGACTCGGAATGCCGCGAGACTTTGCGAGGGGCCTCCGTGTGCCAAAAATAGGCCGCGGGCAAAGCCTTGCCCAAAAATAACCGCCCGAAGGCCGGGGCGCCAAGTTCGTCCAGCGGAAAAAGGCCACAAAAACGGGTGGGCTATAGCCTTGGGGGGTGGGGCTGGCCAACTTCGTCCGCCGGACTCGGAATGGCGCGAGACTTTGTGAGGTGCCTCCGTGTGCCAAAATTAGGCCGCAGACACCGTCGCGCCCAAAAATAACTGCCCGAAAGCCGGGGCGCCAAGTTCGTCCAGCGGAAAAAGGCCACAAAAACGGGCGGGCTATAGCCTTTGGGGGTGGTGCTAGCCAACTTCGTCCGCCGGACTCGGAATGGCGCGAGACTTTGTGAGGTGCCTCCGTGTGCCAAAAATAGGCTGCGGGCACAGTCGCGCCCAAAAATAACCGCCCGAAAGCCGGGGCGCCAAGTTTGTCCAGCGGAAAAAGGCCACAAAAACGGGTTGGCTATAGCCTTGGGGGGTGGGGCTGGCCAACTTCGACCGCCGGACTCGGAATGGAGCGAGACTTTGCGAGGCACCTCTGTGTGCCAAAAATAGGCCGCGGGAACAGCCGTGCCCAAAAACAACCGCCCGCAGGCCGGGGCGCCAAGTTCGTCCAGCGGAAAAAGCCCACAAAAACGGGCGGGCTATAGCCTTGGGGGGTGGTGCTGGCCAACTTCGTCCGCCGGACTCGGAATGGCGCGAGACTTTGTGAGGCGCCTCCGTGTGCCAAAAATAGGCCGCAGGC
>NW_006263232.1:0-787 GCF_000493195.1 Citrus x clementina | reverse complement strand
CGCCTCCGTGTGCCAAAAATAGGCCGCAGGCACCGTCGCGCCCAAAATAACCGCCCGAAAGCCGGGGCGCCAAGTTCGTCCAGCGGAAAAAGGCCACAAAAACGGGTGGGCTATAGCCTTGGGGGGTGGGGCTGGCCAACTTCGTCCGCCGGACTCGGAATGCCGCGAGACTTTGCGAGGGGCCTCCGTGTGCCAAAAATAGGCCGCGGGCAAAGCCTTGCCCAAAAATAACCGCCCGAAGGCCGGGGCGCCAAGTTCGTCCAGCGGAAAAAGCCCACAAAAACGGGCGGGCTATAGCCTTTGGGGGTGGTGCTAGCCAACTTCGTCCGCCGGACTCGGAATGGCGCGAGACTTTGTGAGGTGCCTCCGTGTGCCAAAAATAGGCTGCGGGCACAGTCACGCCCAAAAATAACCGCCCGAAAGCCGGGGCGCCAAGTTTGTCCAGCGGAAAAAGGCCACAAAAACGGGTTGGCTATAGCCTTGGGGGGTGGGGCTGGCCAACTTCGTCCGCCGGACTTGGAATGGCGCGAGACTTTGCGAGGCACCTCCGTTTTCCAAAAATAGGCCGCGGGCACAGCCGTGCCCAAAAATAACCGCCCGAAAGCCGGGGCGCCAAGTTCGTCCATCGGAAAAAGGCCACAAAAACGGGTGGGCTATAGCCTTGGGGGGTGGGGCTGGCCAACTTCGTCCGCCGGCCTCGGAATGGAGCGAGACTTTGCGAGGCAACTCCGTGTGCCAAAAATAGGCCGCAGGAACAGCTGTGCCCAAAAATAACCGCCCGAAGGCC
>NW_006263233.1:2421-5423 GCF_000493195.1 Citrus x clementina | reverse complement strand
CCGTTTTTGTGGACTTTTTCCGCTGGACGAACTTGGCGCCCCGGAACTTGCTGCTGCTACCTATCTATAAAATGCACTACAAAATTTTATCAGTAGATAACATAAAATTTTGAACCACGAACCTTTTAAACATCCCACGGCCTATTTTTGGCACACGGAGGCCCCTCGCAAAGTCTCACGGCATTCCGAGTCCGGCGGACGAAGTTGGCCAGCCCCACCCCCCAAGGCTATAGCCCACCCTTTTTTGTGGCCTTTTTCCGCTGGACGAACTTGGCACCCCGGCCTTCGGGCGGTTCTTTTTGGGCGCGGCTTTGACCGTGGCCTATTTTTGGCACACGGAGGCCCCTCGCAAAGTCTCGCGGCATTCCGAGCCCTGCGGACGAAGTGGGACAGCCCCACCCCCCGAGGCTATAGCCCACCCGTTTTTGTGGCCTTTTTCCGCTGGACGAACTTGGCGCCCCGGCCTTCGGGCGGTTATTTTTGGGCGCGGCTTTGCCCGCGGCCTATTTTTGGCACACGGAGGCCCCTCGCAAAGCCTCGCGGCATTCCGAGTCCGGCGGACGAAGTGGGCCAGCCCCACCCCCCAAGGCTACAGCCCACCCGTTTTTGTGGCCTTTTTCTGCTGGATGAACTTGGCGCCCCGGCCTTCGGGCGGCTATTTTTGGGCAAGGCTTTGTCCACGGCCTATTTTTGGCACACGAAGGCCCCTCGCAAAGTCTCGCGCCATTCCGAGTCCGGCGGACGAAGTTGGCCAGCCCCACCCCCCAAGGCTATAGCCCACCCGTTTTTGTGGCCTTTTTCCGCTGAACGAACTTGGCGCCCCGGCCTTCGGGCGGTTTTTTTTGGGCGCGGCTTGGTCTGCGGCCTATTTTTGGCACACGGAGGCCCCTCGGAAAGTCTCGCGGCATTCCGAGTCCGGCGGACGACGTAGGCCAGCCCCACCCCCCAAGGCTATAGCCCACCCGTTTTTGTGGCCTTCTGCCGCTGGACGAACTTGGCGCCCCGGCCTTCGGGCGGTTATTTTTGGGCGCGGCTCTGCCCGCGGCCTATTTTTGGCACACGGAGGCCCCTCGCAAAGTCTCGCGGCATTCCGAGCCCTGCGGACGAAGTTGGACAGCCCCACCCCCCAAGGCTATAGCCCACCCGTTTTTGTGGCCTTTTTCCGCTGGACGAACTTGGTGCCCCGGCCTTCGGGCGGTTCTTTTTGGGCGCAGCTTTGACCGTGGCCTATTTTTGGCACACGGAGGCCCCTCGCAAAGTCTCGCGGCATTCCGAGCCCTGCGGACGAAGTGGGACAGCCCCACCCCCCGAGGCTATAGCCCACCCGTTTTTGTGGCCTTTTTCCGCTGGACGAACTTGGCGCCCCGGCCTTCGGGCGGTTATTTTTGGGCGCGGCTTTGCCCGCGGCCTATTTTTGGTACACGGAGGCCCCTCGCAAAGCCTCGCGGCATTCCGAGTCCGGCGGACGAAGTGGGCCAGCCCCACCCCCCAAGGCTACAGCCCACCCGTTTTTGTGGCCTTTTTCTGCTGGACGAACTTGGCGCCCCGGCCTTCGGTCGGCTATTTTTGGGCAAGGCTTTGTCCACGGCCTATTTTTGGCACACGAAGGCCCCTCGCAAAGTCTCGCGCCATTCCGAGTCCGGCGGACGAAGTTGGCCAGCCCCACCCCCCAAGGCTATAGCCCACCCATTTTTGTGGCCTTTTTCCGCTGAACGAACTTGGCGCCCCGACCTTCGGGCGGTTTTTTTTGGGCGCGGCTTGGTCCGCAGCCTATGTTTGGCACACGGAGGCCCCTCGGAAAGTCTCGCGGCATTCCGAGTCCGGCGGACGACGTAGGCCAGCCCCACCCCCCAAGGCTATAGCCCACCCGTTTTTGTGGCCTTCTTCCGCTGGACGAACTTGGCGCCCCGGCCTTCGGGCGGTTATTTTTGGGCGCGGCTCTGCCCGCGGCCTATTTTTGGCACACGGAGGCCCCTCGCAAAGTCTCGCGGCATTCCGAGCCCTGCGGACGAAGTGGGACAGCCCCACCCCCCGAGGCTATAGCCCACCTGTTTTTGTGGCCTTTTTCCGCTGGACGAACTTGGCGCCCCGGCCTTCGGGCGGTTATTTTTGGGCGCGGCTTTGACAGCGGCCTATTTTTGGCACACGGAGGCCCCTCGCAAAGCCTCGCGGCATTCCGAGTCCGGCGGACGAAGTGGGCCAGCCCCACCCCCCAAGGCTACAGCCCACCCGTTTTTGTGGCCTTTTTCTGCTGGACGAACTTGGCGCCCCGGCCTTCGGGCGGCTATTTGTGGGCAAGGCTTTGTCCACGGCCTATTTTTGGCACACGAAGGCCCCTCGCAAAGTCTCGCACCATTCCGAGTCTGGCGGACGAAGTGGGCCAGCCCCACCCCCCAAGGCTATAGCCCACCCGTTTTTGTGGCTTTTTTCCGCTGAACGAACTTGGCGCCCCGGCCTTCGGGCGGTTTTTTTGTGGGCGCGGCTTGGTCCGCGGCCTATTTTTGGCACACGGAGGCCCCTCCGAAAGTCTCGCTGCATTCCGAGTCCGGCGGACGACGTAGGCCAGCCCCACCCCCCAAGGCTATAGCCCACCCGTTTTTGCGGCCTTCTTCCGCTGGACGAACTTGGCGCCCCGGCCTTCGGGCGGTTATTTTTGGGCGCGGCTTTGACCGCGGCCTATTTTTGGCACACGGAGGCCCCTCGCAAAGCCTCGCGGCATTCCGAGTCCGGCGGACGAAGTGGGCCAGCCCCACCCCCCAAGGCTACAGCCCACCCGTTTTTGTGGCCTTTTTCCGTTGAACGAACTTGGCGCCCCGGCCTTCGGGCGGTTTTTTTTGGGTGCGGCTTGGTCCGCAGCCTATTTTTAGCACACGGAGGCCCCTCTGAAAGTCTCGCGGCATTCCGAGTCCGGCGGACGACGTAGGCCAGCCCCACCCCCCAAGGCTATAGCCCACCCGTTTTTGTGGCCTTCTTCCGCTGGACGAACTTGGCGCCCTGGCCTT
>NW_006263233.1:1338-2048 GCF_000493195.1 Citrus x clementina | reverse complement strand
TTTTGGGCGCGGCTTTGCACGCGGCATATTTTTGGCTCACGGAGGCCCCTCGCAAAGTCTCGCGGAATTCTGAGTCCGGCGGACGAAGTGGGCCAGCCCCACCCCCCAAGACTATAGCCTACCCGTTTTTGTGGCCTTTTTCCGCTGGACGAACTTGGCGCCCCGGCCTTTGGGCGGTTATTTTTGGACGCGGCTTTGCCCGCAGCCTATTTATGGCACACGAGGACCCCTCGCAAAGTCTCGCACCATTCCGAGTCCGGCGGACGAAGTTGGCCAGCCCCACCCCCCAAGGCTATAGCCCACCCGTTTTTGTGGCCTTTTTCCGCTGGACGAACTTGGCGCCCCGGCCTTCAGGCAGTTAATTTTGGGCGCGGCTTTGCCCGCGGCCTATTTTTGCCACACTGAGGCCCCTCGCAAAGTCTCGCGGCATTCCGAGTCCGGTGGACGAAGTTGGCCAGCATCACCCCCCAAGGCTATAGCCCACCCGTTTTTGTGGACTTTTTCCGCTGGACGAACTTGGCGCCCCGGAACTTGCTGCTGCTACCTATCTATAAAATGCACTACAAAATTTTATCAGTAGATAACATAAAATTTTGAACCACGAACCTTTTAAACATCCCACGGCCTATTTTTGGCACACGGAGGCCCCTCGCAAAGTCTCACGGCATTCCGAGTCCGGCGGACGAAGTTGGCCAGCCCCACCCCCCAAG
>NW_006263233.1:0-990 GCF_000493195.1 Citrus x clementina | reverse complement strand
CCCCACCCCCCAAGGATACAGCCCCAAAAGTTTTGGGGCTTTTTTTATGAGAGAAACTGGCGGCCCCGCCTTTGGGCGGGTAATTTTGGGCAAGGCTTTTCCCACGCCTTATTTTTGGCACACGAAGGGCCCCTAGCAAAGTCTCGAGCCATTTCGGAGTCCGGCGGAAGAAAGTGGCCCAGCCCCACCCCCCAAGGCTATAAGCCCACCCGTTTTTGTGGCCTTTATCCGCTGAACGAACTTGGCGCCCCGGCCTTCGGGCGGTTTTTTTTGGGCGCGGCTTGGTTTGCGGCCTATTTTTGGCACACGGAGGCCCCTCGGAAAGTCTCGCGGCATTCCGAGTCCGGCGGACGACGTAGGCCAGCCCTACCCCCCAAGGCTATAGCCCACCCGTTTTTGTGGCCTTCTTCCGCTGGACGAACTTGGCGCCCCGGCCTTCGGGCGGTTATTTTTGGGCGCGGCTCTGCCCGCGGCCTATTTTTGGCACACGGAGGCCCCTCGCAAAGTCTCGCGGCATTCCGAGCCCTGCGGACGAAGTTGGACAGCCCCACCCCCCAAGGCTATAGCCCACCCGTTTTTGTGGCCTTTTTCCGCTGGACGAACTTGGTGCCCCGGCCTTCGGGCGGTTCTTTTTGGGCGCAGCTTTGACCGTGGCCTATTTTTGGCACACGGAGGCCCCTCGCAAAGTCTCGCGGCATTCCGAGCCCTGCGGACGAAGTGGGACAGCCCCACCCCCCGAGGCTATAGCCCACCCGTTTTTGTGGCCTTTTTCCGCTGGACGAACTTGGCGCCCCGGCCTTCGGGCGGTTATTTTTGGGCGCGGCTTTGCCCGCGGCCTATTTTTGGCACACGGAGGCCCCTCGCAAAGCCTCGCGGCATTCCGAGTCCGGCGGACGAAGTGGGCCAGCCCCACCCCCCAAGGCTACAGCCCACCCGTTTTTGTGGCCTTTTCTGCTGGACGAACTTGGCGCCCCGGCCTTCGGTCGGCTA
>NW_006263234.1:4096-4943 GCF_000493195.1 Citrus x clementina | reverse complement strand
GCCCCGGCCTTCGGGCAGTTATTTTTGGGCGCGGCTGTGTCCACGGCTTATTTTGGTGCACGGAGGTGCCTCGCAAAGTCTCGCGCCATTCCGAGTCCGGCGGACGAAGTTGGCCAGCGCCACCCCCCAAGGCTATAGCCCACCCGTTTTTGTGGCCTTTTTCCGCTGGACGAACTTGGCGCCCCGGCCTTCGGGCGGATATTTTTGGGCGCGACTGTGCCCGCGGCCAATTTTTGGCACATGGAGGCGCCTTACACTGTCTCGCGCCATTCCGAGTCCGGCGGACGAAGTTGGGCAGCCCCACACCCAAAGGCTCTAGCCCACCTGTTTTTGTGGCCTTTTTCCGCAGGACGAACTTGGCACACCGGCCTTCGGGCGGTTATTTTTGGGAGTGGCTTTGCCCGCGGCCTATTTTTGGCACACGGAGGCCCCTCGCAAAGTCTCGCGGCATTCCGAGTCCGGCGGACGAAGTTCGCCAACCCCACCCCCCAAGGCTATAGCCCACCCATTTTTGTGGCCTTGTTCCGCTGGACGAACTTGGCGCCCCGCCCTTCGGGCGGTTATTTTTGGACGCGGCTTGGGCCGCGGCCTAGTTTTGGCACATGGAGGCCCCTCGGAATGTCTCGCGGCATTCCGAGTCCGGCGGACGAAGTTGGCCAGCCCCACACCCCAAGGCTATAGCCCACCCGTTTTTGTGGCCTTTTTCCGCTGGACGAACTTGGCGCCCCGGCGTTCGGGCAGTTAATTTTGGGCGCGGCTTTTGCCCACGGCCTATTTTTGGGACACGGAGACCCCTCGCAAAGTCTCGCGGCATTCCGAGTCCGGCGGACGAAGTAGGCCAGCCCCC
>NW_006263234.1:0-3857 GCF_000493195.1 Citrus x clementina | reverse complement strand
GCCCCAGCCTTCGGGCGGTTAATTTTGGGCGCGGCTTTGCCCGCGGCCTATTTTTGGTACACGGAGGCCCCTCGCAAAGTCTCGCGGCATTCGTAGTCCGGCGGACGAAGTTGGCCAGCCCCACCCCCCTAGGCTATAGCCCACCTGTTTTTGTAGCCTTTTTCCGCTGGACGAACATGGCGACCCGGCCTTCGGGCAGTTAATTTTGGACGCGGCTTTGCCGGCGGCCTATTTTCAGCACACAGAGGCCCCTCGCAAAGGCTCGCGGCATTCGGAGTGCGGCGGACGAAGTTGGCCAGCCCCACCCCCCAAGGCTATAGCCCACCCGTTTTTGTGGCCTTTTTCCGCTGGACGAACTTGGCGCCCCGGCCTTCGGGCAGTTATTTTTGGGCGCGGCTTTGCCCGCGGCCTATTTTTGGCACACGGAGGCCCCTCGCAAAGTCTCGCGGCATTCCGAGTCCGGCGGACGAAGTGGGCCAGCATCACCCCCCAAGGTTATAGCCCACCAGTTTTAATGGCCTTTTTCCGCTGGACGAACTTGGCGCCCCGGCCTTCGGGCGGTTATTTTTGGGCGCGGCTGTGCCCGCGGCCTATTTTTAGCAAACGGAGGTGCCTCGAAAAGTCTCACGCCATTCCGAGTCCGGCGGACGAAGTTGGCCAGCCCCACCCCCCAAGGCTATAGCCCACCCGTTTTTGTCGGCTTTTTCCGCGGGACGAACTTGGCGCCCCAGCCTTCGGTTGGTTATTTTTGGGCGCGGCTGTGCCCGCGGCCTATTTTTGGCACATGGACGTGCCTCGCAAACTCTCGCGCCATTCCGAGTCCGGCGGACGAAGTTGGCCAGGCCCACCCCCCCAAGGCTATAGCCCACCCGTTTTTGTGGCCTTTTTCCGCTGGACGAACTCGGCGCCCCGGCCTTCGGGCGGTTATTTTTGGGCGTGGCTGTGCCCTCGGCCTATTTTTGGCACACAGAGGTGCCTCGGAAAGTCTCGTTCCATTCCGAGTCCGGCGGACGAAGTTGGCCAGCCCCACCCCCAAGGCTATTGCCCACCCGTTTTTGTGGCCTTTTTCCGCAGGACGAACTTGGCGCCCCGGCCTTCGGGGGGTTTTTTTTGGGCGCGGCTGTGCCCGCGGCCTATTTTTGGCACACAAAGGCCGCTCGCAAAGTGTCGCCCCATTCCGAGTCCGGCGGACGAAGTGGGCCAGCCCCACCCCCCAAGGCTATAGCCCACCCGTTTTTGTGGCCTTTTTCCGCTGGACGAACTTGGCGCCCCGGCCCTCAGGTGGTTATTTTTGGGCGCGGCTGTACCCACTCCTATTTTCGGCACAGGGAGCCACTCGCAAAGTCTCGCGCCATTCCAATCCGGCGGACAAAGTGGGCCAACCCCCCCCCCAGGGCTAAAACCACCCGTTTTTGTGGCCTTTTTCCGCTGGACGAACTTGGCGCCCCGGCCTTCAGGTGGTTTTTTTTGGGCGCGGCTGTACCCACGTCCTATTTTCGGCACACGGAGTCCACTCGCAAAGTCTCGCGCCATTCCGAGTCCGGCGGACGAAGTTGGCCAGCCCCACCCCCCAAGGCTATAGCCCACCCGTTTTTGTGGCCTTTTTCCGGTGGATGAACTTGGCGCCCCGGCCTTCGGGCAGTTATTTTTGGGCGCGGCTGTGTCCACGGCTTATTTTGGTGCACGGAGGTGCCTCGCAAAGTCTCGCGCCATTCCGAGTCCGGGGGACGAAGTTGGCCAGCGCCACCCCCCAAGGGTATAGCCCACCCGTTTTTGTGGCCTTTTTCCACTGGACGAACTTGGCGCCCCGGCCTTCGGGCGGTTATTTTTGGGCGCGGCTGTGCCCGCGGCCAATTTTTGGCACATGGAGGCGCCTTACACTGTCTCGCGCCATTCCGAGTCCGGCGGACGAAGTTGGCCAGCCCCACCCCCCAAGGCTATAGCCCACCCATTTTTGTGGCCTTTTTCCGCTGGACGAACTTGGCGCCCCGTCCTTCGGGCGGTTATTTTTGGGCGCGGCTGTGCCCGCAACTTATTTTTGGCAAACAGAGGTGCCTCGAAAAGTCTCACGCCATTCCGAGTCCGGCGGACGAAGTTGGCCAGCCTCACCCCCCAAGGCTATAGCCCACCCATTTTTGTCGGCTTTTTCCGCGGGACGAACTTCGCGCCCCGGCCTTCGGGTGGTTATTTTTGGGCGCGGCTGTGCCCGCGGCCTATTTTTGGCACATGGAGGTGCCTCGCAAACTCTCGCGCCATTCCGAGTCCGGCGGACGAAGGTGGCCAGCCCCACCCCCAAAGGCTATAGCCCACCCGTTTTTGTGGCCTTTTTCCGCTGGATGAACGTGGCGCCCCGGCCTTCGGGTGGTTATTTTTGGGCACGGCTTTGTCCGCAGCCTATTTTTGGCACACGGAGGCGCCTCGCAATGTCTCACGCCATTCCGAGTCCCGCGGACGAAGTTGGCCAGCCCCACCCCCCAAGGCTATAGCCCACCCGTTTTTGTGGCCTTTTTCCGCTGGACGAACTCGGCGCCCCGGCCTTAGGGCGGATATTTTTGGGCGCGGCTTTGCCCGCGGCCTATTTTTGGCACACGGTGGCGCCTCGTAAAGATTCGCGCCATTCCGAGTCCGGCGGACGAAGTGGGCCAGCCCCACCCCCCAAGGCTATAGCCCACCCGTTTTTGTGGCCTTTTTCCGGTGGATGAACTTGGCGCCCCGGCCTTCGGGCAGTTATTTTTGCGTGCGGCTGTGTCCGTGGCTTATTTTGGTGCACGGAGGCGCCTCGCAAAGTCTCGCGCCATTCCGAGTCCGGCGGACGAAGTTGGCCAGCGCCACCCCCCAAGGCTATAGCCCACCCGTTTTTGTGGCCTTTTTCCACTGGACGAACTTGGCGCCCCGGCCTTCGGGCGGTTATTTTTGGGCGCGGCTGTGCCCGCGGCCAAGTTTTGGCACACAGAGGTGCCTTGCACTGTCTCGCGCCATTCCGCGTCCGGCGGACGAAGTTGGCCAGCCCCACCCCCCAAGGCTATAGCCCACCCGTTTTTGTGGCCTTTTTCCGCTGGACGAACTTGGCGCCCCGGCCTTCGGGCGGTTATTTTTGGGCGCGGCTCTGCCCGCTGCCTATTTTTGGTAAACGGAGGTGCCTCGCAAAGTCTCACGCCATTCCGAGTCCGGCGAACGAAGTTGGCCAGCCCCACCCCCAAAGGCTATAGCCCACCCGTTTTTGTGGCCTTTTTCCGCTGGATGAACTTGGCGCCCCGGCCTTCGGGTGGTTATTTTTGGGCGCGGCTTTCCCCGCGGCCTATTTTTGGCACACGGAGGTGCCTCGTAAAGTCTCACGCCATTCCGAGTCCGGCGGACGAAGTTGGCCAGCCCCACCCCCCAAGGCTATAGCCCACCCGTTTTTGTGGCCTTTTTCCGCTGGACGAACTTGGTTCCCCGGCCTTCGGGCAGTTATTTTTGGGCGCGGCTGTGCCCGTGGCTTATTTTTGGCACACGGAGGTGCCTCGCAAAGTCTCGCGCCATTCCGAGTCCGGCGGACGAAGTTGGCCAGCCCCACCCCCCAAGGCTATAGCCCACCCGTTTTGTCGGCTTTTTCCGCTGGATGAACTTGGCGCCCCGGCCTTCGGGTGGTTACTTTTAGACACAGCTGTGCCCGCGGCCTATTTTTGCCACACGGAGGCGCCTCGCAAAGTCTCGCGCCATTCCGAGTCCGGCGGACGAAGTTGGCCAGCCCCACCCCCCAAGGCTATAGCCCACCCGTTTTTGTGGCCTTTTTCCGCTGGACGAACTTGCGCCCCGGCCTTCGGGCGGTTATTTTTGGGTGCGGCTATGCCCGCGGCCTATTTTTGGCACACGGA
>NW_006263235.1:0-4705 GCF_000493195.1 Citrus x clementina | reverse complement strand
TGCCTATGAAGAGATGAGAAAGGGGAAGAGGCTTGACCTAAATTTTAGGATTTAAGGTATGAAAATTATAAATTGAATAATGAATGTAATAGAAAGTTTAAATAGAAAGTTGGGAAGTAAAGAATGCAAGAGAGTTTGAATAGAAAGTTGAGAAGAAAAGAATGTAAAAGAGTTTCAATAGAAAGTTGATAAGTAAAGAATCTAAAAGAGTTTGAAGAAAAGAATTTAAAAGAGTTTAAATAGAAAGTTGAGAAGAAAAGAATCTAAAAGGGAAATAAATATGCAATTTATCTCTTTTGCCTTTCATTATTTTGTCACTTTTATTATTAAGGAGGTTGTTAATTTTTTTTTCTATTGCAACTAATATATATCACTTATTTCTTATTAATTTTATAATATCTAAAAACTCTCTCGTCGCCAAAAAAATTAAAACAAAAGAGAGGTAAATGAGTTATTTACTTAATAACTTATCTTGGGGCTACAATATGTGTATTCATTATAAGAAAAATATTTAAAAATAACAAAAAGTACAAGAAAATATTTTATAATTAATTTTTTATGTATATTGAAACATATATGTTTATTTTTAGTACTTAAATTTTTTATTTTAATTTGTATTTATATAATTCATTTAATTTATAATAAATATGAATAAAAATTTATTTAAAAATAAGAATAATGCTATAAAATTATACTATTAAAAAATTATTGAATATTATAAAAGCAATACTAAGGTAATTAGTATATATTGATTTGAATAGATGAATATTGACGATCTCACATTATTATTATTATGGATACTCCTTTATTAAATTAGCGTATTCATACTTTATAGGGGGTTTTTGGTCATTTTATACGTCAAGGCCCCTAGACTCCCCAGAAGTAATACAACAGGAAATAGGGAATATCAATTGCCCTTTGCCCTGGGCAATGAAACATCAATCCTGTTAAGTTACCTATGCGTGTTACCCGCATAGGGAACGCCCACATGACGACATTTCCCAAGTGTAAATCTCCCATTTGGGAGTGCTCGGATGCCTCTATAAAGAAAAACACAACAGTTACGTGCGTCTAAAACTTTGCAATAAACAACATTCCAATTTCTTTTATTCTTTATAATTGATTGACTTTTGGGCTTTTTTTTAAATTCTATTTTAACTTGGATTTTAGTTTTTTAACAGTTACAAGCATCAGAGGGATTCACGAGCATATGACGAATTGAAGAAGTCTGCAGATGCGTTTGAGTTTGCTGAGTTGTTGAATGGACATCTGATTGTTAATGAAAAGAATAATTTTGCTTAGCCTTTTGCTTTTACTTATCAATCTTAATTTGGTATGAATGAGTTTATGTTGTTGTAAATGAAAAGGGCACTTTCTGTTTGGTTAGTTATATGTGTTATTGGCTTCTCAATTAGGTGCTTAGTTTAAGGCTATTGTTGAATATGCTCCATCTCAATGTGTTCCCAAGCCTTGTTCTAGAAAGGATAGCTGTGAAGGCACCATTTTAAAAGGTAATTTATAAAAAAAAAAAAAAACATAGGGTACTTTTGGGATTGAAGTGTTATGACTTTTACTTTATTGTACACTTAAGCTGATAAATTTCAAAGTTAATTAAAAGCACAACAATTACAAGTATACCTTTATTTTTTTTATCTTGTTGTTGTGTTTAGAAGTACTGTAGTAATAAGCTATATTTGGTTTTGATGTGGACAATAAAGACCTGGATTATCTAGAGTTCCTGAAGCTTATTGCTAAACCTTGTGAGAATCTACCAAATGCAGAAATTCAGCTGGAAAGAAAAGAAGCTGAGCTATCTAGTTAGTTAGTTATTTTTAGATGAATTTGATGAATATAACATTCTGTTGTCAGTGTGTATGTGTGTGTATAAATGTATGTAATTTAAGCTATAAAATAAATAAATTCTGGCACTATTGCTGAGATCAATGCTCAGGTAAGTAATTGATTAATTTAAGCTATAAATTCAGGCTTTGCTAGGAATATATATTATTATGAAAAGGTGAAGAAAAAAACCAACTAATTATCATTTATGCTAGCATTGAAATATAAAGTTCCCAATAAAAATTTAACTTCTCCCATTACATGTGACCCATGGAAACAGTACTATTAGCAGGAATTACAAGTATACATTGAATTTGAGCAATACACCGTTGTTTTGCAATAATTCGTTGCATAAACATTATCGGTGCATGCTCAGTATATGTGATTAATATTACTTATGAAAATAATTTGTTGCTTTAACTGTTTTCTGTTTTGTGCAACAGCATGAAATGCTACTAGCTAAAATTGAGTTCTTGCAGAAAAGGGTAATAATTAAAATTTATTAAATCCTATTTAGCCTTTTTCGTTTTCTTCCAAGCTTTTATGGAACTCTTTAACATTTTCATTTTCATACGAGATTGAGCTGGACAATGAAAGCGTGTGCCTCCGATCAAAGGTATGCAAATCAGTCCTTTGTATGTATAATGCATTCGTTCTCGCCCTCTTCCAAAATTTCAGCACATTATTGAAATTTCTTTGTTTCTAAAACTCAAATAGCAGAAATTGAGAGGTTTCAGCAAGCAAACATGGTGACTGGACAAGAGCTGAACGCAATCCATGCATTAGCATCTCCGAATTTCTTCGGTCCTGCTATTATCGAGGGGGCTCTGCTTACTCTCACCCGGACAAGAAGATACTCCATCAGGGTAATTAATTCTACCATCACATTTCATTTCTATGAGCTCGTGTTGCGCCTGGATCAATGTTTTCTCCCGTTTGCAGGTAAGCTAGATGCTGGAGATCAAGCTTGTGGCATCTCAGTATGAGATCTACGATCAGACTATCATTATCTACTGAATGTGTGTGCTACTTGATACCTATCTTTGAAACCAGCAATATATGAAACTGGATGAGTTTATGTGTAACCTAATTACTTATGCTGACTTATCATTGGCTTCTTCACCTTGGGAGACCAGTTATTATGCTGAAACTTAATTTCTATAAAACTGATGCCGTATGATGTCGAAGGATTTGCATTATGTATAAGGTAAATAAAGATTGTGTCAGATATGCATAAATAAATATTGTACTTGATAAATCTAGGCTATGAGCTAGTTGAAGTTTGGTGTGAATCAAAGAAGGGTCATAGGATTAATCTATTAGTCCGTTTGAATTTTTGGGAAAGTCATGATTGTTAAAAGGTCATGTCTTGGGTTGTATCTGCTACAAATGTGAAAATAATATAGCGTTCCTTAAAAGCTCAATGAGGAGAAAAGGAATCAGATAATCTTTGGATTCACCGTGTAAGAAAAGATTCTAGACGGCTCCATAAAAGATACTTCATTTGATGTCACTACAGTTTTTCCATATAGTACTATCTTAGACTGGACTGTGAACATTTACATAATACAGGGTATAAGCTTCTTGACTATAGTAAAACACTGAGAATAAATGCAGTATGGACTTCAAATACTATCTGAAAAGGAATGAGAGACAGAAAAAATATACTTTAGGTGATTTTCACGCCAATGGCATATAATGCCTGCAGGTTACTAGGTCAAAGAATGGCACACCATCCATTTTTAGGTTGCTCACGGAGCTCCGCAGTATCCTTCTTAAGCTTACCAATTTCGTCATTTGACTTTGTTTGAGCTGATTGTGTAGCCTGTTCTGCCTTTAATCGAGCAGCTTGCTCCTCTGCCAATTGTTGTTCGAGCCTAGTTGTTGTCTCTTTGAGCTTAGACTCAAACTATCAAAAAAGCATCAATATCAGTTAGAAAACATGCCACTAAGCCCTAGAGTAGCAGTATAATACAAATAAAGAATGGGGACTGGTAATATAAAACTCCAACTTAAGAGAAGAAATTCTTAAGTATTAATTTAATTTAATCCAATTACAAAGGGAGTTGCTAAGTTCACAATACTCGGCACAACTTTCTTACTTCAATCAATTCCACTCTCTCAATCACTGATAAATGGTAGAAACAAAAGCTTAAAAAAATAAACAGCTAAATCTAAAATATAAAATATTAAAGAATCTACTAACTTTTTCATTTTGTCACACTCCAGGAATGCGGAGAGTAAAACTTATTAGCACCTCAGACATTACACAGAATGTTAAGCAAATCCAGATCATTGTTGAATAGGATTTGGCTTAATGCCGGATCATTCTATTGCCTTGCTATAAATTAAAACTGTTGAAAGGAAAATCAAAAGTACGCAGCTATTTAATTAGGTTCCATGTGCCTAACTATATTTTCATAAAATCTTATTTGGAATGTGGCTATTCTTTTTTGAAGAAAATTAGAATATGACATAACTTGCTTATAACATGTCAAATTTTCCAACAGACTCAGGAGTGCAAAATTCCTAGAAACAAAACAGGATCTACATTATGACAAGAAATGTTCTTATGATTGATGACTAAACAAGGGCAGAATCCATTCCTAAGTGCAAGTTATGATGAGCAAACCACCTATAGCTACTATCATAGAGTAATCTACTTAATTTCATCAAGAAACAAAACAGAACAAGACAGTCAAACAATCTTCAAGGTAAGAACAACATGTTACAGCCTTCAAAACACAATCAGTGAATAGATAACTTAATAACAGATTTGTCCCCATCAACTAGCAAGATAAGACCTCTTTTCAGATGGCAATCTCCAACCATCATTACAGGGACCTGCCCGCTTTATAGGTATTTT
>NW_006263236.1:0-4709 GCF_000493195.1 Citrus x clementina | reverse complement strand
AATGGCGGAAATCAAATTATGGATAGTTCTGTACCGGTATAGCCCACCCATTTTTGTGGCCTTTTTCCTCGGGACGAACCTGGCGCCCCGGCCGTCGTGCGGTTATTTTTGGGCGCGGCTTTGCCCGCAGCCTATTTTTGGCACACGGAGGCCCCTCGCCAAGTCTCGCGGCATTCCGAGTCCGGCGGACGAAGTTGGCCAGCCCAACCCCCCAAGGCTATAGCCCACCCGTTTTTGTGGCCTTTTTCCGCTGGACGAACTTTGCGCCCCGGCCTTCGGGCGGTTATTTTTGGGCACGGCTTTGGCCGCGGGCTATTTTTGGCACACGGAGGCCCCTCGCAAAGTCTCGCGGCATTCTGAGTCCGGCGGACGAAGTTGGCCAGCATCACCCCCCAAGGCTATAGCCCACCCGTTTTTGTGGCCATTTTCCGCTGGACGAACTTGGCGCCCCGGCATTCGGGCGGTTATTTTTGGGTGCGGCATTGCCCGCGGCCTATTTTTGGCACACGGAGGCCCCTTGCAAAGTCTCGCAGCAGTTCGAGTCCGGCGGACGAAGTGGGCCAGCTCCACCCCCCAAGGCTATAGCCCACCCGTTTTTGTGGCCTTTTTTCGCTGGACGAACTTGGCGCCCCGGCCTTCGGGCGGTTATTTTTGGGCGCGGCATTGCCCGCGGACTATTTTTCGCACACGGAGGCCCCTCGCAAAGTCTCGCGGCATTCCGATTCCGGCGGACGAAGTTGGCCAGCCCCACCCCCCAAGGCTATAGCCCACCCGTTTTTGTGGCCTTTTTCCGCTGGACGAACTTGGCGCCCCGGCCTTCGGGCAGTTATTTTTGGGCATGGGTTTGTCCGCGGCCTATTTTTGGCACACGGAGGCCCCTCGCAAAGTCTCGCGGCATTCCGAGTCCGGCGGACGAAGATGGCCGGCGCCACCCCCCAAGGCTATAGCCCACCCGTTTTTGTGGCCCTTTTCCGCTGGACGAACTTGGCGCCCCGGCCTTCGGGCAGTTATTTTTGGACGCGGCTTTGCCCGCGGACTATTTTTGGCACACGGAGGCCCCTCGCAAAGTCTCGCGGCATTCCGAGTCCGGCGGACGAAGTTGGCCAACCCCACCCCCCAAGGCTATAGCCCACCCGTTTTTGGGGCCTTTTTCCGCTGGACGAACATGGCGCCCCCGCCTTCGGGCGGTCATTGTTGGGTTCGACTTTGCCCGCGGCCTATTTTTGGCACACGGAGGCCCCTCGCAAAGTCTCGCGGCATTCCGAGTCCGGCGGACGAAGTGGGCCAGCATCACCCCCCAAGGCTATAGCCCACCCATTTTTGTGGCCTTTTTCCTCGGGACGAACCTGGCGCCCTGACCGCCGTGCGGTTATTTTTGGGCGCGGCTTTGCCCGCGGCCTATTTTTGGCACACGGAGGCCCCTCGTAAAGTCTCGCGGCATTCCGAGTCCGGCGGACGAAGTTGGCCAGCCGCACCCCCCAAGGCTATAGCCCACCCGTTTTTGTGGCCTTTTTCCGCTGGACGAACTTTGCGCCCCGGCCTTCGGGCAGTTATTTTTGGGCACGGCTTTGCCCGCGGCCTATTTTTGGCACACGGAGGCCCCTCGCAAAGTCTCGCGGCATTCGGAGTCCGGCGGACGAAGTGGGCCGGCCCCACCCCCCAAGGCTATAGCCCACCCGTTTTTAGAGGCCTTTTTCCGCTGGACGACCTTGGCGCCCCGGCCTTTGGGCGGTTATTTTTGGGCGCGGCTTTACCCGCGGCCTATTTTTGGCACACGGAGGCCCCTCGCAAAGTGTCGCGGCATTCCGATTCCGGCGGACGAAGTTAGCCAGCATCACCCCCAAGGCTATAGCCCACCCGTTTTCGTGGCCTTTTTCCGCTAGACGAACTTGGCGCCCCGGCCGTCGGGCGGTTATTGTTGGGAGCGGCATTGCCCGCGGCCTATTTTTGGCACACGGAGGACCCTCACAAAGTGTCGCGGCATTCCGAGTCCGGCGGACGAAGTTGGCCAGCATCACCCCCAAGGCTATAGCCCACCCTTTTTTGTGGCCTTTTTCCGCTGGAAGAACTTGGCGCCCCGGCCTTCGGGCGGTTATTTTTAGGCGCGGCTTTGGCCGTGGCCTATTATTGGCACACGGAGACCCCTCGCAAAGTCTCGCGGCATTCCGAGTCCGGCGGACGAAGATGGCCAGCCCCACCCCCCAAGGCTATAGCCCACCCGTTTTTGTGGCCTTTTTCCGCTGGACGAACTTGGCGCCCCGGCCTTCGGGCGGTTAATTTTGGGCGCGGCTTTGTCCGCGGCCTATTTTTGGCACACGGAGGCCCCTCGCAAAGTCTCGCGGCATTCCGAGTCCGGCGGACGAAGTTGGCAGGCATCACCCCCAAGGCTATAACCCACCCGTTTTCGTGGCCTTTTTCCGCTAGACGAACTTGGCGCCCCGGCCGTCGGGCGGTTATTGTTGGGCACGGCATTGCCCGCGGCCTATTTTTGGCACACGGAGGACCCTCACAAAGTGTCGCGGCATTCCGAGTCCGGCGGACGAAGTTGGCCAGCATCACCCCCAAGGCTATAGCCCACCCGTTTTTGTGGCCTTTTTCCGCTGGACGAACTTGGCGCCCCGGCCTTCGGGCGGTTATTTTTAGGCACGGCTTTGGTCGTGGCCTATTATTGGCACACGGAGACCCCTCGCAAAGTCTCGCGGCATTCCGAGTCCGGCGGACGAAGTTGGCCAGCCCCACCCCCCAAGGCTATAGCCCACCCGTTTTTGGGGCCTTTTTCCGCTGGACGACCTTGGTGCCCCGGCCTTTGGGTGGTTATTTTTGGGCGCGGCTTTACCCGCGGCCTATTTTTGGCACACGGAGGCCCCTCACAAAGTCTCGCGGCATTCCGAGTCCGGCGGACGAAGTTGGCCAGCATCACCCCCAAGGCTATAGCCCACCCGTTTTCGTGGCCTTTTTCCGCTAGACGAACTTGGCGCCCCGGCCGTCGGGGGGTTATTGTTGGGCGCGGCATTGCCTGCGGCCTATTTTTGGCACACGGAGGACCCTCACAAAGTGTCGCGGCATTCCGAGTCCGGCGGACGAAGTTGGCCAGCATCACCCCCAAGGCTATAGCCCACCCATTTTTGTGGCCTTTTTCCGCTGGACGAACTTGGCGCCCCGGCCTTCGGGCGGTTATTTTTAGGCGTGGCTTTGGCCGTGGCCTATTATTGGCACACGGAGACCCCTCGCAAAGTCTCGCGGCATTCCGAGTCCGGCGGACGAAGTTGGCCAGCATCACCCCCAAGGCTATAGCCCACCCGTTTTCGTGGACTTTTTCCGCTAGACGAACTTGGCGCCCCGGCCGTCGGGCGGTTATTGTTGGGAGCGGCATTGCCCGCGGCCTATTTTTGGCACACGGAGGACCCTCACAAAGTGTCGCGGCATTCCGAGTCCGGCGGACGAAGTTGGCCAGCATCACCCCCAAGGCTATAGCCCACCCTTTTTTGTGGCCTTTTTCCGCTGGACGAAGTTGGCGCCCCGGCCTTCGGGCGGTTATTTTTAGGCGCGGCTTTGGCCGTGGCCTATTATTGGCACACGGAGACCCCTCGCAAAGTCTCGCGGCATTCCGAGTCCGGCGGACGAAGAGGGCCAGCCCCACCCCCCAAGGCTATAGCCCACCCGTTTTTGTGGCCTTTTTCCGCTGGACGAACTTGGCGCCCCGGCTTTCGGGCGGTTAATTTTGGGCGCGGCTTTGTCCGCGGCCTATTTTTGGCACACGGAGGCCCCTCGCAAAGTCTCGCGGCATTCCGAGTCCGGCGGACGAAGTTGGCCAGCATCACCCCCAAGGCTATAACCCACCCGTTTTCGTGGCCTTTTTCCGCTAGACGAACTTGGCGCCCCGGCCGTCGGGCGGTTATTGTTGGGCACGGCATTGCCCGCGGCCTATTTTTGGCACACGGAGGACCCTCACAAAGTGTCGCGGCATTCCGAGTCCGGCGGACGAAGTTGGCCAGCATCACCCCCAAGGCTATAGCCCACCCGTTTTTGTGGCCTTTTTCCGCTGGACGAACTTGGCGCCCCGGCCTTCGGGCGGTTATTTTTAGGCGCGGCTTTGGCCGTGGCCTATTATTGGCACACGGAGACCCCTCGCAAAGTCTCGCGGCATTCCGAGTCCGGCGGACGAAGTTGGCCAGCCCCACCCCCCAAGGCTATAGCCCACCCGTTTTTGGGGCCTTTTTCCGCTGGACGACCTTGGCGCCCCGGCCTTTGGGCGGTTATTTTTGGGCGCGGCTTTACCCGCGGCCTATTTTTGGCACACGGAGGCCCCTCACAAAGTCTCGCGGCATTCCGAGTCCGGCGGACGAAGTTGGCCAGCATCACCCCCAAGGCTATAGCCCACCCGTTTTCGTGGCCTTTTTCCGCTAGACGAACTTGGCGCCCCGGCCGTCGGGGGGTTATTGTTGGGTGCGGCATTGCCTGCGGCCTATTTTTGGCACACGGAGGACCCTCACAAAGTGTCGCGGCATTCCGAGTCCGGCGGACGAAGTTGGCCAGCATCACCCCCAAGGCTATAGCCCACCCATTTTTGTGGTCTTTTTCCGCTGGACGAACTTGGCGCCCCGGCCTTCGGGCGGTTATTTTTAGGTGTGGCTTTGGCCGTGGCCTATTATTGGCACACGGAGACCCTTCGCAAAGTCTCGCGGCATTCCGAGTCCGGCGGACGAAGT
>NW_006263237.1:15795-26382 GCF_000493195.1 Citrus x clementina | reverse complement strand
ATGCATCTTGCACGCTACAATAAGATTATCATGATCTCTCTTAAACTCTTGAAAGAAAGAGCGAGTGGCTAAGATGTTAAAATACTCTTCACCAATTATGTCCATCTCTTCATCTTGTTCTGCACTAAAGTAACCTTGAGCCATCCACATGCTAATTAGTTTCTCTTTCATTATATTGAAGTCCTTTGGAAAGACAGCAGAATATGAAAAACACCTTTTCACTCTGGACGGCAAATCATTATAACTCAACAACAGAGGAGATAGAACACCTTTCTCAATCTCTTCGATTTTCCACAAATCATTATTTAAGATTCTACACCACTCTTCTTCGATTTTTTTGGAACGCATGAGACTCCCTATTACCTTTGCTGCAAGAGGCAAACCTTTGCATCTGCTTGCAATTTGTTGCCCGATTTGCTCTAATTTTTCACATTCTTCAATGGCCCGACCATGAAATGCTATCCTATTAAATAATAACCAACATTCCTCTTCAGCCAATTCTTTGATGGAGATAATATCTAAAGATCCCATCATGCACGCAACTGACTCTTTACGTGTGGTAACTAAAATTTTACTTCCTTGGAGACCATTCTTTAGACAATGGTAGAATGGTTCCCATTTCACGTAATTTCCATCCCACACGTCATCTAAGACAAGAAGAAAGCTCTTCCCTGCAATGGATTCATAAATATGTCTAAGAAGAGATTGGAATTCACCTAAATGAGATTCATGACCATCCAAAGCTTCGACCATTGCTTTGGCAACCTTGAACTATTCAAAAGTTTCTGACACACACACCCATAGACTTTTATCGAACTTTCTTATCACCTCCTCATGATTACAAAAGTATATTAAATAAGAGGAATACTAAGAACTCTATCCCGCATAAATATGTACTATAAACAAAAATAATTATAAAAAAAGAGTATAAAACAAAAAATAATTTAAATATCAAAACACTATTTTTCAATTATGAAATCTGACATTACAACCTATAATAACTTGTAATTATATAAGGATTAAGAAATCAATTAAGAATTCTAAACTAAAATAGATTAATATATGTAATTACAATCAATTAAAAATTAAAAGTAAAACTTTTATGTTTGAAATCAAGTACTAAATTACCAAGCTTAATAAATTAAACAATTAAAATTTATTCATCCATTCAAATTATAAAAGTATTATTAGTTACAAAATTAATAATAAACTAAATTCAATTCAGCAAAAAGGTACTTAGATGCAGTTATTTCTTTATCAGGTGCTCTAACTCTTTTTAAAGAACTAGATGTTGATAATCCTTCTATCAAAAGCTCCTTAAAATATTCAAATTTTGTTTTTTAACTTGTCCTCCTAGTTAATGGAACTAAAAAATAAAGTCTAAAAATTCATATAAAAAATTTATGAAAATGTTGATAATTGTTACTAGATGTTGTTTTTATAAGTTTTTTTTTAATACCATTGATGATGTTATATTATGTTGACACACTTTTTTTTCAATTAGAATTTTTTAAAATAAATTAAAGCAGTAATAAAATTTTAGCTCCCTAATATTTACAATCTATTCAATAAATATATAGTTTAATCATTTTATAAAATAAGTCACTAATTTCAATTGAAAATAATATACTTGAATTAGGGACATATTTGAAAATAAAATAAAAACTCTATGGTTATATGAAATTGATGAAAACATAAGGATAATTGAGTTAGGGACATATTTGAATATAAAATAAATACTCTATTATTATAATAAATTGATGAAATCATAAGGGTAATGAATTAAGGACACATATGAAAAAAAATAAAAATTATATTATTTTAATAAATTAATAAAAATATAAGAGATATAAATGATTTTTTCTAGACTAGACCGGGCTACAGCCCGGTCTAGCCCACGCATAGATCCGCCTTTGCATTGATGCTAGTTCAAATACTAGCTTACAAAACTTGGATTTAAAGATTAGGAGCACAATAGACCCCATATTCTTTAGAATTGTGTAAACACAACAACTACTTTTACTTAGCAATATAAATTACAATAATAACTCAAACGAGATAAAGATAACATGAAAATAAAATTAAATGAAAATTTCTTTTTTTTGAAGATCGCATCACAATATAATTTATCTTCTCGATCTCTTTCTAGAATTTCTTTTGCACTATTGAACATACTTATTCCTCCTTCAGTCCTTTGTTTTTTGTTTGTCTATCTTCATTTTACTTTATGTAAACTCTAGCTTAGAAAAATTATAAGCAAATAAAATCTCAACTAAAACCATCATTAAACAAAGTTCTTCCGAATCACGACGCGGTTATATCATTTAATTGGTTTTTAAGTTATGCCAAGATTTACAAAACTAGTATTTCTTGCATATATATATTATTGTATATATCTAAATTTGTGTTGTATGTAACAAACTAAGTAAATCACACATCAACAAAGCACGAGAGAGATGCTGGATTTATAAGAGGTAATCTACACCTTAATTGGCAAGATAAGTTTTGGGGTGTATGAGCGCCCTAGAAATAAAACCATGTGGGCATTGTCAAGGCCTAAAACTAGGGGTGGGCACTATTTAGTTTGGTTCGGTTCAGCCCTAGAACCGAACCAAACTAAAACCAAATGGTTTATGAATTTGTGAACCAAATACAAACCAAATTATAGAACCAAACTGAACCGAATCAAATTAATTTGGTTCGGTTCAGTTTGGTTTTGTTTGGTTTTATCCTATACATTCATTATTTAATAAAAATTATATAATAATAATTCACTATTAATACGACAATAATCTTGAATCTATAAATTGACAAACAATAAACAACATAATAAAATCTAATAATAGTAAATTAACATAATAAATTTTAACAATAATCTAAAAATCCATAAATAATAACCAACATAATAAAATCTTACAATAATTAATTAACATAATAAAGTTCAACAATAATCTAGAAATTCACTACACATTAGAAAATAAACTTTAAACTTTCATCACCAACGAGTACTATTCCAATCACCACTTTTTCATCCTTTACCTTCTACATTCACAATTCTTACATTATCTCTCAAAGTTAAAGTAAGCCATTAGCAAAACATTAACAATTAAATTAAATTAAATTAAGTGTATGCTATGACATTTATAGTCACATATATTAACTGACAAATACAAATAAAAAAGGATAAATTCTGAACCATTTTTTAATTTTTATTTTAATTTTTTCTTGAACCATTTGGTTTGGTAATATGACATATCAAAGTTAAAGTAAGTCATTAGCAAAACATTAACAATTAAATTAAGTGTATGCTATGACATATATAGTCACATATATTAACTGACAAATACAAATAAAAAAGGACAAATTCTGAACTATTTTTTAATTTTAATTTTTTCTTGAATCATTTGGTTCGGTTTTGAACCGAACCAAATAAAAAACCAAATGGTTCAGAATTTCTGAAGCATTTAGTTTTATTCTCCAAACCAAACCGAACTAAATTGTCATAATACGGTTCGGTTCAGTTTGGTTCAGACTGAACCGAACTAAATGCCCACCCCTACCTAAAATATACAATATCTTAGCAGCTTTAGGTTAGCTCATAACAGATGGTATTAAAGTGGCTCTACGTGTCCTCTTGAGCGATAATGGGGCAAAACTCAATGAGGACATTGAGTCCTTAAAAGGGGGTGTACATAATACCCTAGGCGAATTCTGTATCAGTAAAACATGAGAGAGATGCTGGGTTTATAAGGGGTGATCCACACCTTAATTGTCAAGACGCATTTTGGGGTGTATGGGTGCCCAAAATATAAAGACCAAAATATACCCACACACTTTTGGAGTTAATTTGGTTTATGGAAAAAAAAAGGTTAATTTGGTTTCTATATCCTCCAAAATATAGAGACCAATTAAGGAGTATTTAGTACCGTATGTTATTACATGTTTAAATTAATTTTATTTTAATATTATGTCTCATTTAATCATTTATATTCTTATACCAATTTAACAGTAAAATTTACCAAACATATATGACTGTTTTAAACTCACAGCACTTTTAAAAATAAAATTTACCAAACGTTTAACTAATTTTCTTCACAGTTAATTATTTCTATAGCCAACAATTATTTTATAAGTTATAGTATTACTAAACTCATCCATTGTCTACAAATAGTTTATAGCTTTTGTTGTACCCTATTTTTACCCGATCGGACACGAACAGTCAAAATGGAGTCAATTGGTACCCATCAAGACGAAACCAAGATAATAATTATGAAACCGGATTCCAAGGAGAAGTTGTCTTCCTCCACATACTTTTGTCCATGCGGCATATGACTGGACATTCCGAACACAACACGAACTCTGTAAATAACTTCTATTCAAAAGCCCCTGCCCACAAGGTAAGGACGTTCTATTTTTCAAGTATTAAACATACCAGAGCTCCTCCTCTCCCTTAAGCCCCTTTATTTCTAGTTGTTAAGTTCCCTTCATTGTTTGTTGTCTTACAGATCAAAGAGTCTCGATCATCGACCTCTTGAGCGAACTTCATGAGGAGTTACAAGCTCATTCCCCAAGTAATCTCATTCTTATTGTTGGCCCAAATTACCGGTATCAACAACTTTCTCATTCTTTTTGTTGACCCGTGGTCCCGTAATACCCACTTAAGATAGAAATGGCCGACGAAGTCTGAATGATGCTATATAAACCACGTTAAGAAATCAGTCACTCTTGACTTTTACGTACCCATTACTTTTTTCTCCTTAATTGTCAAAAGCATTAATTACAAATGCAATGGCAGTAGCCAGAAACACACCTTTTTTTTGGGACATTTTTTACGACATTTTTTAGCGCAGTCACCTTTGCTTTGACAAGGTCTAGGAAAATCAATGCATCAACAATAACCACGATAACAACGACTGGTGGCCACGTAGCACCTAAAACTTTTGCACACCTCATCGCCAACACACATAATATATATATATATATATATATATATATATATATATATATATATATCTGTGAATTCACGCAAATAGATGGAAATGAAATTCCATGAATTAGATAAATTATCCAATACATGTACCCTGTCAAAGCAAGAAAGCGATAGGTACCTAAATCATGATGACATGTACTCTTTAGCAATCCTTTCAACAATAAGCTTCTCTTTTACATATCCTGCTCTACTGCATGCATCATATGATTCATTTAGCTTTGTTTAAATAAGCACGAGATCGTTGAGCGCTGTTTCTGTTTTGAGCTTGAATGTAAATGAAATAGATATCAATAGAAACGAAATTCCATTAAATAAATAAATCAGCTAGCCAATACATGCATGCACTCTGCAGAAGCAAGTGAACAACAATTACCTGAATCAAATGATACATTCTCATCGTTGCTTGAATTTGCTGCATCAAATGATACGCTTAGCAAAAAAGTAATTGATCACGTGCTTCAGAATTTGTTTAACTCAAATATTCCAAATTAATGTAGACTTGTGAATCAGGTAAGAGTTCAAACACGTCAATAATTTACTGCTTTTGACAAGTTGAGCCACAAGAGCTTCATTAATTTATTTACACTTGTATAAAATAGTAGAAAATATTGCGTAATTTTTTTAGAAAAAAATTGATTCAAAATACTTAACGGTTCTTATTGGGTGAAAAATTACAACAGAGCAGGAGATGAAATTACCCTTTCTCCTTAGGCCACATCAAGTCCTTAGACGACATTGATGTTTGGAATGTGAGAAATCTTATGCCAGTCTTCTCCTTTGCCCTTTTCTGTATCGTTTATTAAGAATATGAAATCCCCACGAAATGCACAATTCTTTCAATGTCGTGCTTTGATCGAAGCGGTCGGGTAGTGCCTTTAATTTAGAGCAACTTGAAATTGACAAGTCAGAAAGACCCGGCATGATGAAGGTGTTTCCCATTCCTGCAATCCCATAATCCCACTCTTCCAGTTTCTCCATATAATTAATCATCGGCGATGTCAATTTGGGGAAGGCAATAACTGATGATGAAGATGAAGATGAGTTATTATCACTTGTCTATTCCCAAAAATTCATTTCCAACTCTTTTCGTACTCTTAAATCCCCATATACTGAGAGTAGATGATTCCTGCTCAAGATTAAAATTAAAAAAAAAAAACAGATCGAGAAATGAACAAAAATAGATTTTGTAAATTAAGAAAAATAATTGTTGAATAAAGAAAGTTACCTTTATTTTCTCAAGCAACTCGTATCCGGTCATTCCAGGCACACAGTAATCTGTGATTATCAAATCCATTCACATCAAAGCCACTAGCGCTCTGTTCCTCATCTAATCCAAGGAATTGCAGACCTCTCCTTCCGCTGTCAACTGCAGTCACTGCAAATGGAAACATAAATTTAGGAAAACCTCTCAAAAACTTTTCTATCAACAAGGCTATCATCAACTGCCAGGACATGAACTTCTTCACTATCAGCCGGCGATAAATCAAAACCGTCGATCTTGTCAGAAATCAACCTCCACGAAGCGACGCCGTTTGTCGTCGTCATCTCCTCACAACAGAAAGAAAGAAGAAAGAATGCTTCATTAAAATAGAAATAATGCAACTTTAGTGACTTGTTTTGAGCAAGAGGCAAAAACATGATACCAGGCCAGCTTGCTGAGCCCTCTTCTTTTATACGCTACCTGTATTGTCTTATCTGTCTATTCCATTTTTTTCCCCCCCTATCAAATCGAATCTTTCTCTCCCTAAGAAATTTCGTTTCCTAGAAAGTTGTGTTTGTATCGGACTCTGTTGGTTGTACGGTGAATTCAAACACCTGGTCACTAAACGGCAGCGTTTCAATTTCCTAATGGCTTAATAAACTCGCATGAGAAGCACGGCTGTTTTATCACTTTGAAACGGCAAAGAGTACAAGCGTTTTGGGGTCACTTGACTTAAGTAAATCACGCGAGCAATCACGTGAGTGATGATTGAAGCCAAGTTCGTTATAACAGAATTCTTGCGCACGTGTCATGTAGCTGTGCATTCTGGGTTGTTAAGCTTCTTAAGAAACTGGTTTATAAGCTGATGAATCAGGAGAAGCTACTGGAACGTGAGAGAGATACTGAGAGGAATTGTAGAGAGAGAGAGTAAAATCTTGTTCTTTGTTCTTTTCTTCTCAACTCCCTGTAACTAACACCTTGAATCTTTCAATGAAAGCCTGTTGATGGATTCACCCGTGGACGTAAGCCATTAATGGGTGAACCACATTAATTTGCTGAGTGTTCTGTTGATTGTTTTCTGATCTTAGTTGTTTAGTTCTTGTGTTGCTAATAATCCTTTGTTTGATTCAAGTGAGGTTTATTAATTCTTCCAAATCGATTAATCTGTTACATGCAACTTGATTGATCTTGACAAAGGATCTTGGGGAGAATTTGATTTTGTTGTGTAAATCGAACGAATCAGACTCTACAGACAGCCTCCGTATAAAGATTCGATCATTAAGCGATTAACTTAAAAGGGGTGTCCTTCCTTCCATGATCCATACATCTGTTTCTACGTCGTTTAAGGATAGCTAAAAAGAATATATTACCTATCAAATATATATATATATATATATATAAGAATGCTCTAAGAACTGCAAGGAACCGTCCAATGTCTATTTTAAACCGATCAGGAGGCTATGAGTATATAAACCCTTCAAACATATATTCCAGTAGAACTGTAGAAGTAAAGGTTTTAAAATCTAATGACAACGGCAGCATCCCACCCATATGAGTAGTGATCAATAGATTTAAGGTGGGGATTTTCATATTCTTTTCTTTTCATCTTTGAAGATAATTATTCTTTCGTCACCATTTGAGTGGTATTTACTTTTTGTGGAACACATTGGAGATGTTTCATATCGCCATTTGTCACACCATTTTCCTCTTATCTGGAAAAGCCTCACATACTAATTTGCCTATATGAATAAACTCTCTCGTTGTACTCTTTGCTGATTCTCAAACTTGCTTCTTAATCAATTCAGTGTATTAGTAGTTAGTAAATTAATTAACGTTCCCAACTCTTTTAAAAGTCTTGCTGCCTCTTATTAACCTGCCTTTTCTAGTGGAAGAGAGACTTATAATAGAAAGAGAGAGCAAAGAAATGGAAGTGCTGAGGCGTGACCCTCGTCAAAGGTTTCTCTTCTCTTCTCTTCTCTTCTCTCCTCTCAATTATCTATAAATAATTTGCTTAATTTCAATAATATCCTTTTGGTTTCATTTCAAAAGAGATAAATGTATTAATTCGTAATAGAGAATATGACCTTTTGCAGGTCGTTTACTATGATTAACATGTCGAGCAATGTAACCCATATACATCCGCCAACTATTATTGGGTAAGCATCTACTTTCATTCTAAAATTTAAATTATTTTTCACTATTATTGTTTATTATTTTCTATAGTTTAAATTATTTGCACTATTGTTGTTTATAATAATCCTTCGGCTATTATATACATAATAGTGAAAATAATTTAAATTATAGTGAAATTATTTTCACTTTTACAATTAGAGACTTATTTTATAATATCCATAATTTGCTTAATTTAAATCATTTTCACTATTATATATTTAAGGAAAAGAATAAGAAGTTAAGCTTTACATTAATGTCCATATGTCTTGTTTGTGTGTGTGTACATAGGCAACACCGTGATATAAAGTCATGATTTGTTTCATCTTGCACCAAAATTATGCAAATTAAGACGGGGATGATCTGGGCTGGGCTTTGCAGGTACGAGCCATAGCTTCGTGATCCAGGCTTTGGGCCATAGCCATAGATGATATTTACAACAGACATCACATATTCCTCATCATTTATATTACTTTGATGCAAAACTTTATTATGCGAATTTAAGTAATTAGATCTCATTTTGATGGTTTTGCAGTGTGCAAAATTTCTCATCATCACCAGCACAGTCTTTGTATTTCTAATTCTATTGCTTGTCAAAGTTATTGAAATTAATAATGTTCAAGAAGAAAATAAATCCTTGATTGAAACACAGTGTGTATGTGTATGTGCCCGTTTCTATTGGCTCTACTCATATACACCTTTGCATATTTTGCTGCCATGATATCGGAGCTTCAAATCTTCAAGGCAATTGCTGTGATCTCAGGTTCTCTTTGCTCAGTCTCATTGGTCTCCATTATTACCCATTTGGACATTGAAGTTTCATTATATGGGCTTTTGTTCTCCTTCTTGTTGTTGGTTATAACAAGAGGCTTCATGAGAAGATTTTGAAATTTTGGAATAGTTTTCGAGGAAACAACCAACAATTATTGACAATGTAAGCCTGTTGGGGATTGTAGTTTAAAAGTTACAGGATTAAAGTGTTTAATAAATACTCAATACAACAAATTTAATTTTTTAAGATGATTTTTGTAGACATTTGCAGATTTTGTCATAAACTAGTGCTTATTGTGATGATTTTTTAAAATTGTAGTCAATAATCTCATCCTAGCTCATGTTATATTTTGTAACCAATAATATTTGTTTTAGGACCCATTGATTAGTCGCTTAATCAAATGTTTTGCGACAAACATAAAAGGAAACTTTCATAACCAAAAATTGTTTCTTAAACACTGGAAGTGAAATCTGAATTTTTATTGAGAGGGACCATATCAATTAATTAGCATGCGCGATATTGATAGATTTTTCTTAATCTTAAATTTGTCAAAATTTGTTTGAAGTTGTAATTTATATATGCACCAACAAGAGAGTGACAAGTGCTCTAAATTGTCACCTCAAAAAGAAAAACCTACACCACTTGTCACCTGAAAAGACTAATAATAATATAATATTGCAGAAGACCTAATAAAAGCTAAGGAGCCTTTTTTTTTTTACATAATGACTTACTTGACTTAATTGCAATTAATTAAGGTGGCGTTTGTTTTTTAATTTAATGATTTAAAGTGACTTAACTTAATTAATTAAGTTAATTACAGATGTTTATTTTTATAACTTAATGAGACTTTTTAGATAAGTTTAACTTAATAAAATAAGCTATTTTTTTTGACTTTTTATTTAATGGAGAAATATGAATTAAGTCAATTACTTACTAATGTAAAAAATATCCCTGTTTTATAATTTATTTTTCATGTATATCCCAAAACTCACCCATAGATATTTACCCCACATAAAAATATCCATGTTTTTTCTTTCTTATATTATCTACGATAAAATTTGAAATTTATAGTATTTTATATATTAAAATTTTAAAATAATTATGTATTCACTTGAATATAGTTTTACTTATAAATGTTAAAATATTGTGGTATTTAATATATTATTTATTTGACATTCAAATTTAATAAGGATACAAATGTAAAAGTTAATATTTTCAGCTTTTTAAGTTGAAAAAGACAAACAACTTAATACTTATTTTTTGAGATTCAGACGAAAAAACAAACATATTATTCAGATTCAGACATTCGGACCTATTCAGAATTCAGACTAATTCAGATCCATTCAGATTTCAGATAAAAAAACAAACGCCACCTTAATGACTTAGGTGGATTGTTTTTGTCTGAATAGCGGAAAATAAGTATTGATAAGTGTCGTCCAGTCAACTTAAAAACGC
>NW_006263237.1:8466-15695 GCF_000493195.1 Citrus x clementina | reverse complement strand
GTGACTCGAGGGAAAGGCTACCGATATCCTCTTCATACTTATCACTTCACAATCCGCCCTCGTTTCCTGTTCGCTCCCGACTTGTGTGGCTTGTGATCCGCAACTTGGAAGTTTGAAAATATCTATCCGTTACAAGTGCCGCCCTTCTAACATTAGAACGTCAAATAATTGGATAATTCAATTCCCACAATATTCTAACATTTTCTAAGTAAAACTCTATCCAAGCGAATACATAATTATTTTTAGAAATTTTAATATATAAAATTCCATGAATTTTAAATTTTATCGTATATAATATAAGAAAGAAAAAATAGGGATATTTTTATGTGGGGTAAATGTCTATGGGTGAGTTTTGGGATAGACATGAAAAATAAATTATAAAACAGGGATATTTTTGACATTAGCAAGTAATTGACTTAATTCAGATTTCTCCATTAAGTAAAAAGTCAAAAAAATTGGCTTATTTTATTAAGTAAAAATTATCTAAAAAGTCTCATTAAGTTATAAAAACAAACACCTCTAATTAACTTAATTAATTAAGTTAAGTTACTTTAAGTCATTAAGTTAGAAAACAAACACCACCTAAGTCTGTTTGTTTTTAACTTAATGAAAATTTTCAGTCATTAAATTATTAAGCTATTTTTTTTTTTAACTTTCTGCTTAACCTAAAAAGTCTGAAGGATATCATTAAAAAATATTCTCCAAAATATCCCTATCTAATTAATTAATTCTCATCCATACCTAAATAAGTTTAATAACTAGCATTATTTACCCATCTCTATAACTTGTGATAATATAGTGGTAGACTATTATTATTTTTATTTTTTATTTTCTTCAAGTTAGCGTTATTTATGTTTATAATTTTTAATGAATATTTTTCATATAAAACATAATAAACAACAAAAAAAATTGATTAGCATATACTAATTTAGAATATTAAAAGGCTTTATTCAATTGAGCATGATTATATTATGAAAATATATTATCTTATTTAAACTCTTTGGGATGTTATTAATTATTTAACATTTATAATTTGTAAGGGTATTTATATATAAATATTGATTTTCAGATTTTTCTAAATTTAAAAAATAAACAACTTAATACTTATTTGTAACGGTTCGGATAAAAAAAAACATGTTATTCAAATTCAGACATTTAACTCTATTAAAAATTCAGATTAATTTAGATCTATTCAAATTTTAAATTAAAAAACAAACGTTTCGTGACTCTACTGTATGGGCCAGGCCGGTAACATTCCTTCGGTGGAAATCCATCGAAGGTTTCTTTAGATTTATTTTATCTAAAATTTCTAAATCCCCAAGTTCATAATCTTTGGATGGCCATGTGATTCTTCAGCTGTCCCAACCAAAGTCTGACAGCTTTGTCCTTCACTAGCCTTTCCTCTGCATCGTCGAGCACAGCTTCAATGGCTTGAAGGTTGCTGGTGAGGTTGTCTACTTCTTTCTTGACGCCGGTCACAAGCTGCACTTTCTGTTTCATCTCTTCAGTAGCAAAGGAAATCAACAGCTCCAGCATAGGGGAAACGATGGCATCAACCATGGTTAATAATTTTGGATGAGAAGAAAGAGCAGAGAAAAGCAATTAATTGTACAAGGAAATGAGGTTGTGAAAATGAATTAATTCCAGCTTTCCGCATTCTTATACTTAAAGCATCTGCTTTTCTTCCCGACTACGTCAGCATCTTCCATTTGCTTTCAATGGGAGACTTTCAATTTTATAAACTACTAGGATAAAAGTTTGGTATATTCTTGTCCTTTTGATCAAGCTAGATAGTATTCACGTGGAAATTTCTTTTCTTTCCATTTTTTTACATAAAATTTCTTATTTTCAATTTCTTTTAAATTTATGGGTAGTATTTTTCTTTTAAATACATCCTATGTATAAATCAAACAAAATGTGCATGGTTCACCCTAAATTCTATTATTAGAACGAACAAAAGATTTGAACTCATCTTAGTGTAGATTAAAAAATTCAGGGCCATCCATTTTAGGAAAAATTAAATTATTGGTATTATTTATATAATATTTAAATATTAACGATTTTAATGCATTAAGATAATCATTAGAGTGGTTAGGTTTTGATCGATCCTCATGCTATCCCTAGCAATTCGCAGATCACCACGGGATCAAGAATGATCTTGATCAAAGCAAGAATCCAAAAAGAATGAAGAACCAGAAGATCACAGCAAGAAACAGATGATTCTGAACTGGATTAAGACCCACCCCATGTTCTTGACAGATGATTCAGCACTTCACCTTTATTCCTATATTAGTTCACACTGAATTGATTCACAAAGCTGCTTTTCCCTCTGCTTCCGGCCCCGCAGGCCCGCACACACAACAGCCCCTTGTGTGTGTGTGGGGGGGGGGGTCACCAACTCTTAAGTCTCTAACCAAACTCTGTTTTGACTGTTATTCCACATCAGCTAGGTAATTACAAAAGCACTCGTCAATTGAAGCTTTTTAAGACATACATTATTAATGATTAAATTTAAATTATTTCATGGACGGTTATCATAGAATTAATTTGATTATAATATAAACATTGTCCTAATAAACTAAAACAAGAAACCATTTATTAGCCAACATCTGTCATCTCTGTTTCTTTACATTTATTTGTGCATTGAAATATATATTAAAAAAAATCCGGAATGATTTAAAATTACTATGTTAATAATAATAAAAATGGGCTTGGGCTTGGGCTTTTCAAGTTACAAGTGTGAACTTGCATTAATTGCATACAACAATTTCACAGAAAATGATAAACCGTTACAAGTTTTTTTGCACTATCTTCATGAATTCATTTTGGATTTTTCCTTCCTTTTCCTAATATAGCCAGATTCACTTAATGTCTCAATTAAATATGTTATTGAAAGGTTTGAGATTTTCTTTCCAAAAAAATCCTTAAATACTTTCTCATCTATGTCAATGTCTGTATTTCTATTTGTGATTTGATTGCGGTCCAAAATTTATATAAAGAAAAAAAATGGAGAACATAAACATTGCATCAGTGATGATGTTTTTGCTTATGATATTATGTTTTTCATCAAACAAACCTGGAATAGTGGGGGTTAGAGGAGAAGAAAATGATCTAATCGAGGCTACTTGCAGAAAGACTTCGTATCCGGATTTATGTATCAAGACTTTAAGGCAAGTCCGGGAAGCTCCGGTGCAGATGTCAAAGGTCTAGCTCACATCATTCTTGAATCGGCATCAGCATACTGTAATGATACGTACGAACAAGTCAAGAAGTTGCTTAATGAAACCAAAGATAAGGCTATGAGAAACTGCCTGGATGTTTGCTTTCAAGTTTATGATCTAGCTATCTATGAAATCCCCACGGCTATAAAATATCTGGAGAGTGGTGATTATGACTCTGCCGTCCAATATGCAAATGATGGAATAATTGAAAGTGACACTTGCGAAAGTTCTTTTTTGGAATTTCCAGAAATTCCGAAGTCGCCACTTACTGATAGAAATAACGGTTTGACTAACCTTTGTACAATTGTTTTGGATATGATCAACTTGTTAAAATCATAACCTGGTCTAATCCAAAATAAATAAATAAATCAAGAATTATACAGCTATTCTATCATGTCGAGTGTGTACATAATGAGCGATTTTTATGTTGATAGGTCACTTGAGTTCAAATTTTAAGAGGTAAGGTGTTTAAAAGAAATTGATTTGGGTTTTGCCAATACGAATCCTATATGCTAAAAGATTAAAAAAAATTAAAAAATAAGAAAAACATACACTATAATGCCCTGTATTTGTTCTGAAGTATATTGAAATGTGTGGTCTTCTTATCTTTTATCCATTGTTGGAGCATTACTCTATCTGCACACACACAGAAATTTCTTGCACTTTATTAAAGTACATGAAAGCTTTTAAATCATGTGGTTTAATAGCGTATAAGCATAACACTATTAAACCATATAATTTAATAACTTTCTGTTCTTTAATAAAGTACGAGAACCCTCGCTAGATAATTTTTTTTGTGTGTGTGTAAATATATATATGATTTAATAGTGTTACAATGTTATAAACAATTTTTGCAACGTTGTAAAGGAGTTTACAAAAGTTAACTTTTTCTAATGATGAAGAGTTAGTAATAGTACTCTTTTTTCTCTGTTTAGAAAGAATAGCAGGCTGCGTTCCATATTCAGATTTAAAGCCAAGAAAAAACTAAACTTTAATATGGTTACAAGTGTTTTTTTTATTTTTTATTTTTCATCTTTCAATATTGATAGGGTCATCTTTATCTTAGAAGAAGGATGAAATGCGCGTCGTCACAGACGTTATTGTATGTAACGGGCCTGATGCAAGGAAAGTCTTGGCAATAGATAAGCGGCTTGCCCCAAGCAGGGCAGCCATCAAATCCTCAAGTTTCCCAGCAGCAGCTAAATGCAACTGTTGATGCGAGATTCTGGTGTCTGCTCGTTCTCTACCAGGATCCCTCCTCAACTCTCAAATTCACGACCAACAGCAGGTTCTCCTCGTAGCCCTTCTAACCGAGCAGAACAATGCCTTGTATGACTTCTACCTCAGCAGACTCCTGAGCACACAGAAACTGGTCAGAGCACGCCGGAAGTTTTCTCGACGTAAACCCTCCAACGCTCAAGTCAGAAATGTCGGTTCACTTTTGTGGAAAACCCGGCCACTAATCTCGTGGTTGTTCTTTAATCTTTTAGACAATAGAAAATGCCTATGAGTTTTTCTCCCTTTTCTCAATGAAGATGCTCTTTCTTAAGTTTTAATATGAAAATGTCTAACCCTTTTACATTCGTTGATTACCTTTTTATAGCCTTCATGTGAACCCGATCCCCCATGATCCATGCTCATCACTTTCCCCAGCTTACGGAAGTTGATGCTTGAATGTCGTAGTTGTGGCTGAGTGGGTTTCGTGCCTAGATTCTCGGATAGGAGTGCGCGTTTTGTTAACCGTTATAAACTGGGCCTGCCGACCTCGATCTTCAGCAGGGAAAGCTGTCGGCCCCTAGCAGGAGACCATCTCGTCCTTATAGTCGAGTAGACTTCATCCATCTGCTCTCTTCTAAGAAGGCTAACTCCTCGTCCAGGGTACGGATGGTCTCGTCGTTATAAATCCCCGAAACACCGGTCCTCCAATTTCTGGTATTTACAATACAATGGATTAATACTAGAAACTTGATTAGTTTGGGCTTTCTCGAGGCACATTTGACTTGGCTGTAAGAAATAAGGATATTGCTCACTCCCGCTTAGTCGTTTCCCCTTTTGCCATTAGCAGGCTGCTTCCTCGAAGAGTCACTTCGCAATTAAATGCGGAAGCGGTGGCATGAATTCGTCCACCCATTTGAATTCCAAATTTATGGTTGTGGAACTCTCGGAGCGCGTACCGTTTGGGTGGCAATAAATCGAAAGCATCACCGTCACTTCAAAACCCAAATTCTCTAAAGTGTTCTTTTCCTCATTCGTCTATTTTGCATCCTCCGGCGGCTGGTGATCCTCTTCTCTCCAAAATTGAAATTATCATTCTTATTTCTGTTCTGGTGTTTCACTGCTTCAGGTACTGTTTTCTCCTTCTCAACTTTGGATTTTTGTTGTTATTTTGAGTGGGGGTTGGTTGTGTCTTTTCGGATAGAGTTTAGGGAATGTCAAAAGGCAAAAAGAAAGTGATTGAGGTTGACGATGACGAGTTAGACTTCCTACCTAGTCTACTCGCTGATCCCACTTTTGACCCTGGGATTCCTCTAGAACCGATAAGACCTAGTATAGGGACTAGTGCTAGGAGAAATTCTCCTGAAGCCACCACATTAAATAGCGATGATGATGGGTCTTCTGGTTCGGAGGATACTCTAAGTGAGGACCCGGGTGGAAATTCTGGTAAAGTGTCCTCACCAGAAGTATCGCGGCCCAAAAAGAAAAGGAAGATAGGGGGTAGAGCTCTATCAGAACATTATGCTATCGACCTCATGACTTGCATGACCACAGTAGAAGACCTCGTTGAACTCCAAGCTGAGTATGACATTCCTGATGATATACCCCTTAGAATTTCAGGGAAAAAAGACACTCCCAGTAGACTGCTTAGAGGATATGTTACTCTATTTCTAGAGAGCTTTAAGTTCGGGATGAGGCTGCCTTTACAACCGTATTTCGTCCAAATGCTTAGGGGATTACATTTAGCTCCTGGTCAACTTAACCCTAACGGGTGGAGGGTACTTTCTGGTCTGTTCATTTTGTGGAGCAGATGCTGTCAGAAAGAACCCATGGTTAAAGAGGTCAAACATCTATATCAGTTAAAGAGCAGCCCCAAAAACGCCAGCTGGTATTATTTCATATCAAACACCAAGACTAGGAAACTCATAACCGATCTTCCAACAGGTGGTGGTGGGAATTGGAAGAGAAAATCCTTTTTTGCTGGGGGTCTGGGTCAAGTGGCTCAGATTGATGGGGAGAACATTCGTGTCCCCTCCCGTTTCGTAGTTCCAGGTTGCCTGCTCGTTTTAGATGTCTTGTACCCTTAGTTATTCTAGTGATTGATCCTTTTCTAACACGGTCTTTGTTCGAACTGCAGGTTCCTAGGGCGTCCACTACAACCTCGAACCTGACGAGCTCAAGCGGATCGAGACTGTATTGGCAAATTCCTGTTCGTACAGGGAATTGCTGACTACCTATAACTTCTTCGAGTCCCGCCTAGTACCCACCAATCTCGAGATGGAGGACATTGTGATTGGGGCTTTGACCAGGAAATGTCGTCGTCCTGGTGTTGCTAAGCGAGATCACAACAAAGAGGCTCCCCCTGGGAAACGGGTCAACACTGCGGAGCAGGCCTCCCCTTTGAAGACTTTACCTCATCCTCCTCCTGCCAGAGCCGGAGAAACTAGTGGAAGTGGTGATGATCCCACTTCCCCACGTCCACCAGCAGGGTTAAGACCTCTTTTGCCCGGCAATCGACCAGAGCATCTGGTCCTTACATCAGCGAGTTTTCTAGGCTCGTGAGCAAGAAGGACTTGGAGGATTTTGACGGCAGCACTTTAGGCGAGCTGGTTGGGGCCATGCAGTTCAGTGCTTTTCACATTGGCTGTATGGCCACGTACTACAAGGCGAAGGTCGACCGTTACGACTGAAAAATGAAAGAAGACCTTCAGTCAGCAAAAACCAAAGCTGATGCTGTCGAGAAGAAAGCTGCAGATCTCAACCTCGAGAATCTGAAATTGATAGAGCGGGAGT
>NW_006263237.1:6823-8366 GCF_000493195.1 Citrus x clementina | reverse complement strand
TATGGATGATTTGCAGACGCAACAAGCTACCTACGAAGCTCGACTCGAATTCCCTTACAGCTTCCACCAGACGCAAGGTCGAAAACTTAAAGAAGGAAGTTGACAACCAGGGGCTTCGGCATTCTTATCGGTGCATCATGGCCGTTCTTAGGAAGCAGCATCTCGGTCTGAAGATGGATGAGCTTGCTGCTGGTGTAGCTGAATATATGGACGAGGAGGCAACTAAAGAAGGTGGTGAAGAGGCGGAACCACATGCCACCGAGGAGGCAACCTCCCCTCCTCGTGCAGCTCCTACTGATGTTGTCGAGGCAAGTACCCCCCCTCCGGGCGCAACTGGTGAGACCCCCTGCTCCTGAAGTGGACCAATCGGTGGAGACGGCTCTGCTTACTGATCCCCCGTCCTCTTGATTGCATTTTACGTTATGTACTTCTTTTTGGGACGTTGTATGTCGAGAATATTAGCTCTTTACTATTTTTGGAAAATTAATAAAACTCCTCAGTTTGTTTGCTTTGCTTTTCACTTTATTATTTACTGTCGAGCAGATCCTGACATGCTAAGCTTCCAGTCTCGTCATAGAGCAGGCTCTAAGACTTATGAGGCCTTTGCATGGTTTTTAAACTTTTTCTAACTTTTGGTGGTCTGCTCTCCTTCTTATGGCTGAGCAGATTCTAGCATACCTGGCTTCCTGTCTCACCATAGAGCAGGCTCTGAGACTTGTGGAGCCTTTACGTGCCTTAGAAGATTTTTGGAACTTTTGTGGTCTGCTTGCCTTCGCTTGGTCGAGCAGATCCTGGCATGCTTGGCTTCCTGTCTCGCCATAAAACAGGCTTTAAGACTTTGGAGCCTTTGTGTGCCTTAGAAGATTTTTGGAACTTTTGTGGTCTGCTAGCCTTCGCTTGGTCGAGTAGATCCTGGCATGCTTGGCTTCCTGTCTTGTCGTAAAACAGGCTTTGAGACTTTGGAGCCTTTGCGTGCCTTAGAAGATTTTTGGGACTTTTGTGGTCTACTCGCCTTCGCTTGGTAGAGTAGATCCTGGAATGCTTGGCTTCCTGTCTCGCCATAAAACAGGTTTTGAGACTTTGGAGCCTTTGCGTGCCTTAGAAGATTTTTGCTTGTGTAATATGACAACTGAATGAAATTCCTCCATCTTTCATTAATTATTGAATTCGGCTTACATGCAATTGACTAAGTATAAAACAAATAATAAGTACGAAGAGAAATAATTCTAAAGCATAATTGGGTCTTACTGGAAATATTTCGTGAGATGTGCTGCGTTTCAACCTTACTATTTCCAGCTCCTCAACAGACTCCTCTCTGCCATCCTTGACTCCCACTTGAGTATCAAGTGATGTGATCTGCATTGCTTCCCTCGCTGCTGTGGAGTAACAGCTTCGGGCAATTCTCTGGTCTCCTCGTACCACCCCAACTACTCCATTTACCCGATACTTGAGAGCCAAGTAATGGTTGGAGAGTACTGCTATGCTCATCTCAGAAGGGGCGGCCTATATCATTTGGTAAAGGACCCTTCTTCATCGACAACCA
>NW_006263237.1:0-6223 GCF_000493195.1 Citrus x clementina | reverse complement strand
ATACTCCCAAATTGTCGTATACTGTGTGTCCCTTATGAGAAGCTAAGGGTTAGTAGCGAAAAATTTAAGGGTATCACCGAAGATTTAGAATTTTCAATAGACTATTAGGAGTTATAAACGGGAACTGTACTAGAGCTATTCTTGCTATTATTGTATATACAAAAAAAAAAAAAAAAATACATTTGACTCAATAAGTACATATGAAAGCTCTTACGTATGAACATCCAATATTTTATAGTATCGTTTATTTTTAAATTCACATTTTAAAATATACAGATATTCAGCCGAAAAAAAAAAGAAAACGGTGTGTTTTATGAGATGGGAAAGAAACTAACAAAGTTTGCGTGCACAAGATGAAAATGACCTATACTATTATACTAATGAGGTCTTAAAGGAAATTTTATCCATGTTTACAGAACGCGGGCCTTGGAATTTGATTTTACTGTAACAAAGGACCCTCTAGCGGCCTACATATGGGTTCTTATAATCTTATATTTAGTAGAAATATTATAATATACTAAAACTTCTTTATAGTAATATCGTATATATAGGAGTAACATTCTTACAGATACAAAAAATTTTGGGCCCAATTTGGGCTACTTATAAATAACAATAGGGTGGGGTTTTTGAGCCCAGTAAACTACTGATAAGACCCACATTTAAAAATAATTTTTACTTATTAAAATACTCCTAGATCAAATTACAATTATAGACATTAAACTATTATTATAAAATATAATTTTTTTACTATTAAACCCATCTATATATCTAATGCTGTATTTTATATTCTTTATTTTTTATTAATCTTAAAACATATATATAAGTATACATGTCAGCAAGCCACTAGTGAATTGGCTCCCATAATCTGGTTTCATTGTGTAGCTACATCTCATGATTAAATGCAGATACTTATATTTTAAGAAACGAATGCTTTAATATATTCAGTTTTAGTAACAAATAGAGTTACAATTTGTTTTACCTTTTTTTTATAATTAAATAAAATGAATTTTCTTCGTGACGAGAAATAGTAAGTATTTAAATAATTTTTATCTTATTTTTTACACAACTGGTTCTTTTAAGTTATTTTCTAGTAAAATTCGAGCATTTCATTTTTAAACTATAAAAAAATTTTAATAATTAATCGAATTATTTCTTGAATGAATAAAAAAATCATAGACAACTACAAAAATTTTAGTTTTCTTATGGATTGGATTATATTAACAAAATATTTGAATTCATTATTTTGAGCACATATAAATTTATAGTAAAAGCATTATTGTTATACAAATTGAGTTTAGTAAGGATCTATTAGGTATTTAGGTGGGTTTGTTGAGTAAAATTTAAAATTTTGAAATTTAATAATAGGTTTATTTAGTAATTGGGTTTAGTAATTAGTTTTATGGGTTCAAATAGTCCCACCCATAAAAATAAGTTCCACACTAAGATAAGTTATAATTTTTTGAATCTTATTTTAAGGAACTCGTCTTACAAGTAATAATTATTTATATATTATAAAAAACATATGCTTTTTTTTTTAAATTATGTCTTTCTTTATCAATGCCTATACATTAGATTTGATATCCTCCATTAATAATTTTTCTTTCTTATGGTGAAATCTCCTTCATATGCTCTTGTTGATTCTAAACAAAGCCGCCTTTTTGATATGGATGGAAACTTCCCAATTCCTATTAATATAGTGATACTTTTTTCCCCCTATATCACCTGCACTAAGGATAACTAAAGTAAAATATTAATTTTTATAATTACATCTTTATTAAGTTATAACCTTCTTACAGTAACAAAATTTATTTGGTGCGAACATTATTACTATAGAGAGTTCTTACTATTGCAATCAAATGAAAAAACAAATATAATAATTTTACGTGACTTGAATTTTCACCTATATCCATTAGTGAAGACGTGAAGTTAATCTTTACTATTAAAAAAAAATATATGGGATACAAATATTGGATGATAATATATCACAACCAAATCCCAGTACACCCAAAATTCTCTCACCCAAGCTCCCAAAATTCAGTCGATCAAATGTAACTCTCACCAAAATAATAATAATAATGATAATCATCATCATCTTATTGTCCTCGCCATTATACTTGGGGCCATAGAGAATTCTGACATTTGCCATAATACGCAGCTTAGTACCCTTAGCCTGATAATGTAAAAAAACAAAACAGTTTAATAAAATTAATTTAATCTTACGATTTTCAGAACACTGAGAAATATGGTATAAGTTGATGAATAAGGTTTTGTTAACCTGATGTCAGGAACCACAGCCAGTGATGCTCCAAACCCAGCATTGCAATCAAAATTAAGGCCGTCCCTTGATAGAACCTGCATAAGAAAAAAGGAAAAAAGAAGCTAACGGAGTTCAACCACTAAACTTATTTAAACTTATATGAGTGGACATGATGACAAAATAATCCGGACTATAATCCGCATTGGGTTCAACCTGTACTGGATTCAAATAACATCCAAAATCTGTCGGTGTTATAATAAATCCGGACATATCCAGATCCGAATCCGAAATTGAGTCAACCCGCATATCCAGAATCCGGACTATGATATCTTTACTCTTAGTATTATATTTTAATTTTTTTTAATATAAATAGAAAAGCAAAAAGTTAAAAGAATAAAAAAAGAAAGATGAAACACTAGTTTACGCTTTACAACTCTCTCTCAACACAGCCACCAACCTTTATCCTCTTCTCTTCATCAATTCAACACAGCCGCCAACTATTGCCTTTTTCGTCATCATCGTCTCGCCGCTTTGCTGCCATCACGGCTGTGTTGATCATTATAGTCATCAGCTGCCATTCAGTTTGTTGATTGGTTTCAAACTGGATTCAAGTGTGGTGTCAATTACCAGCCTCCAACTGTTGTTTCAGGTGGTGATTTCACGAGTGCGCAGAGGGCTATGTGCGTGATATCGAACTCAACTAGTGTTGCTAGGGATTTTTCTCGTATTGACCACAAATATGGTTTGATGTAATGCTAATAAGAGGGCATAGAGAAAGGTGAGTTCTTTGAAGCCCGTAAGGATCTTGCGGCTTTGGAGATGGATTATGAGGAGGCTGGTGCTGAGTCTGGTAAGGGTGAAAATGGTAATAACGGAGATGATCTGTGTTTGTAATTTTTTAAGCTTGTGTTCTTTTGATTGCTAATTTGTTTTGGTGGTCGGAATTTCTAGTTGCGTTGGTTCACGTTCTGCTGCTTTTACTTTTTTGGGTGAAATTGCTATGCGGCTGTATGTTTTTTTTTCCCATTGTATCCAAGGCCTGTTAGAGAACTGGGAAAAAAATTCATAAGGATTACCCTGAGTTAAATTATCCGGGTTTACATCCGGATTTGGTATGGCAAATTGGCATCCCGGACCCGGAGTTTGCCATCCCTAAATTGACACATATGGCCGCTAGAATATATATAATGCCTTTTCAAATATGCTGCTTCTTTTGATCCCCTGCATTCTTGGCAACTAATTTCTTAGCTGGGGTAACTAAATGCGCTTTTGACATCCTCCGCTCCAATCTAACAATCATTACTCATTGACAGTCAAATTGCATGTGAAGTTACAATGAGAGAACGATGGAGATTTGGTCATTATATGCATTTATGGTTTATCACTTTTTGCTTCTCATTATCTTCGATATCCATGGATGGCATCAACATTGCATAAAATCTATTTTTCAAAGCATATAATCTATTTCATTCTTAATTTCCATCCTGTGGACCCGTACTGTCAAATTTTGCTTGTAGAAATTTAAGACCTGCCTCTTGAATTTTTGTACAAGTAGGATACTGATGCATGGAGTTCTGGTAAAATGTGAAAGAGCTGAACCATTTTTTCAAATCAAATTGTTTGTGGTCATTTATGAATTTCTTTGAAAAAGTTTAAGAAAGTGTCAATGTATATTCCCAGAATTTACAATCATAATATTCATCAGCTCATTAACTAGTATAACAACTATTTTTATTACTTATTGTTGTTGTTAAATGACAATTAGTTGTCGGAAGTGCTACATTACTCTGTCTTGTCTACTCATCTTTGACACTGATAGCCCACATTCCAATACACCCTGCTTTCTCTTTCACCCAAGCTCTTAAAGTTCACTCATACAACTCTTAAAATAAAAAAAATAAAAAATAGAAAAACAATGTTCCTATTGTCCGGCTGTCACTGGCTGAGGTGCGGCGCGGGCCGCCATACCAGTTTCTAGCAAACATAGACAACCAAAACAATTTTGATAAAGTTTAACTTGTGAGAAACAGTGAAAATGTTGTTAATGAAAACCTGAGTTATTGTTCAGGTTTAGGTTGATGTCAAGACGCACAGCTTCTGATGTGAGGAAAGTCCTGGCCTTAGAGGCTGCTTGCTCCAAGCTGCAGCTATCAAATCCTCAAATAGTTCAATTTGAAGCAAAATGCAACTGCACAAAAAGAAAAAGAAGCTTACATTGTTCAACCATTACACTCATTCAAACTTATATGAATTGACATGTGGTCACAAGAATTGCATGCCTTTTAGAATTCAGTGCTTCTTTTGACCCCAGCAATCACGGCGCCAAATCAGTTTCGGGCAAACAAACTGAGTTATAACAGTTGCCTGCTCAGCATCCTTAACCTATTACATAGACAACCATAGACAATCAGGACAACTTAAGTCTAATCTAGAGAGTTTCAAAACAGTGCCAAAATTTAAAAAAAAAAAATGATATAGTTCATAACAAAAACCTGAGTTATCCATAGCTACAGGTCCAGGTTTCCCAGCTTCTGATGCGAGGAAAGTCTTGAAAACGGCATTGGCAACCGCAGTCACGGATGTCAAATGGTAGCACCTGAATGTACAAAAGGAAAAAGGAGCTAACAGTGTTCAACCAATGAACTTAGTGAAACTGAAACTTATATGAATTGGCAATAGAATCCCATGCCTTATCAAATTCAATGCTAATTTTGACCCCACTGGCATTAGCTCAACGCCCTTTTTAACAGCCTTTTCACTAATAAGCTTCTTGTGGTCATAGTCCCGCTCTACTGCATGAATCATATGATACAATTACTACCAGATTAATTGGTCAGCTGGCTCAGAAAATTTATCACTTATCTCGAAAGCCAAATTAACGAACATATATAAGTCAATGAAGTAATGTTTCAAACATGCAAATCTAACTCTTTTGATGTCACCTAAGTTCAGCCACACTGCTTTATTCACCAATCTAGCAAAATTAATTCTCATTCTTGATCACATGTTCTGCAAATTGAAAAAAAAAAATTATAGTATTAGAAGATATTATATATTCTGGTGTAGAACTTTATTCAAATATTTCATGCTTCGAAATTAGATAACAAATAACGAGAGAGAAGGGGAGAAAATGACTTGAGGCTGAGAATGATTCAAATACAGCCATTTGATAGTTTTGTCAAGGGCCTATTTTCAAATCCACTTAATACATGCTGATGTGAGGAATAAGAGCTGTCTTAGTACATCTCCTTGCTCCAAGTCCAATATCAGATCAAGTTGAAATGAGAGAATAATGGAAACTTGGTGTTTATACATTAATTTATAATTTATCAGTTATCACCTCAGTCTGCTCTACAATTTTGCATTCACTAAGGTTTCCTTGAGCTACGTTTCTTTTTGTGCTTGAACCTAAACATACACAGCAAAGATATTAATGAAAATGAAATTCCATAAATTACAGAAATCAGCCAAAACACATACTCTGTAGAAGCAAGCTAATGAGAATTACCTAAATCACAGTGAGTCCTATTATGTGGCAATCCTTCACGAGTAAGCTATTCTTTTTCTTAGACCTGCTTAATTCACCAATCCAAGTCAACATAATTAAATAGTTTTCCCTATTGTTTATTTAATTAATTTTCAACATTACAAAATATGGCAAAAACAAGCACTGTATAATCAAAATGTATTGATGGTTGAATTAAAGTTGACATATTCAATTGAAAAAAAAAATGATTAGCTAGTATTGCATCCTTAATTAGATTAGTAAAAATAGCAGCGCAGGACTAGAGATAACCTGAGGCTGAAGTGATCATACACAATTGCAGCCGGTTAAGAATTTTGTCAAGGGCAGCCTCCTTTCACATCCTCTTACGAAACCTAATATGGAGTTGACTCAAAACGCTATTTATGCTTCTTAATTAGATTAAAAAAAGGCTGATGCTACAATACCTGCATGTATCAGAT
>NW_006263238.1:5065-5962 GCF_000493195.1 Citrus x clementina | reverse complement strand
AGGCTGTAGGCAAAGCCGCGCCCAAAAATAACCGCCCGAAGGCAGGGGCGCCAAGTTCGTCCAGCGGAAAAAGGCCACAAAAACGGGTGGGCTATAGCCTTGGGGGGTGGGGCTGGCCAACTTCGTCCGCCGGACTCGGAATGCCGCGAGACTTTGCGAGGGGCCTCCGTGTACCAAAAATAGGCCGCGGGCAAAGCCGCGTCCAAAAATAACTGCCCGAAGGGCGGGGCGCCAAGTCGTCCAGCGGAAAAAGGCCACAAAAACGGGTGGGCTAGAGCCTTGGGGGGTGGGGCTGGCCAACTTCGTCAGCCAGACTCGGAATGCCGCGAGAATTTACGACGGGCCTCCGTGTGCCAAAAATAGGCCACGGGCAAAGCCGCGCCCAAAAATAACCACCCGAAGGCAGGGGCGCCAAGTTCGTCCAGCGGAAAAAGGCCACAAAAACGGGTGGGCTATATCCTTGGGGGGTGGATCTGGCCAACTTCGTCCGCCGGACTCGGAATGCCTAGAGACTTTACGAGGGGCCTCCGTGTGCCAAAAGTAGGCCGCGGACGAAGCCGCGCCCAAAAATAACTGCCCGAAGGCCGGGGCGCCAAGTTCGTCCAGCGGAAAAAGGCCACAAAAACGGGTGGGCTATAGCCTTGGGGGGTGGGGCTGGCCAACTTCGTCCGCCGGACTCGGAATGCCGCGAGACTTTACGAGGGGCCTCCGTGTGCCAAAAATAGGCCGCGGGCAAAGCCGCGCCCAAAAATAACCGCCCGAAGGCCGGGGCGCCAAGTTCGTCCAGCGGAAAAAGGCCACAAAAACGGGTGGGCTATAGCCTTGGGGGGTGGGGCTGGCCAACTTCGTCCGCCGGACTCGGAATGCCGCGAGACTTTGCGAGGGGCCTCCATGTGC
>NW_006263238.1:3024-4035 GCF_000493195.1 Citrus x clementina | reverse complement strand
CCAAATTCGTCCGCCGGACTCGGATGCCCTAGAGACTTTGCAAGGGGCCTCCATGTGCCAAAAATAGGCCGCAAGCAAAGCCCCGCCCAAAATTAACCGCCTGAAGGCCGGGGCGCCAAGCTCGCCCAGCAGAAAAAGGCCACAAAAACGGGTGGGCTATAGCATTGGGGGGTGGGGCTGGCCAACTTCGTCCGCCGGACTCGGAATGCCGCGAGCCTTTGCGAGGGGCCTCCGTGTGCCAAAAATTGGCCGCGGACAAAGCCGCGCCCAAAAACAACCGCCCGAAGGCCGGAGCGCCAAGTTCGTCCAGCGGAAAAAGGCCACAAAAACGGGTGGGCTATAGCCTTGGGGGGTGGGGCTGGCCAACTTCGTCCGCCGGACTCGGAATGGGGCGAGACTTTGCAAGGGACCTCCGTGTACAAAAAATAGGCCACGGGCAAAGCTGCGCCCAAAAATAACAGCCCGAAGGCCGGGGCGCCATCTTTGTCCAGCGGAAAAAGGCCACAAAAATGGGTTGGCTATAGCCTTGGGGGGTGGGGCTGGCCAACTTCGTCCGCCGGACTCGGAATGGGGCGAGACTTTGCGAGGGGCCTCCGTGTACAAAAAATAGGCCACGGGCAAAGCTGCGCCCAAAAATAACAGCCCGAAGGCCGGGGCGCCATGTTCGTCCAGCGGAAAAAGGCCACAAAAACGGGTGGGCAATAGCCTTGGGGGTTGGGGCTTGCCAACTTCATCCGCCGGACTCGGAATGCCGCGAGACTTTGCGAGGGGCCTCCATGTGCCAAAAATAGGCCGCGAGCAAAGCCGCGCCCAAAATTAACCGCCTGAAGGCCGGGGCGTCAAGTTCGCCCAGCAGAAAAAGGCCACAAAAACGGGTGGGCTATAGCATTGGGGGGTGGGGCTGGCCAACTTCGTCCGCCGGACTCGGAATGCCGCGAGACTTTGCGAGGGGCCTCCATGTGCCAAAAATAGGCCGCGAACAAAGCCCCGCCCAAAATTAACCGCCTGAAG
>NW_006263238.1:1151-2924 GCF_000493195.1 Citrus x clementina | reverse complement strand
GCAGAAAAAGGCCACAAAAACGGGTGGGCTATAGCATTGGGGGGTGGGGCTGGCCAACTTCGTCCGCCGGACTCGGAATGGGGCGAGACTTTGCGAGGGGCCTCCGTGTACAAAAAATAGGCCACGGGCAAAGCTGCGCCCAAAAATAACAGCCCGAAGGCCGGGGCGCCATCTTCGTCCAGCGGAAAAAGGCCACAAAAACGGGTGGGCTATAGCCTTGCGGGGTGGGGCTTGCCAACTTCATGCGCCGGACTCGGAATGCCTCGAGACTTTACGAGGGGCCTCCATGTGCCAAAAATAGGCCGCGAGCAAAGCCGCGCCCAAAATTAACCGCCTGAAGGCCGGGGCGCCAAGTTCGCCCAGCAGAAAAAGGCGACAAAAACGGGTGGGCTATAGCATTGGAGGGTGGGGCTGGCCAACTTCGTCCGCCGGACTCGGAATGCCGCGAGACTTTGCGAGGGGCCTCCATGTGGCAAGACTAGGCCACGGAGAAAGCCGCGGCCAAAAATAACCGCCCGAAGGCCGGGGCGCCAAGTTCGTCCAGCGGAAAAAGGCCACAAAAACGGGTGGGCTATAGCCTTGGTGGGTGGGGCTGGCCCACTTCGTCCGCCGGGCTCGGAATGCCGTGAGACTTTGCGAGGGGCCTCCGTGTGCCAAAAATAGGCCACGGGCAAAGCCGTACCCAAAAAATAACCGCCAGAAGGCCGGGGCGCCATGTTCGTCCAGCGGAAAAAGGCCACAAAAACGGGTGGGCGATAGCCTTGGGGGGTGGGGCTGGCCCACTTTGTCCGCCGGACTCGGAATGCCGCGAGACTTTATGAGCGGCATCCGTGTGCCAAAAATAGGCCGCGGACAAAGCCGCACCCAAAAATAACCGCCCGAAGGCCGGGACGCCAAGTTCGTTCAGCGGAAAAAGGCCACAAAAACGGGTGGGCTATAGCCTTGGGGGGTGGGGCTGGCCAACTTCGTCCGCCGGACTCGAAATGCCGCGAGACTTTGCGAGGGGCCTCCGTGTGCCAAAAATAGGCCACGGGCAAAGCCGCGCCAAAAAATAACCGCCCGAAGGCCGGGGCGCCAAGTTCGTCCAGCGGAAAAAGGCCACAAAAACGGGTGGGCGATAGCCTTGGGGGGTGGGGCTGGCCCACTTTGTCCGCCGGACTCGGAATGCCGCGAGACTTTATGAGCGGCATCCGTGTGCCAAAAATAGGCTGCGGACAAAGCCGCGCCCAAAAATAACCGCCCGAAGGCCGGGACGCCAAGTTCGTTCAGCGGAAAAAGGCCACAAAAACGGGTGGGCTATAGCCTTGGGGGGTGGGGCTGGCCAACTTCGTCCGTCGGACTCGGAATGCCGCGAGCCTCTGCGAGGGGCCTCCGTGTGCCAAAAATAGGCCGAGGGCAAAGCCTTGCCCAAAAATAACAGCCCAAAGGCCGGGGCGCCAAGTTCGTCCAGCGGAAAAAGGCCACAAAAACGGGTGGGCTATAGCCTTGGGGGGTGGGGCTGGCCAACTTCGTCCGCCGGACTCGGAATGCCGCGAGACTTTGCGAGCGGCCTCCGTGTGCCAAAAATAAGCCGCGGGCAAAGCCGCTCCCAAAAATAAGCGCCCGAAGGCCGGGGCGCCAAGTTCGTCCAGCGGAAAAAGGCCACAAAACGGGTGGGCTATAGCCTTGGGGGGTGGGGCTGGTCAACTTCGTCCGCCGAACTCGGAATTCCGCGAGACTTTGCGAGGGGCCTCCGTGCGGCAAAAAAAGGCCGCGGAAAAAGCCGCGCCTAAA
>NW_006263238.1:0-1029 GCF_000493195.1 Citrus x clementina | reverse complement strand
AGACTTCGCGAGCGGCCTCCATGTGCCAAGAATAGGCCAAGGGCAAAGCCGCACCCAAAAATAACCGCCCGAAGGCCGGGGCGCCATGTTCGTCCAGCGGAAAAAGGCCACAAAAACGGGTGGGCTATAGCCTTGGGGGGTGGGGCTGGCCCACTTCGTCCGCCGGGCTCGGAATGCCGCGAGACTTTGCGAGGGGCCTCCATGTGCCAAAAATAGGCCGCGGGCAAAGCCGTACCCAAAAATAACTGCCCGAAGGCCGGGGCGCCAAGTTCGTCCAGCGGTAAAAGGCCAGAAAAACGGGTGGGCTATAGCCTTGGGGGGTGGGGCTGGCAAACTTCGTCCGCCGGACTCGAAATGCCGCGAGACTTTACGAGCGGCATCCGCGTGCCAAAAATAGGCTGCAGACAAAGCCGCGCCCAATAATAACCGCCCGAAGGCCGGGACGCCAAGTTCGTTCAGCGGAAAAAGGCCACAAAAACGGGTGGGCTATAGCCTTGGGGGGTGGGGCTGGCCTACTTTGTCCGCCGGACTCGGAATGCCGCGAGACTTTACGAGCGGCATCCGTGTGCCAAAAATAGGCCGCGGACAAAGCCGCGCTCAAAAATAACCGCCCGAAGGCCGGGACGCCAAGTTCGTTCAGCGGAAAAAGGCCACAAAAACGGGTGGGCTATAGCCTTGGGGGGTGGGGCTGGCCAACTTCGTCCGCCGGACTCGGAATGCCGCGAGCCTTTGCGAGGGGCCTCCGTGTGCCAAAAATAGGCCGCGGGCAAAGCCTTGCCCAAAAATAACCGCCCGAAGGCCGGGGCGCCAAGTTCGTCCAGCGGAAAAAGGCCAGAAAAACGGGTGGGCTATAGCCTTGGGGGGTGGGGCTGGCCCACTTCGTCCGCCGGACTCGGAATGCCGCGAGACTTTGCGAGCGGCCTCCGTGTGCCAAAAATAGGCCACGGACAAAGCCGCCCCCAAAAATAAGCGCCCGAAAGCCGGGGCGCCAAGTTCGTCCAGCGGAAAAAGGCCACAAAAACGGGTGGG
>NW_006263239.1:3566-5115 GCF_000493195.1 Citrus x clementina | reverse complement strand
CGGCCTTCGGGCGGTTATTTTTGGGCGCGGCTTTGCCCGTGGCCTATTTTTGGCACACGGAGGCCCCTCGCAAAGTCTCGCGGCATTCCGAGTCCGGCGGACGAAGTTGGCCAGCCCCACCCCCCAAGGCTATAGCCCACGCGTTTTTGTGGACTTTTTCCGCTGGACGAACTTGGCGCCCCGGCCTTCGCACGGTTACTTTTGTGCACGGCTTTGCCCGCGGCCTATTTTTGGCACACGGAGGCCACTCGAAAATTCTCGCGGCATTCCGAGTCCGGCGGACGAAGGTGGCCAGCCCGAACCCCCAAGGCTATAGCCCACCCGTTTTAGTGTGCTTTTTCCGCTGGACGAACTTGGCGCCCCGGCCTTCGGGCGGTTATTTTTGGGCACGGCTTTGCCCGCGGCCTATTTTTGGCACACAGAGGCCCCTCGCAAAGTCTCGCGGCATTCCGAGTCCGGCGGACGAAGTGGGCCAGCCCCACCCCCCAAGGCTATAGCCCACCCGTTTTTGTGGCCTTTTTCCGCCGGACCAACTTGGCGCCCCGGCCTTCGGGTGGTTATTTTTGGGCGCGGCTTTGCCCGCGGCCTATTTTTGGCACACGGAGGCCCCTTGCAAAGTCTCGCGGCATTCCGAGTCCGGCGGACAAAGTGGGCCAGCCCCACCCCCCAAGGCTATAGCCCATCCGTTTTTGTGGCCTTTTTCCGCTGGACGAACTTGGCGCCCCGGCCTTCGGGCGGTTATTTTTGGGCGCGGCTTTGCCTGCGGCCTATTTTTGGCACACGGAGGCCCCTCGCAAAGTCTCGCGGCATTCCGAGTCCGGCGGACTAAGTGGGCCAGCCCCACCCCCCAAGGCTATAGCCCACCCGTTTTTGTGGCCTTTTTCCGCTGGACGAACAAGGCGCCCCGGCCTTCGGGCGGTTATTATTGGGTGCGGCTTTGCCCGCGGCCTATTTTTGGCACATGGAGGCCCCTCGCAAAGTATTGCGTCATTCCGAGGCCGGCGGACGAAGTGGGCCAGCCCCACCCCCCACGGCTATAGCCCACCCGTTTTTGTGGCCTTTTTCCGCTGGACGAACAAGGCGCCCCGGCCTTCGGGCGGTTATTATTGGGTGCGGCTTTGCCCGCGGCCTATTTTTGGCACATGGAGGCCCCTCGCAAAGTCTCGCGGCATTCCGAGTCGGGCGGACGAAGTGGGCCCGCCCCACACCCCAGGGCTATAGCCCACGCATTTTTGGGGCCTTTTTCCGCTGGACGAACTTGGCGCTCTGGCCTTCGGGCGGTTATTTTTGGGCGCGGCTTTGCCCGCAGCCTATTTTTGGCACACGGAGGCCCCTCGCAAAGTCTCGCGGCATTCCGAGTCCGGCGGACGAAGTGGGCCAGCCCCACCCCCCAAGGCAATAGCCCACCCGTTTTTGTGGCCTTTTTCCGCTGGACGAACTTGGCGCCCCGGCCTTCAGGCGGTTATTTTTGGGGGCGGCTTTGCCCGCGGCCTATTTTTGGCACATGGAGGCCCCTCGCTAAGTCTCGCGTCATTCCGAGTCAGGCGGA
>NW_006263239.1:0-3167 GCF_000493195.1 Citrus x clementina | reverse complement strand
ACGCGTTTTTGGGCCTTTTTCGCTGGGACGAACTTGACGGTCCGGCTTCGGGTGGTAATTTGGGGCGCGGCTTTGCCCGTGGCTTATTTTTGGCACACGGAGGCCCTCGCAAAGTCTCGCGGCAATCCGAGTCCGGCGGCCGAAGTTGGCCAGCCCCACCCCCCAAGGCTATAACCCACCCGTTTTTGTGGCCTTTTTCCGCTGGACGAACTTGGCGCCCCGGCTTTCGGGTGGTTATTTATGGATGCAGCTTTGCCCACAGCCTATTTTTGGCACACGGAGGCCCCTCGTAAAGTCTCGTGGCATTCCGAGTCCGGCGGACGAAGTGGGCCGGCCCCACCCCCCAAGGCTATAGCCCACCCGTTTTTGGGGCCTTTTTCCGCTGGACGAACTTGGCGCTCCGGCCTTCGGGCGGTTATTTTTGGGCGCGGCTTTGCCCGCAGCCTATTTTTGGCACACGGAGGCCCCTCACAAAGTCTCGCGGCATTCCGAGTCCGGCGGACGAAGTTGGCCAGCCCCACCCCCCAAGGCTATCGCCCACCCGTTTTTGTGGCCTTTTTCCGCTGGACGAACTTGGCGACCCGGCCTTCGCACGGTTATTTTTGTGCACGGCTTTGCCCGCAGCCTATTTTTGGCACACGGAGGCCCCTCACAAAGTCTCGCGGCATTCCGAGTCCGGCGGACGAAGTTGGCCAGCCCCACCCCCCAAGGCTATAGCCCACCCGTTTTTGTGGCCTTTTTCCGCTGAACGAACTTGGCGCCCCGGCCTTCGGGCGGTTATTTTTGGGCGCGGCTTTGCCCGCGGCCTATTTTTGGCACACGGAGGCCCCTCGCAAAGTCTCGCAGCATTCCGAGTCCGGCGGACGAAGTTGGCCAGCCCCACCCCCCAAGGCTATAGCCCACCCGTTTTTGTGGCCTTTTTCCGCTGGACGAACTTGGAGCCCCGGCCTTCAGGCAGTTATTTTTGGGCGCGGCTTTGACCGTGGCCTATTTTTGGCACACGGAGGCCCCTCGGAAAGTCTCGCGGCATTCCGAGTCCGGCGGACGAAGTTGGCCAGCCCCACCCCCCAAGGCTATCGCCCACCCGTTTTTGTGGCCTTTTTCCGCTGGACGAACTTGGCGCCCCGGCCTTCGCACGGTTATTTTTGTGCACGGCTTTGCCCGCAACCTATTTTTGGCACACGGAGGCCCCTCACAAAGTCTCGCGGCATTCCCAGTCCGGCGGACGAAGTTGGCCAGCCCCACCCCCCAAGGCTATAGCCCACCCATTTTTGTGGCCTTTTTCCGCTGGACGAACTTGGCGCCCCGGCCTTCGGGCGGTTATTTTTGGGCGCGGCTTTGCCCGCGGCCTATTTTTGGCACACGGAGGCCCCTCGCAAAGTCTCGCAGCATTCCGAGTCCGGCGGACGAAGTTGGCCATCCCCACCCCCCAAGGCTATAGCCCACCCGTTTTTGTGGCCTTTTTCCGCTGGACGAACTTGGAGCCCCGGCCTTCGGGCAGTTATTTTTGGGCGCGGCTTTGACCGCGGCCTATTTTTGGCACACGGAGGCCCCTCGGAAAGTCTCGCGGCATTCCGAGTCCGGCGGACGAAGTTGGCTAGCCCCACCCCCCAAGGCTATAGCCCACCCGTTTTTGTGGCCTTTTTCCGCTGGACGAACTTGGCGCCCCGGCCTTCGGGCGGTTATATATGGATGCGGCTTTGCCCACGGCCTATTTTTGGCACACGGAGGCCCCTCGCAAAGTCTCGCGGCATTCCGAGTCCGGCGGACGAAGTTGGCCAGCCCCACCCCGCAAGACTATAGCCCACCCGTTTTTGGGGCCTTTTTCCGCGGGACAAACTTGGCGCTCCGGCCTTCGGGTGGTTATTTTTGGGCGCGGCTTTGCCCACAGCCTATTTTTGGCACACGGAGGCCCCTCGCAAAGTCTCGCGGCATTCCGAGTCCGGCGGACGAAGGTGGCCAGCCCGAACCCCCAAGGCTATAGCCCACCCGTTTTTGTGTCCTTTTTCCGCTGGACGAACTTGGCGCCCCGGCCTTCGGGCGGTTATTTTTGGACGCGGATTTGCCCGTGGCCTATTTTTGGCACAAGGAGGCCCCTCGCAAAGTCTTGCGGCATTCCGAGGCCGGCGGACGAAGTGGGCCAGCCCCATCCCCCAAGGCTATAGCCCACCCGTTTTTGTGGCCTTTTTCCGCTGGACGAACAAGGCGCCCCGGCTTTCGGGCGGTTATTATTGGGTGCGGCTTTGCCCGCGGCCTATTTTTGGCACATGGAGGCCCCTCGCAAAGTCTCGCGGCATTCCGAGTCGGGCGGACGAAGTGGGCCCGCCCCACACCCCAAGGCTATAGCCCACCCGTTTTTGGGGCCTTTTTCCGCTGGACGAACTTGGCGCTCTGGCCATCGGGCGGTTATTTTTGGGAGCGGCTTTGCCCGCAGCCTATTTTTGGCACACGGAGGCCCCTCGCAAAGTCTCGCGGCATTCCGAGTCCGGCGGACGAAGTTGGCCAGCCCCACCCCCCAAGGCTATAGCCCACCCGTTTTTGTGGCCTTTTTCCGCTGGACGAACTTGGCGCCCCGGCCTTCGGGTGGTTATTTTTGGGCGCGGCTTTGCCCGCGGGATATTTTTGGCACACGGAGGCCCCTCGCAAAGTCTTGCAGCATTCCGAGTCCGGTGGACGAAGTTGGCCAGCCCCACCCCCCAAGGCTATAGCCCACCCGTTTTTGTGGCCTTTTTCCGCCGGACGAACTTGGTGCCCCGGCCTTCGGGCGGTTATTTTTGGGCGCGGCTTTGCCCGCGGCCTATTTTTGGCACACGGAGGCCCCTCGCAAAGTCTCGCGGCTTTCCGAGTCCGGCGGACGAAGTGGGCCAGCCCCGCCCCCCAAGGCTATAGCCCACCCGTTTTTGTGGCCTTCTTCCGCTGGACGAACTTGGCGCCCCGGCCTTCGGGTGGTTATTTTTGGACGCGGCTTTGCCCGCGGCCTATTTTTGGCACACGGAGGCCCCTCGCAAAGTCTCGCGGCATTCCGAGTCCGGCGGACGAAGTGGGCCAGCCCCACCCCCCAAGGCTATAGCCCACCCGTTTTTGTGGCCTTTTTCCGCTGGACGAACTTGGCGCCCCGGCCTTCGGGCGGTTATTTTTGGGCGCGGCTTTCCCTGCGGCCTATTTTT
>NW_006263240.1:0-4721 GCF_000493195.1 Citrus x clementina | reverse complement strand
TGAGCTATGCCCTAGGCATATAGGGTCGCAAGGTACCCTGTCGTTCCCGTGCTTTGTCTGATTCGAGGGGTAGGGCCAGGGCCCCTTGAGTTCTTAATAAACATAATATTTTGGTTTGCTCGTATAAATGGAAAAAATGGATCGCTTTTTCCGATGCTTCAAAAAAATCCATTTCATTTTTTTCTGATTTCTGATGATTTTTTTTATTAACTTGCTTAATTGATTCAGAACCGCTGTTCCCCGAGAGTCTCTATCGATACTTTCAAAGTTACAAAAAAGTAAACAATCACTCACTTTATTTTTCCTGGATCACAGAATCATAATCATAATCCATCTATATATAGATTTCGGTCGAGCAAATATCATCCAAATCCCTTCTATAACTAGTATAACTTTATTCTATTTATTTTAGTGTCTCATCAATTCAAATTGTTTTCTAAGTTCATGGAAGAAGTGCCATTTGTTCAATGACTTCTATTTCTTTTTTTGTTTTACCAATACTTAATAGAAATCCAAAATAAAAATCCAAAAAGAGTTCTGATAAACCTGGAAAAATTCGAAACTACGAATAGGAATCTTTGATGAATGGAATTAAGAACCCTTATTATTTCTTATTTCGGCACCCGAAAGGGAATTTCCCACATCCCTTTCGGGTGCCGAAGACGAGTACGACGAATAATCCCCTTTAGAATCCCCTGTTCCCCTTCATTTATCCTTCCTTTTTTTTCTTTATATTCTATATTCTCCGCTTCCTTATCTTATGTTTAGCATCTAGGTCTAGTCGAATTTGATTCTAGTCTAATAGAATCGAAAACTATTGACACATTCTATGATATTTAAATATGGTAATAGTGACATTCTCCAGTTTGTATTGAAAAAACAAAGAAGGGGGAAAGTTCAATAGTCTTCTTCACAATATATATACTGTGCTTTAGGAATGCAGTACAAGAAATTCCCGACATCCGGTAGAAACAGAATCGAAATAAGCAAAAGGCTTTTCGTAAGTTTTGTGCTCCTACATAATATAATTATAATTGCCAAGAAAAATTTGATTCTTTTTACAAACTTGATGTTGATAAATCCGCGGATCTAGAAATTCATTTCGGACAATTGAACCTTCTCAAACTGTTTCTTTTTAAGAACCAAAAATATTTGTGCCAAAACAACAGATGCCAAAAAGAACAAAAGGCCTTGGACACGTAATGGATCTTGAAGTACTATTTCTGCATCTGCCTGACCAAACCCGCCTACATTAGGATTACTTGTTAATGGTTGATCAAGTTTGATAGATTGGCCCTCTGAAACACGAAGTTCTGGTCCTGGGGGGATAATATCAACCACTTCACGTCCATTCGATGCATCCGTTATGGTTATTTCGTATCCCCCTTTTTCTTTTCGTATGATTTTGCTTACTATACCCGCAGCTGTAGCATTATAAACCGTATTGTTACTTTTGTTCCCGTCGGGATAAATCTGACCCCTTCCCCTGTTCCCACCTACGTATATTGGATATTTTAAGAAGTAAGCATCTTTATTAGTCGCGGGGTTCGGGGAAAGAATAGGAAAAGTTATTTCACTATATTTCTGACCAGGAACTGGCCCTATCACAAGAATGTTTTTTTTAGTGGGTCGGTAGGTCTGAAAAGACAGCTTGCCTATCTTTTCTTTCATCTCGGGCGAAATACGATCGGGGGGGGCTAATTCAAACCCCTCTGGTAAAATAAGAACGGCCCCCACATTCAAAGCCCCCTTTTTACCATTAGCAAGAACTTGTTTTAGTTGCATATCATAAGGAATTCTAACAACTGCTTCAAATACAGTATCGGGGAGTACCGCCTGTGGAACCTCAATATCCACGGGCTTATTAGCTAAATGGCAATTGGCGCATACAATACGACCAGTTGCTTCTCGTGGATTTTCAAAACCCTGCTGCGCAAAAATGGGATATGCATTTGAAATTGATGCCCGAGTTATTATATATATCATGAGGGATACGGAAATGAATCGAGTAATCTCTCCCTTTAACGAAGAAAAGGTATTTCTAATTTGCATGGTCCAATCGTTGATCCCGAAAATTTCTACAATAAAATTTGGTAGGTCACTAATATAGTTCCCTATCCGCGATTTTGCTATTTCCTGAAATCATTTTACTGGAATATAGGTATAGGATTCCTGGAATCTGGGAGGGATCCTCTGGATGGGTAGAAAAAGTAAGGTAAGTACAGCTTTGAATGCTTTGCTTATGTACAAAATAAGAAATATTCTAATTGGATCATTGAATCGCTTTTCACTCAGTCATTGAATGATAAATCACTACAAGTGACGGAGATACACGATTTAAATAAGAAAAAAGCCAATATTTAAAAAATGTATCTAGAACGACTGGAAAAGTGGAAACAAGAACAGATAGAATAATATCATTATCATTATGAGCAAGCCCAAAGTCGTTGTAGACATAGCCAATCAGTAGTTCCCAACCGCGGGGTGAATGGAATCCGATACATAAATCAGTTACGAAAAGAATCGAAAAGGCTTTTATTGTGTCGCTTAAATTATATAGGAATTCTTGAACCCAAGAGTTAAGAATAAAAAGTTCTTCATTACACAAAATAGAATAACCACTTAGAATAACGAAGCAGATTGTATTTGTCGAGAAGTGAAAAATCGTATGGATATGATCCTCATCGTGCATCTTGATTAATTGGATTGTTTCTTTCTGGAGCCCTATACGAAGCTTTTCTAGACGTCTTTCCGGAAATTCCTTTATCATTTCGTCCAAGAGAAATAATTCCTCTAATTCTATGAATTTTTCTAGAATAGCCTTTTCTTGAATATCATTCAAAAAGGTTTCGGATTGACTAGTATTCCACCAATTAGTAACCCAAGATTCCAGACTTTTATTAAATGAGAGAGGGATCCACCAGGGCAAAAATACTACAAATACTATAGATGAAAGATATCTAAGGGGAATGGATGCGTTCTTTTTTGTCATTTTTTCATCTGTGAATTGTTAATGAACCCACCTCATTTGTTGATTCTATGCGTCTAATATTTCTATCAAGCATGAGTTCGATTACAAGGTATCGCGCCTATAAATCGAGTCTTTTTTTTTTTTAGTTGGGATTCGGCGGTTAGTCCTTGAACCGAGTGTAGCAAACCTACAGAAATCGAAGAAGAATCCACCGCGAATTCTCGCTTCAAATTCAAATTTGAATTTGAAGCAAGAAATAATAAAAAAATAGGGTTTCCGGATATCTCAATTGATCAAATATTCGAAGTGATTCCCCCCTTCGATGAATGCCCGAAAGATTCAAATTCAAAAAATGAATATTAGTCGCATTTCGAAATGAAAGAACTTACCTTCTATTAAAAATGAAACTTTCGAATATTTCGCAAAAAAAAAATTAGCGGGCTCCCCAGCCCCCGTCCCCGAGCATAGTCCAAGGAATATTTGAGAGAATTTTCTGAAGAATATTGTGATGATCAAAAATGAGTGAAAAAAAAAAAAGACGGAAAAGTCCTCATTTACGAGATCCAATTCTTTGGTCAGTAGTAAAGACAAAAGAAAGTATAAAAGAAAAGGGTTTCGTTTTAGATTATGGCTGTTCCGTACACGTTTGCTTTGGTCCAACAGGTCGTTCGGAAGAAACTTCAATCAAGTCCGTTTTGCTATAGAAAAATGGATTCGTGGGGGTTTCCTCCTGCTAAGAAAGCGTTTATTCTTCAGTTCATTTTTCAAAATCCTTCAATTGGTACACGCAAGAAATAGGCCAATTCCGCAGCCTTTTGCTCAATTTCTCGCGGAGTCAAATTCTCATCAGTACGATTCAAGGGAATGGCCCCCAAGCCTCTGCTTTCTATATAAAGGACACGACGAGCATAAATACCCTCTTTAACTTCTATTCTGATGGACTGAATATCTTTCATAAGGAATCGTAGAAAGATGCGGCGATTTTTTCCAGGAAATCCCCAACGAAAAATACACACTATTCCCTCTTTTGTATCAAATCGATCATAACCGCTACCTACATTCCATATAATTGTGCACCACAAATAGGAACTAATAAAGAGACCCGCGATCCCGTAGAAAGACATCACGATCCCTTGTGGAAAAAAATTTATTTGCTGCGACGGCAATAAAGATAGCAAATTCCTATCAAGATAACTAGAAATTCCAACCACTAAGAATCCTAATGAGCCTAAAAAAAGGATAAAGGCCCAGAAGAAATTGCCTGGTTTGCGAGAGCCCGCTATAAATTCTACCCATATATATTCTGATCGCCAACTCATACATACTAGCTCCAGTTGCATTTTATTGGAATTGGGGAAATAACCAAAACAAAATCCATTTTAGTTTACTTTTTGTATTTCCGAAGTAACTCTCATCAACTAGTACTATTTGGACGTGAGCTCTTAGCAATAATTCATCGAATTGGTGAGGTAGAATAAAATAAGAGTATCCCCTTCATATAAGTCCCTGTAGATTGGTACCATTGACTTTCATTGCAGACATGAGTTCGGATCACAGCCTCTTGTTCAAAATAGATAGAATTTATGTACCTATATATCATGTTTACACATGTTTACACATGCATAAGAGCTCTTCGTTTATGTTCGGGGAAAGCCGCCTCTTAGTCTTATACACTATTCTACTAAATGGATATCCGTCATCGCTAAGTCTTGAAAAAAACTAGACGAGATTTGACCTGATCCGATCGGAT
>NW_006263241.1:0-4722 GCF_000493195.1 Citrus x clementina | reverse complement strand
TCCGCTGGGGGGTTTTGGCACCACGACCTTTGGGCGCTTATTTTTGGGCGCGGCTTTCCCCGCAGCTTATTTTTGGCACCCCGAGGCCCCTCGCAAAGTCTCGCCCCATTCCGAGTCCGGCGGACGAACTTCGCCCGCGCCCCCCACCAAGGCTATAGCCCACCCGTTTTTTGGCCATTTTTCCGCTGGGGGGTTTTGGCACCACGACCTTCGGGAGCTTATTTTTGGGCGCGGCTTTGCCCGCGGCTTATTGTTGGCGCCCCGAGGCCCCGCGCAAAGTCTCGCCCCATTCCGAGTCCGGCGGACGAACTTCGCCCGCGCCCCCCACCAAGGCTATAGCCCACCCGTTTTTTGGCCATTTTTCCGCTGGGGGGTTTTGGCACCACGACCTTCGGGAGCTTATTTTTGGGCGCGGCTGTGCCCGCGACTTATCTTTGGCGCCCCGAGGCCCCTCGCAAAGTCTCGCCCCATTCCGAGCCCGGCGGACGAACTTCGCCCGCGCCCCCCACCAAGGCTATAGCCCACCCGTTTTTTGGCCATTTTTCCGCTGGGGGGTTTTGGCACCACGACCTTTGGGCGCTTATTTTTGGGCGCGGCTTTCCCCGCAGCTTATTTTTGGCACCCCGAGTCCCCTCGCAAAGTCTCGCCCCATTCCGAGCCCGGCGGACGAACTTCGCCCGCGCCCCCCACCAAGGCTATAGCCCACCCGTTTTTTGGCCATTTTTCCGCTGGGGGGTTTTGGCACCACGACCTTCGGGTGCTTATTTTTGGGCGCGGCTTTGTCCGCTGCTTATTGTTGGCGCCCCGAGGCCCTGCGCAAAGTCTCGTCCCATTCCGAGTCCGGCGGACGAACTTCGCCCGCGCCCCCCACCAAGGCTATAGCCCACCCGTTTTTTGGCCATTTTTCCGCTGGGGGGTTTTGGCACCACGACCTTCGGGCGCTTATTTTTGGGCGCGGCTTTGCCCGCGGCTTATTTTTGGCACCCCGAGGCCCCTCGCAAAGTCTCGCCCCATTCCGAGTCCGGCGGACGAACTTCGCCCGCGCCCCCCACCAAGGCTATAGCCCACCCGTTTTTTGGCCATTTTTCCGCTGGGGGGTTTTGGCACCACAACCTTCGGGAGCTTATTTTTGGGCGCAGCTTTGCCCGCGGCTTATTTTTGGCGCCCCGAGGCCCCGCGCAAAGTCTCGCCCCATTCCGAGTCCGGCAGACGAACTTCGCCCGCGCCCACCACCAAGGCTATAGCCCACCCGTTTTTTGGCCATTTTTCCGCTGGGGGGTTTTGGCACCACGACCTTCGGGCGCTCATTTTTGGACACGGCTGTGCCCGCGCCTTCCCGCCGGCACCCCGAGGCCCCTCGCAAAGTCTCGCCCCATTCCGAGTCTGGCGGACGAACTTCGCCCGCGCCGCCCACCAAGGCTATAGCCCTCCCGTTTTTTGGCCATTTTTCCGCTGGGGGGTTTTGGCACCACGACCTTCGGGAGCTTATTTTTGGGCGCAGCTTTGCCCGCGGCTTATTTTTGGCGCCCCAAGGCCCCGCGCAAAGTCTCACCCCATTCCGAGTCCGGCGGACGAACTTCGCCCGCGCCCCCCACCAAGGGTATAGCCCACCCGTTTTTTGGCCATTTTTCCGCTGGGGGGTTTTGGCACCACGACCTTCGGGCGCTTATTTTTGGGCGCGGCTTTGCCCGCGGCTTATTTTTGGTGCCCCGATGCCCCTCGCAAAGTCTCGCCCCATTTCGAGTCCGGCGGACGAACTTCGCCCGCGCCCCCCACCAAGGCTATAGCCCACCCGTTTTTTGGCCATTTTTCCGCTGGGGGGTTTTGGCACCACGACCTTCGGGCGCTTATTTTTGGGCGCGGCTTTGCCCGCGGCTTATTTTTGGCACCCCGAGGCCCCTCGCAAAGTCTTGCCCCATTCCGAGTCTGGCAGACGAACTTCGCCCGCGCCCCCCCCAAGGCTATAGCCCACCCGTTTTTTGGCCATTTTTCCGCTGGGGGGTTTTGGCACCACGACCTTCGGGCGCTTATTTTTGGGCGCGGCCGTGCCCGCGACTTCCCGCGGGCACCCCGAGCCCCTCGCAAAGTCTCGCCCCATTCCGAGTCCGGCGGACGAACTTCGCCCGCGCCCCCCACCAAGGCTATAGCCCACCCGTTTTTTGGCCATTTTTCCGCTGGGGGGTTTTGGCACCACGACCTTCGGGCGCTTATTTTTGGGCGCGGCTTTGCCCACGGCTTATTTTTGGTGCCCCGAGGACCCTCGCAAAGTCTCGTCCCATTCCGAGTCCGGCGGACGAACTTCGCCCGCGCCCCCCACCAAGGCTATAGCCCACCCGTTTTTTGGCCATTTTTCCGCTGGGGGGTTTTGGCACCACGACCTTCGGGAGCTTATTTTTGGGCGCAGCTTTGCCCGCGGCTTATTTTTGGCGCCCCGAGGCCCCGCGCAAAGTCTCGCCCCATTCCGAGTCCGGCGGACGAACTTCCCCCGCGCCCCCCACCAAGGCTATAGCCCACCCGTTTTTTGGCCATTTTTCCGCTGGGGGGTTTTGGCACCACGACCTTCGGGCGCTTATTTTTGGGCGCGGCTTTGCCCGCGGCTTATTTTTGGTGCCCCGAGGCCCCTCGCAAAGTCTCGCCCCATTCCGAGTCTGGCGGACGAACTTCGCCCGCGCCCCCCACCAAGGCTATAGCCCACCCGTTTTTTGGCCATTTTTCCGCTGGGGGGTTTTGGCACCACGACCTTCGGGAGCTTATTTTTGGGCGCAGCTTTGCCCGCGGCTTATTTTTGGCGCCCCGAGGCCCCGCGCAAAGTCTCGCCCCATTCCGAGTCCGGCAGACGAACTTCGCCCGCGCCCACCACCAAGGCTATAGCCCACCCGTTTTTTGGCCATTTTTCCGCTGGGGGGTTTTGGCACCACGACCTTCGGGCGCTCATTTTTGGACGCGGCTGTGCCCGCGCCTTCCCGCCGGCACCCCGAGGCCCCTCGCAAAGTCTCGCCCCATTCCGAGTCTGGCGGACGAACTTCGCCCGCGCCGCCCACCAAGGCTATAGCCCTCCCGTTTTTTGGCCATTTTTCCGCTGGGGGGTTTTGGCACCACGACCTTCGGGAGCTTATTTTTGGGCGCAGCTTTGCCCGCGGCTTATTTTTGGCGCCCCAAGGCCCCGCGCAAAGTCTCACCCCATTCCGAGTCCGGCGGACGAACTTCGCCCGCGCCCCCCACCAAGGGTATAGCCCACCCGTTTTTTGGCCATTTTTCCGCTGGGGGGTTTTGGCACCACGACCTTCGGGCGCTTATTTTTGGGCGCGGCTTTGCCCGCGGCTTATTTTTGGTGCCCCGATGCCCCTCGCAAAGTCTCGCCCCATTCCGAGTCCGGCGGACGAACTTCGCCCGCGCCCCCCACCAAGGCTATAGCCCACCCGTTTTTTGGCCATTTTTCCGCTGGGGGGTTTTGGCACCACGACCTTCGGGCGCTTATTTTTGGGCGCGGCTTTGCCCGCGGCTTATTTTTGGCGCCCCGAGGCCCCTCGCAAAGTCTCGCCCCATTCTGAGTCCGGCGGACGAACTTCGCCCGCGCCCCCCACCAAGGCTATAGCCCACCCGTTTTTTGGCCATTTTTCCGCTGGGGGGTTTTGGCACCACGACCTTCGGGTCTTATTTTTGGGCGCGGCTGTGGCCGCGACTTCCCGCGGGCACCCCGAGGCCCCTCGCAAAGTCTCGCCCCATTCCGAGTCCGGCGGACGAACTTCGCCCGCGGCCCCCACCAAGGCTATAGCCCACCCGTTTTTTGGCCATTTTTCCGCTGGGGGGTTTTGGCACCACGACCTTCGGGCGCTTCTTTTGGGGCGCGGCCTTGCCCGCGGCTTATTTTTGGCACCCCGAGGCCCCTCGCAAATTCTCGCCCCATTCCGAGTCCGGCGGACGAACTTCGCCCGCGCCCCCCACCAAGGCTATAGCCCACCCGTTTTTTGGCCATTTTTCCGCTAGGGGGTTTTGGCACCACGACCTTCGGGCGCTTATTTTTGGACGCGGCTGTGCCTGCGACTTCCCGCTGGCACCCCGAGGCCCCTCGCAAAGTCTCGCCCCATTCCGAGTCCGGCGGACGAACTTCGCCCGCGCCCCCCACCAAGGCTATAGCCCACCCGTTTTTTGGCCATTTTTCCGCTGGGGGGTTTTGGCACCACGACCTTCGGGCACTTATTTTTGGAAGCGGCTTTGCCCGCGGCTTATTTTTGGCACCCCGAGGCCCCTCGCAAAGTCTCGCCCCATTCCGAGTCCGGCGGACGAACTTCGCCCGCGCCCCCCACCAAGGCTATAGCCCACCCGTTTTTTGGCCATTTTTCCGCTGGGGGGTTTTGGCACCACGACCTTCGGGCGCTTATTTTTGGACGCGGCTGTGCCCGCGACTTCCCGATGGCACCCCGAGGCCCCTCGCAAAGTCTCGCCCCATTCCGAGTCTGGCGGACGAACTTCGCCCGCGCCCCCCACCAAGGCTATAGCCCACCCGTTTTTTGGCCATTTTTCCGCTGGGGGTTTTGGCACCACGACCTTCGGGTCTTATTTTTGGGCGCGGCTGTGCCCGCGACTTCCCGCGGGCACCCCGAGGCCCCTCGCAAAGTCTCGCCCCATTCCGAGTCCGGCGGACGAACTTCACCCGCGCCCCCCACCAAGGCTATAGCCCACCCGTTTTTTGGCCATTTTTCCGCTGGGGGGTTTTGGGAC
>NW_006263242.1:2056-4962 GCF_000493195.1 Citrus x clementina | reverse complement strand
AGAATCCTTTTTCTTCTCTTACTCTTAAGTTAAATAAAAAGAAGAAGTAAAATAATTTAAATTCCATTTTTTAATTTAAATTAAATTGTGACCAACTGCCAAAGGCATTTGGAAGAACCTTTTGAATCGCCGCACTGCTTGATTCAAAAGGTTCTCGGGATCTTACACTAACACCAAGTTTCGTTTCGATCGCCGCGCTGGCCTATGTTTGGATTCATCAAACCCTTTCTTCAATTCAAATAGGTGTTAATTAAATGGACCATAACTATGGAACCCTATTCCTAATAGATTGACTCCGAAATAGCATATCCAAATTATAAAAAAGCCCATAGAAGCCACAATTGCGGGATTTACACCTTCCCATTTTGTATTTGTTCGAGTATGTAAATAAATCCCGAATATCGTCCAAGTAATAAATGGGGGGGGGGTCTTTTGGATCCCAATTCCAATAAGACCCCCACGCCTCATTAGCCCATACTGCTCCCGAAAGAATACCTGTGGGTTAAAAAGATAAATCCTAAACTAATAATACGATAACTCCAACGATCCAATTGTTGAATCACTTGAGACCTGTAATAATTTCTAGCGGAAAAACTATTTAGAAAAACATTCTTTTTTTCGTTCATGTATTGGATTTCACTGAAACAAAATGACCCATTTACATTTACAAAATTTTTTCTTTTCAAAAAAAGCCCTATCACTTTTCGAAATGTAATGACTAGAAGAGCCGTGGATAATAATGATCCACATAAAAGAGCTGCATAGCCCAATACCATCATACTTACGTGCATCATTAACCACTGGACTTGGAGAGCGGGTACTAATATTCTGGATTGATGCATTTTGGTTAAAAAACCCGAAGTCGCAAAGCCTTGGGTAAAAAAAGCACTTGGTGCCGTTATAGCGCTTAAATGATTTTGATTATTTTTAAAATCAAAAATCTTATGAATAATAGAGAAACTCCATGAAAGAAAGATTAATGATTCATATAAATCACTTAATGGGAAATGTCTCGAGTAAACCCAACGGGTGATTAATAATCCTGTTAGACAGAAAGCGGTAGCTGTCATCCCCCTTTCTGATGAAGCATATAGCCCTATGATTTCATCGACTAAGAAGGTTATTAAATAAATTGTAATTCCAATTGAAACGACCGAAAAGGATATATGCGTTAATATACGCTCCAAAGTTGAAAATATCATAAAAAAAAAAATTAAAAGCGAGAATACCTCAAATATACAGAATGGAAATCATAAATTAAATTCCTTAGAGCACTTTTTTTGTATATCTTTTTACAGATGCTATGCCGCCACTCGGACTCGAACCGAGATGCTCTAGCACTGCTTCCTAAGAGCAGCGTGTCTACCGATTTCACCATAGCGGCTTGCTCGAAATCATAATACCCTATTATTAGTCAATCGTCGAGATTGAAAGAGTCTATTTCAATGGATTTTTATTCATCAATTTGAAATTTGAATGCTTACTAAAAACAAAAAACATTGAAAGGGCTATTTAAAGATTCCGCCCCTTTTTTTGTTGTTGTATTTAATTATTTAAGGTTTCAGTTTTATTTAACTTAACTTTCATAGTTTCTTCTTTGATAAACTAGAACCTTGTAACGGCTGTAACTAAATAGTTCTAACTTCACTCCAGGGAACAACTCAAAAAGGGTTTCTTTCTTTTTTTTTTTTCATTTTTTAGAACTTTTGTGTTTGTGTTGTCGTAATTTTAGGTTTTTTTTTTTTCACTATTAATTTGTCCTAGGATTGATCAAATCAATTAGGTATTGGGCTGCACGTATTTTAGAAAAAAAAAAAAAAAAATTCGATAAAAAAGTCTTTCTAAATTCAAATTAAAAAAATATATATATTTTGATGGACCCCCCCCTCTAACATAGGAATTCTTTTTATATCCCTTATAATTGTCAACCTATTCACTATTCGTATCCAATATCTGCCTAAACGGGAAGGGTTGCTTTTCTCAATTGGAGTCAAAGTGCAGGGTATCCGGTTATATATAGTGATTCAGAAAAATAATGATTTAGAACGTAAAAAAAAAAAAAAAAGTTATATACTGAATCAATTAGTTTCAACAGCCTTTTTTTTTTCCTAACGATTTTATATCCCCTCTTCTATAGCATCAATGGAAAGACCTAAATCGAAATAAATCTAAATAAAAAAAAAAAATTTCTTATTGTTTATGGGGGGGTGATGGGGAAAATAAGAATCCCCATCCTGGGAATAAAAAAATAGTAAAATAAAAAGAAAGGTGAAACTTTCTAGTTTGTCTTGATTCCGTTTTCAAATAAAAAAAAAAAAAAGTCCTTTTTTTTTTTTATTTATTTTTATTTTCGAATTCAGTAGACAAATCAATTGGTTCAAAACATTACAAAAGGGAATGTTTACTTACTTTTTCGATTTTTCTAAATTCTATAGTATAAATTCAAAACACAATTAACTCATTTTTGTGTCTGGGGGATTCAGATTATTTCAACCTTTGATTATTTATTTGTTGTACAAAAAAAACTTTTTGAATTCCCAGTAGCAAGGGATTTCGCTAACGAAAAAGCCTTCAACGCTGCCCAGTACCCCCCTTTTTTCCAAAGATTTTTACGAATACGTTTTTTTAATATAGAAGTACGTTTTTTTGGAACTGCCATTCAAAAAAGAAAAGGTTAGTCATTGATCAAATTGGATGTGAAAGACATCTATTGTTAAAACAAATCATTTTTTAGTTTTACGGTTCATTTCATTATCTGTTTATTTTTTTTATACACTAACTACCTTTAGAAAAAAGAAATAAATCGAAATATGCAAAAATGGCATAAAATCTTACTAGAACAAAAAATAAATAAATAAATAAATGGAATAAGGGATTTTTTCAATTTATATTCCCTAAATATTGGA
>NW_006263242.1:0-1820 GCF_000493195.1 Citrus x clementina | reverse complement strand
TTAAATGTCTTTTATTATAATAAAATGTCTTTTATTATAATTATAATAGTAGACAATCAATACGTGCCGAGATGAATTAGTTAATGGTGTGAATAAACAAAGATAAAAAAACTAATTCGTATTTTATTGGGGAACGATAGGGGTCAGCCTATGATTTATATCAAATTTAATTTTGGGTAATTCTTTCGTTTTAATCTATGGACATAAATTAGTGTAATTAGAGAATAATAAGTGAAGTTTGAATTTGCTCTATCTTCCTAAAAATCTTACGTAGTATAAAGTATAAAATAATTATTTATTTTTGACTAGTAGCTTAGTTAGAACATTTGATTGTTTTTAACTTTTCATTTTTTTGAAGTTGGTGGGAAAGATTCAAAATAACTATGAATAGAAAAAGCGAATTTTATTTAAGTTTTTCATTTTAATACCTTAACCTTAATTTTTTTATTAATCCCTTTTAAATTTAAAAGAGATAAGAACCGGTGAATCAGAAACACTGAATTAAGAATAAAAAACAATTATTATTACTTTATTGATTTTATGGAACATACATATCAATATTCCTGGATCATACCTTTAGTTCCACTTCCAGTCCCTATGTTAATAGGGGTGGGACTTCTATTTTTTCCGACCGCAACAAAAAATCTTCGCCGTATGTGGGCTTTTATTAGTATTTTATTGTTAAGTATAGTTATGATTTTTTCGATCGATCTATCTATTGAGCAAATAGATAGAACTTCGATCTATCAATCCCTAAGGAGTTGGACCATCACTAGTGATTTGTCTTTCGAGTTCGGATACTTTATTGATCCACTTACTTCTATTATGTCAATATTAATCACTACAGTTGGAATTCTGGTTCTTATTTATAGTGACAATTATATGTCTCATGATCAAGGATATTTGAGATTTTTTGCTTATATGAGTTTTTTCAATGCTTCAATGTTAGGATTAGTTACAAGTTCGAATTTCATACAAATTTATATTTTTTGGGAATTGGTTGGAATGTGCTCTTATCTATTAATCGGGTTTTGGTTCACACGACCTATTGCGGCAGGCGCCTGTCAAAAAGCATTTGTAACTAATCGTGTAGGGGATTTTGGATTATTATTAGGGATCTTAGGTCTTTATTGGCTAACAGGCAGTTTCGAATTTCGGGATTTGTTCGAAATATTGAAAAACTTGATTTATAATAATGAGGTTAACCTTTTATTTGTTACTTTGTGTGCATTTCTATTATTTGCCGGCCCGGTTGCTAAATCCGCGCAATTCCCCCTTCATGTATGGTTACCCGATGCCATGGAAGGGCCTACTCCTATTTCGGCTCTTATCCATGCTGCTACTATGGTAGCGGCGGGAATTTTTCTTGTAGCTCGGCTTCTTCCACTTTTCATAGTCATACCATACGCAATGAATCTAATATCTTTGATAGGGATAATAACAGTATTTTTAGGAGCTACTTTAGCTCTTGCTCAACAAGATATTAAGAGAGGTTTAGCTTATTCTACAATGTCTCAATTGGGTTATATGATGTTAGCTCTAGGTATGGGGTCTTATCGAGCCGCTTTATTTCATTTGATTACTCATGCCTATTCCAAAGCCTTGTTGTTTTTAGGATCCGGATCAATTATTCATTCAATGGAAGCTATTGTTGGATATTTTCCAGATAAAAGCCAGAATATGGTTCTTATGGGTGGGTTAAGAAAGCATGTGCCGATTACAAAAACCGCTTTTTTAGTAGGTACTCTTTCTCTTTGTGGTATTCCACCTCTCGCCTGTTTTTGGTCCAAGGATGAAATCTTAATGATACTGGTGGACGA
>NW_006263243.1:3519-4831 GCF_000493195.1 Citrus x clementina | reverse complement strand
GTGCCAAAAATAAGCCGCGGGCAAAGCCGCGCCCAAAAATAAGCGCCCGAAGGTCGTAGTTCCAAAACCCCCCAGCGGAAAAATGGCCAAAAAACGGGTGGGCTACAGCCTTGGTGGGGGGCGCGGGCGAAGTTCGTCCGCCGGACTCGGAATGGGGCGGACTTTACGAGGGGGCTCGGGGTGCCAAAAATAAGCCGCGGGCAAAGCCGCGCCCAAAAATAAGCGCCCGAAGGTCGTGGTGCCAAATCCCCCCAGCGGAAAAATGGCCAAAAAACGGGTGGGCTATAGCGTTGGTGGGTGGCGCGGGCGAAGTTCGTCCGCCGGACTCGGAATGGGGCGAGACTTTGCGAGGGGCCTCGGGGTGCCAAAAATAAGCCGCGGGCAAAGCCGCGCCCAAAAATAAGAGCCCGAAGGTCGTGGTGCCAAAACCCCCCAGCTGAAAAATGGCCAAAAAACGGGTGGGCTATAGCCTTGGTGGGGGGCGCGGGCGAAGTTCGTCCGCCGGACTCGGAATGGGGCGGACTTTACGAGGGGGCTCGGGGTGCCAAAAATAAGACGCGGGCAAAGCCGCGGGCAAAGCCGCGCCCAAAAATAAGCGCCCGAAGGTCGTGGTGCCAAAACCCCCCAGCGGAAAAATGGCCAAAAAACGGGTGGGCTATAGCGTTGGTGGGTGGCGCGGGCGAAGTTCGTCCGCCGGACTCGGAATGGGGCGAGACTTTGCGAGGGGCCTCGGGGTGCCAAAAATAAGCCGCGGGCAAAGCCGCGCCCAAAAATAAGAGCCCGAAGGTCGTGGTGCCAAAACCCCCCAGCTGAAAAATGGCCAAAAAACGGGTGGGCTATAGCCTTGGTGGGGGGCGCGGGCGAAGTTCGTCCGCCGGACTCGGAATGGGGCGGACTTTACGAGGGGCCTCGGAGTGCGAAAAATAAGCCGCGGGCAAAGCCGCGCCTAAAAATAAGCGCCCGAAGGTCCTAGTTCCAAAACCCCCCAGCGGAAAAATGGCCAAAAAACGGGTGGGCTATAGCCTTGGTGGGGGGCGCGGGCGAAGTTCGTCCGCCGGACTCGGAATGGGGCGGACTTTACGAGGGGCCTCGGAGTGCGAAAAATAAGCCGCGGGCAAAGCCGCGCCTAAAAATAAGCGCCCGAAGGTCCTAGTTCCAAAACCCCCCAGCGGAAAAATGGCCAAAAAACGGGTGGGCTATATCCTTGGTGGGGCGGGCGCGGGCGAAGTTCGTCCGCCGGACTCGGAATGGGGGCGAGACTTTGCGAGGGGGCTCGGGGGTACCAAAAATAAAGCCGGCGGGGCAAAGCCGG
>NW_006263243.1:0-3419 GCF_000493195.1 Citrus x clementina | reverse complement strand
GGGGCTATAGCTTTGGTGGGGGGCGCGGGCGAAGTTCGTCCGCCGGACTCGGAATGGGGCGAGATTTTGCGAGGGGCCTGGGGGTGCCAAAAATAAGCCGCGGGCAGAGCCGCGCCGAAAAATAAGCGCCCAAAGGTCGTGGTGCCAAAACCCCCAGCGGAAACATGTCCAAAAAACGGGTGGGCTATAGCCTTGGTGGGGGGCGCGTGCGAAGTTCGTCCGCCGGGCTCGGAATGGGGCAGACTTTACGAGGGGCCTTGGGGTGCCAAAAATAAGCCGCGGGCAAAGCCGCGCCCAAAAATAAGCGCCCGAAGGTCGTAGTTCCAAAACCCCCCAGCGGAAATGGCCAAAAACGGGTGGGCTATAGCCTTGGTGGGGGGCGCGGGCGAAGTTCGTCCGCCGGACTCGGAATGGGGCGAGACTTTACGAGGGGCCTCGGGGTACCAAAAATAAGCCGCGGGCAAAGCCGCACCGAAAAATAAGCGCCCGAAGGTCGTGGTGCCAAAACCCCCAGCGGAAAAATGGCCAAAAAACGGGTGGGCTATAGCCTTGGTGGGGGGCGCTGGCGAAGTTCGTCCGCCGGACTCGGCATGGGGCGGACTTTACGAGGGGCCTCGGGGTGCCAAAAATAAGCCGCGGGCAAAGCCGCGCCCAAAAATAAGCGCCCGAAGGTCGTAGTTCCAAAACCCCCCAGCGGAAAAATGGCCAAAAAACGGGTGGGCTACAGCCTTGGTGGGGGGTGCGGGCGAAGTTCGTCCGCCGGACTCGGAATGGGGCGGACTTTACGAGGGGGCTCGGGGTGCCAAAAATAAGCCGCGGGCAAAGCCGCGCCCAAAAATAAGCGCCCGAAGGTCGTGGTGCCAAAACCCCCCAGCGGAAAAATGGCCAAAAAACGGGTGGGCTATAGCGATGGTGGGTGGCGCGGGCGAAGTTCGTCCGCCGGACTCGGAATGGGGCGAGACTTTGCGAGGGGCCTCGGGGTGCCAAAAATAAGCCGCGGGCAAAGCCGCGCCCAAAAATAAGAGCCCGAAGGTCGTGGTGCCAAAACCCCCCAGCTGAAAAATGGCCAAAAAACGGGTGGGCTATAGCCTTGGTGGGGGGCGCGGGCGAAGTTCGTCCGCCGGACTCGGAATGGGGCGGACTTTACGAGGGGGCTCGGGGTGCCAAAAATAAGCCGCGGGCAAAGCCGCGCCCAAAAATAAGCGCCCGAAGGTCGTGGCGCCAAAACCCCCCAGCGGAAAAATGGCCAAAAAACGGGTGGGCTATAGCGTTGGTGGGTGGCGCGGGCGAAGTTCGTCCGCCGGACTCGGAATGGGGCGAGACTTTGCGAGGGGCCTCGGGGTGCTAAAAATAAGCCGCGGACAAAGCCGCGCCCAAAAATAAGAGCCCGAAGGTCGTGGTGCCAAAACCCCCCAGCTGAAAAATGGCCAAAAAACGGGTGGGCTATAGCCTTGGTGGGGGGCGCGGGCGAAGTTCGTCCGCCGGACTCGGAATGGGGCGAGACTTTACGAGGGGCCTCGGGGTACCAAAAATAAGCCGCGGGCAAAGCCGCACCGAAAAATAAGCGCCCGAAGGTCGTGGTGCCAAAACCCCCAGCGGAAAAATGGCCAAAAAACGGGTGGGCTATAGCCTTGGTGGGGGGCGCTGGCGAAGTTCGTCCGCCGGACTCGGCATGGGGCGGACTTTACGAGGGGCCTCGGGGTGCCAAAAATAAGCCGCGGGCAAAGCCGCGCCCAAAAATAAGCGCCCGAAGGTCGTAGTTCCAAAACCCCCCAGCGGAAAAATGGCCAAAAAACGGGTGGGCTATAGCCTTGGTGGGGGGCGCGGGCGAAGTTCGTCCGCCGGACTCGGAATGGGGCGAGACTTTGCGAGGGGCCTCGGGGTGCCAAAAATAAGCCGCGGGCAAAGCCGCGCCCAAAAATAAGCGCCCGAAGGTCGTGGTGCCAAAACCCCCCAGCGGAAAAATGGCCAAAAAACGGGTCGTGGGCTATAGCCTTGGTGGGGGGCGCGGGCGAAGTTCGTCCGCCGGACTCGGAATGGGGCGAGACTTACGAGGGGCCTCGGGTACCAAAATAAGCCGCGGGCAAAGCCGCACGAAAAATAAGCGCCCGAAGGTCGTGGTGCCAAAACCCCCAGCGGAAAAATGGCCAAAAAACGGGTGGGCTATAGCCTTGGTGGGGGGCGCTGGCGAAGTTCGTCCGCCGGACTCGGCATGGGGCGGACTTTACGAGGGGCCTCGGGGTGCCAAAAATAAGCCGCGGGCAAAGCCGCGCCCAAAAATAAGCGCCCGAAGGTCGTAGTTCCAAAACCCCCCAGCGGAAAAATGGCCAAAAAACGGGTGGGCTATAGCCTTGGTGGGGGGCGCGGGCGAAGTTCGTCCGCCGGACTCGGAATGGGGCGAGACTTTGCGAGGGGCCTCGGGGTGCCAAAAATAAGCCGCGGGCAAAGCCGCGCCCAAAAATAAGCACCCGAAGGTCGTGGTGCCAAAACCCCCCAGCGGAAAAATGGCCAAAAAACGGGTGGGCTAAAGCCTTGGTGGGGGGCGCGGGCGAAGTTCGTCCGCCGGACTCGGAATGGGGCGAGACTTTGCGAGGGACCTCGGGGTGCCAAAAATAAGCCGCGGGCAAAGCCGCGCCCAAAAATAGGAGCCCGAAGGTCGTGGTGCCAAAACCCCCCAGCTGAAAAATGGCCAAAAAACGGGTGGGCTATAGCCTTGGTGGGGGGCGCGGGCGAAGTTCGTCCGCAGGACTCGGAATGGGGCAAGACTTTGCGAGGGGCCTCGGAGTGCGAAAAATAAGCCGCGGGCAAAGCCGCGCCCAAAAATAAGCGCCCGAAGGTCCTAGTTCCAAAACCCCCCAGCGGAAAAATGGCCAAAAAACGGGTGGGCTATAGCCTTGGTGGGCGGCGCGGGCGAAGTTCGTCCGCCGGACTCGGAATGGGGCGAGACTTTGCGAGGGGCCTCGGGGTGCCAAAAATAAGCCGCGGGCAGAGCCGCGCCGAAAAATAAGCGCCCAAAGGTCGTGGTGCCAAAACCCCCAGCGGAAACATGGCCAAAAAACGGGTGGGCTATAGCCTTGGTGGGGGGCGCGGGCGAAGTTCGTCCGCCGGGCTCGGAATGGGGCAGACTTTACGAGGGGCCTTGGGGTGCCAAAAATAAGCCGCGGGCAAAGCCGCGCCCAAAAATAAGCGCCCGAAGGTCGTAGTTCCAAAACCCCCCAGCGGAAAAATGGCCAAAAAACGGGTGGGCTATAGCCTTGGTGGGGGGCGCGGGCGAAGTTCGTCCGCCGGGCTCGGAATGGGGCGAGACTTTGCGAGGGGCCTCGGGGTACCAAAAATAAGCCGCGGGCAAAGCCGCACCGAAAAATAAGCGCCCGAAGGTCGTGGTGCCAAAACCCCCGACGCGGTTGACTCTGACAATG
>NW_006263244.1:3889-5073 GCF_000493195.1 Citrus x clementina | reverse complement strand
CAACTTCGTCCGCCGGACTTGGAATGGCGCGAGACTTTGTGAGGCACCTCCGTGTGCCAAAAATAGGCCACGGGCACAGCCGCACCAAAAAATAACCGCCCGAAGGCCGGGGCGCCAAGTTCATCAAGCGGAAAAAGCCCACAAAAACGGGTGGGCTATAGGCTTGGGGGGTGGGGCTAGCCAACTTCGTCCGCCGGACTCGGAATGCCACGAGACTTTGCGAGGCGCCTCCGTGTGCCAAAAATAAGACAAGGGCACAGCCACGCCCAAAAATAACCGCCCAAAGGCCGGGGCGCCAAGTTCGTCCAGAGGAAAAAGCCCACAAAAAAGGGTGGGCTATAGCCTTGGGGGGCGGGACTGGCGAACTTCGTCCGCCAGACTCGGAATGGCGCGAGACTTGGCGAGCCACCTCCGTGTGCAAAAAATAAGCCAAGGGCACAGCCACGCCCAAAAATAACCGCCCAAAGGCCGGGGCGCCAAAATTCGTCCAGAGGAAAAAGCCCACGAAAACGGGTGGGCTATAGCCTTGGGGGGCGGGGCTGGCCAACTTCGTCCGCCGGACTCGGAATGGCGCGAGACATTACGAGGCGCCTCTGTGTGCCAAAAATAGGCCGCGGGCACAGCGGCGCCCAAAAACAACCGCCCGAAGGCCGGGGCGCCAAGTTCGTCCAACGGAAAAAGCCCACAAAAACGGGTGGGCTATAGCCTTGGCGGGTGGTGCTGGCCCACTTCGTCCGCCGGACTCGGAATGGCGCGAGACTTTGAGAGGCAGCTCCGTGTGCCAAAAATAGGCCGCGGGTACAGCCGTACCCAAAAATAACCGCCCGAAGGCCGGGGCGCCAAGTTCGTCCAGCGGAAAACGGCCACAAATACGGGTGGGCTATAGCCTTGGGGGGTGGGGCGGGCCAACTTCGTCCGCCGGACTCGGAATGGCGCGAGACTTTACGAGGCGGCTCTGTGTGCCAAAAATAGGCCGCGGGCACAGCGGCGCCCAAAATAACCGCCCGAAGGCCGGGGCGCCAAGTTCGTCCAGCGGAAAAAGGCCACAAATACGGGTGGGCTATACCCTTGGGGGGTGGGGTGGGCCACTTTCTTCGTCCGACGCGTAATGTGCGAAACTTTGTGAGGCCCCTTCGTGTGCCAAAATAAGCCCCGGGCAACACGCCGCACCCAAAAATAACCGC
>NW_006263244.1:1384-3789 GCF_000493195.1 Citrus x clementina | reverse complement strand
ATGGCCGGGGCACCACGTTCGTCCAGCGGAAAAAGGCCACAAAAACGGGTGGGCTATAGCCATGGGGGGTGGGGCTGGCCAACTTCGTCCGCCGGACTCGGAATGGTTCGAGACTTTATGAGGCGCCTCCGTGAGCCAAAAATAGGCCGCAGGCACAGCCGCACCCAAAAATAACCGCCCGAAGGCCGGGGCGCCAAGTTCGTCCAGCGGAAAATTGCCACAAAAACGGGTGGGCTATAGCCTTGGGGGGTGGGGCTGGCCAACTTCGTCCGCCGGACTCGGAATGGCGCGAGACTTTGCGAGGCGCCTCCGTGTGCCAAAAATTGGCCGCGGGCACAGCCGCGCCCAAAAATAACCGCCCGAAGGCCGGGGCGCCAAGTTCGTCCAGCGGAAAAAGCCCACAAAAATGGGTGGGCTATAGCCTTGGGGGGTGGGGCTGGCCAACTTCGTCCGCCGGACGCGGAATGGCGCGAGACTTTGCGAGGCGCCTCCGTGTGCAAAAAATAGGCCGCGGGCAGAACCTCGCCCAAAAATAACAGCCCGAAGGGCGGGGCGCCAAGTTCGTCCAGCGGAAAAAGCCCAAAAAAACGGGTTGGCTATAGCCTTGGGGGGTGGGGCTGGCCAACTTCGTCCGCCGGAGTCGGAATGGCGTGAGACTTTGCAAGGCACCTCCGTGTGCCAAAAATAGGCTAGGGCACAGCCGCGCCCAAAAATAACCGCCCGAAGGCCGGGGCGCCAAGTTCGTCCAGCGGAAAAAGCCCACAAAAACGGGTGGGCTATAGCCTGGGGGGTGGGGCTGGCCAACTTCGTCCGCCGGACGCGGAATGACGCGAGACTTTGCGAGGCGCCTCCGTGTGCAAAAAATAGGCCGCGGGCAGAACCGCGCCCAAAAATAACAGCCCGAAGGGCGGGGGGCCAAGTTCGTCCAGCGGAAAAAGCCCAAAAAAACGGGTTGGCTATAGCCTTGGGGGGTGGGGCTGGCCAACTTCGTCCGCCGGAGTCGGAATGGCGTGAGACTTTGCAAGGCGCCTCCGTGTGCCAAAAATAGGCTAGGGCACAGCCGCGCCCAAAAATAACCGCCCGAAGGCCGGGGCGCCAAGTTCGTCCAGCGGAAAAAGCCCACAAAAACGGGTGGGCTATAGCCTTGGGGGGTGGGGCTGGCCAACTTCGTCCGCCGGACGCGGAATGGCGCGAGACTTTGCGAGGCGCCTCCGTGTGCAAAAAATAAGCCGCGGGCAGAACCGCGCCCAAAAATAACAGCCCGAAGGGCGGGGCGCCAAGTTCGTCCAGCGGAAAAAGCCCAAAAAAACGGGTTGGCTATAGCCTTGGGGGGTGGGGCTGGCCAACTTCGTCCGCCGGACTCGGAATGGCGCGAGACTTTGAGAGGCAGCTCCGTGTGCCAAAAATAGGCCGCGGGTACAGCCGCACCCAAAAATAACCACACGAAGGCCGGGGCGCCAAGTTCGTCCAGTGGAAAAAGCCCACAAAAACGGGTGGGCTATAGCCTTGGGGGGTGGGGCTGGCCAACTTCGTCCACCGGACGCGGAATGGCGCGAGACTTTGCGAGGCGCCTCTGTGTGCAAATAATAGGCCGCGGGCAGAGCCGCGCCCAAAAATAACAGCCCGAAGGCCGGGGCGCCAAGTTCGTCCAGCGGAAAAAGCCCAAAAAAACGGGTTGGCCATAGCCTTGGGGGGTGGGGCTGGCCAACATCGTCCGCCGGAGTGGGAATGGCGCGAGACTTTGCAAGGCGCCTCCGTGTGCGAAAAATAGGCTAGGGCACAGCCGCGCCCAAAAATAACCGCCCGAAGGCCGGGGCGCCAAGTTCGTCCAGCGGAAAAAGCCCACAAAAACGGGTGGGCTATAGCCTTGGGGGGTGGCGCTGGCCAACTTCGTCCGCCGGACTCGGAATGGCGCGAGACTTTGCGCAGCGCCTCCGTGTGCAAAAAATAGGCCGCGGCAGAGCCGCGCCCAAAAATAACCGTCCGAAGGGCGGGGCGCCAAGTTCGTCCAGCGGAAAAAGCCCAAAAAAACGGGTTGGCTATAGCCTTGGGGGGTGGGGCAGGCCAACTTCGTCCGCCGGAGTCGGAATGGCGCGAGACTTTGCGTGGTGCCTCCGTGTGCCAAAAATAGGCAAGGGCACAGCCTCCCCCAAAAATAACCGCCCGAAGGCCGGGGCGCCAAGTTCGTCCAGCGGAAAAAGCCCACAAATGGACCGCGGGCACAGCCACGCCCAAAAGTAACCCGCCAAAGGCCGGGGCGCGAAGTTCGTCCAGCGGAAAAAGGCCCCAAAAACGGGTGGGCTATAGCCTTGGGGGGTGGGGCTGGCCAACTTCGTCCGCCGGACTCGGAATGGCGCGAGACTTTGCGAGGAGCCTCCGTGTGCCAAAAATAGGCTGCGGGAACA
>NW_006263244.1:0-1150 GCF_000493195.1 Citrus x clementina | reverse complement strand
AAAAAGGCCACAAAAAACGGGTGGGCTATAGGCTTGGGGGGTGGGGCTGGCCGACTTCGTCCGCTTGACTCGGAATGGCACTAGACTTACGTGGCGCCTCCGGGGCCCAAAATAGGTGCCGACACAGCCACGTCCAAAAATAAACGCCCGAAGGCCGGGGCGCCAAGTTCGTCCAGCGCAAAAAGCCCACAAAAACGGGTGGGCTATAGCCTTGGGGGGTGGGGCTGGCCAACTTCGTCCGCCGGACTCGGAATGGCGCGAGACTTCCCGAGGCACCTCCGTGAGCCAAAAATGGACCGCGGGCACAGCCACGCCCAAAAGTAACCCGCCAAAGGCCGGGGCGCGAAGTTCGTCCAGCGGAAAAAGGCCCCAAAAACGGGTGGGCTATAGCCTTGGGGGGTGGGGCTGGCCAACTTCGTCCGCCGGACTCGGAATGGCGCGAGACTTTGCGAGGCACCTCCGTGTGCCAAAAATAGGCTTCGGGCACAGCCGCGCCCAAAAAAAACCGCCCGAAGGCCGGGGCGCCAAGTTCGTCCAGCGCAAAAAGCCCACAAAAACGGGTGGGCTATAGCCTTGGGGGGTGGGGCTGGCTAACTTCGTCCGTCGGACTCGGAATGAAGCGAGACTTTGCGAGGCGCCTCCGTATGCCAAAAATAGGCCGCGGACGCAGCCGCATCCAAAAATAACCGCCCGAAGGCCGGGGCGCCAAGTTCGTCCAGCTGAAAAAGGCCACAAAAACGGGTGGGCTATAGCCTTGGCGGGTGGGCCTGGCCAACTTCGTCCGCCGGACTCGGAATGGCGCGAGACTTTGAGAGGCAGCTCCGTGTGCCAAAAATAGGCCGCGGGCACAGCCGCGAACAAAAATAACCACCCGAAGGCCGGGGCGCCAAGTTCGTCCAGCGGAAAAAGCACACAAAAACGGGTGATCTATAGCCTTGGGGGGTGGGGCTGGCAAACTTCGTCCGCCAGACTCGGAAAGGCGCGAGACTTTGCGAGGCGCTTCCGTGTGCCAAAAATAGGCCGCGGGCACAGCCGCGAACAAAAATAACCACCCGAAGGCCGGGGCGCCAAGTTCGTCCAGCGGAAAAAGCACACAAAAACGGGTGATCTATAGCCTTGGGGGGTGGGGCTGGCAAACTTCGTCCGCCAG
>NW_006263245.1:27135-28042 GCF_000493195.1 Citrus x clementina | reverse complement strand
GGGTCCAATTTTCGGCACACGGAGGCCACTCACAAATTCTCGCGGCATTCCGAGTCCGGCCGATGAAGTTGGCCCGCCCCACCCCCCAAGGCTATAGCCCACCCGTTTTTGTGGCCTTTTTCCGCTGGACGAACTTGGCGCCCCACCCTTCGGGTGGGTATTTTTTGCGCGGCTGTGCCTGCGTCCTATTTTTGGCACACGGAGGCCCCTCGCAAAGTCTCCCGGCATTCCGAGTCCGGCGGACGAAGTCGGCCAGCCCCACCCCCCAAGGCTATAGCCCACCCGTTTTTGTGGCCTTTTTCCGCTGTACGAACTTGGTTCCCCGGCCTTCGGGCGGTTATTTTTGGGCGCGGCTTTGCCTGCGGCCTATTGTTGGCACACGGAGGCCCCTCGCAAATTCTCACAGCATTCCGAGTCCGGCGGACGAAGTTGGCCAGCCCCACCCCCCAAGGCTATAGCCCACCCGTTTTTGTGGCCTTTTCAGCTGGACGAACTTGGCGCCCCGGCATTCGGGCGGTTATTTTTGGGTACGGCTTTGCCCGTGGCCTATTTTTGGCACACGGAGGCCCCTCGCAAAGTCGCGCGGCATTCCGAGTCCGGCGGACGAAGTCGGCCAGCCCCACCCCCCAAGGCTATAGCCCACCCGTTTTTGTGGCTTTTTTCCGCTGGACGAACTTCGTGCCCTGGCCTTCGGGTGGCTATTTTTGGGGGCGGCTTTGCCCGTGGCCTATTTTTGGCACATGGAGGCCCCTCGCAAAGTCTCGTGGCATTCCGAGTTTGGCGGACGAAGTTGGCCGCCCCCACCCCTAAGGCTATAGTCCACCCGTTTTTGTGGCCTTTTTCCGCTGGACGAACTTGGCGCCCCGGCCTTCGGGCGCTTATTTTTGGGCGTGGCTTTACCCGTGGC
>NW_006263245.1:25205-26993 GCF_000493195.1 Citrus x clementina | reverse complement strand
CTTTGGGCGCGGGTTTGCCCGCAGCCTATTTTTAGCACATGGAGGCCCCTCGCAAAGTCTCACGGCATTCCGAGTCCGGCGGACGAAGTTGGCCAGCCCCACCCCCCAAGGCAATAGCCCACCCGTTTTTGTGGCCTTTTTCCGCTGGACGAACTTGGTAACCCGGCCTTCGGGTGGTTATTTTTGGACGCGGCTTTGTCCGCGGCCTATTTTTGGCACACGTAGGCCCTTCGCAAAGTCTCCCGGCATTCCGAGTCCGGCGGACAAAGTTGGCCAGCCCCACCCCCCAAGGCTATAGCCCACCCGTTTTTGTTGCCTTTTTCCGCTAGACGAACTTGGCGCCCCGCCCTTCGGACGGTTATTTTTGGGTACGGCATTGTCCGCGGCCTATTTTTGGCACACGGAGTCCCCTCGCAAAGTCTCCCGGCATTCCGAGTCCGGCGGAAAAAGTTGGCCAGCCCCACCCCCCAAGGCTATAGCCCACCCGTTTTTGTTGCCTTTTTCCGCTAGACGAACTTGGCGCCCCGCCCTTCGGACGGTTATTTTTGGGTACGGCATTGTCCGTGGCCTATTTTTGGCACACGGAGGCCCCTCGCAAAGTCTCGCGGCATTCCGAGTCTGGCGGACGAAGTGGGCAGGCCCTACCCCCCAAGGCTATAGCCCACCCGTTTTTGTGGCCTTTTTTCCGCTGGACGGTCTTGGAGCCCCGGCCTTCTGGCGGTTATTTTTGGGCGCGGCTTTGCCCGCGGCCTATTTTTGGCACACGGAGGCCCCTAACAAAGTCGAGCGGCATTCCGAGTCCGCCGGACGTAGTTGGCCAGCCCCACCCCCCAAGGCTATAGCCCACCCGTTTTTGTGGCCTTTTTCCGCTGGACGAACTTGGGGCCCCGCCCTTCGGGCAGTTATTTTTGGGCGTGGCTTTTCCCGCGGCCTATTTTTGGCAAACGGAGGCCCCTCGCAAAGTCTCGCGCCATTCCGAGTTCGGCGGACGAAGTGGGCCAGCCCCACCCCCCAAGGCTATAGCCCACCCATGTTTGTGGCCTTTTTCCGCTGGACGAACTTGGGGCCCCGCCCTTCGGGCGGTTATTTTTGGGTGCGGCCGTGCCCACGGCCTATTTTTGGCACACGGAGGCCGTTTACAAAGTCTATTGCCATTCCGAGTCCGGCGGACGAAGTCGGCCAGCCCCACCCCTCAAGGCTATAGCCCACCCGTTTTTGTGGCCTTTTTCCGCTGGATGAACTTGGCGCCCCGGACTTCAGCCGGTTATTTTTGGGCGCGGCCATGCCCACGGCCTATTTTTGGCACACGGAGGCCGCTCGCACAGTCTCGCGCCATTCCGAGTCCGGCGGACGAAGTCGGCCAGCCCCACCCCCCAAGGCTATAGCCCACCCGTTTTTGTGGCCTTTTTCCGCTGGACGAACTTGGCACCCCAGACTTCGGGTGGTTATTTTTGGGTGCGGCCGTGCCCGCGGCCTATTTTTGGCACACGGAGGCCGCTCGCAAAGTCTCGCGCCATTCCGAGTCCGGCGGACGAAGTCGGCCAGCCCCACCCCCCAAAGATAACCACTTCCGGCGGTTATTTTTGGACGCGGCCGTGCCCGCGACCTATTATTGGTACATGGAGGCAGCTCGCATTGTCTCGCGCCATTCCGAGTCCGGCGGAGGAGGTCGGCCAGCCCCACCCCCCAAGGCCATAGCCCACACGTTTTTGTGTGCCTTTTTCCGCTGAACGAACTTGGCGCCCCGGACTTCGGGCTGTTATTTTTGGGTACGGCCGTGCCCGCGGC
>NW_006263245.1:4970-25079 GCF_000493195.1 Citrus x clementina | reverse complement strand
AACTTGGCGCCCCGGCATTTCGGCGGATAATTTTGGAAAGCGCGGCTTTGCCCTTGGCCTATTTTTGGCACACGGAGGACTCTCGCAAAGTCTCACGGCATTCTGATTCCGGCAGATGAAGTTGGCCAGCATCACCCCCCAAGGCTATAGCCCACCCGTTTTTGTGGCTTTTTCCGCTGGATGAACTTGGCGCCCCGGCCTTCGGGCGGTTAATTTTGGGTGCGGCTTTGCCCACGGACTATTTTTGGCACATGGAGGGCCCTTGCAAAGTCTCGCGGCATTCCGAGTCCGGCGGACGATGTTGGCCAGCCCCACCCCCCAAGGCTATAGCCCACCCGTTTTTGTGGCCTTTTTCCGCTGGACGAACTTGGCGCCTCGGCCATCGGGCAGTTATTTTTGTGCGCGGCTTTGTCCGCGGCCTAATTTTGGCACACGGAGGCCCCTCGCAAAGTCTCGCGCCATTCCGAGTCCGGCGGACGAAGTCGGCCAGCCCCACCCCCCAAGGCTATAGCCCACCCGTTTTTGTGGCCTTTTTCCGCTGGATGAACTTGGCGCCCCGGACTTCAGGCGGTTATTTTTGGGCGCGGCCATGCCCACGGCCTATTTTTGGCACACGGAGGCCGCTCGCACAGTCTCGCGGCATTCCGAGTCCGGCGGACGAAGTTGGCCAGCCCCACCCCCCAAGGCTATAGCCCACACGTTTTTGTGGCCTTTTTCCGCTGGAAGAACTTGGCGCCCCGGACTTCGGGCGGTTATTTTTGGGCGCGGCCGTGCCCGCAACCTATTATTGGTACATGGAGGCAGCTCGCATTGTCTCGCGCCATTCCGAGTCCGGCGGAGGAAGTCGGCCAGCCCCACCCCCCAAGTCCATAGCCCACCCGTTTTTGTGGCCTTTTTCCGCTGGACGAACTTGGCGCCCCGGCCTTCGGGGGGTTAATTTTGGGCGCGGCTTTGCCCGTGGCCTATTTTTGGCACACGGAGGCCTCTCGCAAAGTCTCACGGCATTCCGATTCCGGCAGATGAAGTTGCCCAGCATCACCCCCCAAGGCTATAGCCCACCCGTTTTTGTGGCTTTTTCCGCTGGACGAACTTGGCGCCCCGGCCTTCGGGCGGTTAATTTTGGGTGCGGCTTTCCCCGCGGACTATTTTTGGCCCACGGAGGCCCCTCACAAAGTCTCGCGGTATTCTGAGTCCAGCGGACGAAGTTGGCCAGCCCCACCCCCCAAGGCTATAGCCCACCCGTTTTTGGGGTCTTTTTCCGCTGGACGAACTTGGCGCCCCGGCCTTCGGGTGGTTATTTTTGGGCGCGGCTTTGCCCGCGGCCTATTTTTGGCACACGGAGGCCCCTCACAAAGTCTCGCGGTATTCCGAGTCCAGCGGACAAAGTTGGACAGCCCCACCCCCCAAGGCTATAGCCCACCCGTTTTTGGGGCCTTTTTCCGCTGGACGAACTTGGCGCCCCGGCCTTCGGGTGGTTATTTTTGAGCGCGGCTTTGCCCGCGCCCTATTTTTGGCACACAGAGGCCCCTCGTAAAGCCTCGCGGCATTCCGAATCCGGCGTACGAAGTTGGCCAGCCCCACCCCCGAAGCTATTGCCCACCCGTTTTTGTGGCCTTTTTCCGTTGGACGAACTTGGCGCCCCGGCCTTCGGGCGGGTAATTTTGGGCGCAGCTTTGCCCGTGGCCTATTTTTGGCACACGAAGGCCTCTCGCAAAGTCTCGCGGCTTTCCAAGTCCGGCGGACGAAGTTGGCCAGCCCCACCCCCCAAGGCTATAGCCCACCCGTTTTTCTGGCCTTTTTCCGCTGGACGAACTTGGCGCCCCGGCCTTCGGGCGGTTATTTTTGGGCGCGGCTGCGTCCGGGGCCTATTTTTGTCACACGGAGGCCGCTCGCAAAGTCTCGCGCCATTCCGAGTCGGCGGACGGAGTGGGCCAGCTCCACCCCCCAAGGCTATAGCCCCCCCGTTTTTGTGGCCTTTTTCCGCTGCACGAACTTGGCGCCCCGGCCTTCGGGCAGTTATTTTTGGGCGCGGCTGTGCCCGTGGCCTATTTTTGGCACACGGAGGCCGCTCGCAAAGTCTCGTGCCATTCCGAGTCCGGCGGACGAAGTTGGGCAGCCCCACCCCCCAAGGCTATAGCCCACCCGTTTTTGTGGCCTTTTTCCGCTGGACGAACTTGGCGCCCCGGCCATCGGGCTGTTATTTTTGGGCGCGGCTGTGCCCGGGGACTATTTTCGGCACACGGAGGCCGCTCGCAAAGTCTCGCGCCATTCGGAGTCCGGCGGACGAAGTTGGCCAGCCCCACCCCCCAAGGCTATGCCCCACCCGTTTTTGTGGCCTTTTTCCTCTGGACGAACTTGGCAACCCGGCCTTCGGGCGGTTATTTTTGGGCGCGGATGTGCCGCGGCCTATTTTTGGCACACGGAGGCGGCTCGCAAAGTCTCGCGCCATTCCGAGTCGGCGGACGAAGTGGGCCAGCCCCACCCCCCGAGGCTATAGCCCACCCGTTTTTGTGGCCTTTTTCCGATAGACGAACTTGGCGCCCCCGACTTCGGGCAGTTATTTTTGGGTACGGCGGTGCCCGTGGCCTATTTGTGGCACACGGAGGCCGCTCGCAAAGTCTAGCGCCATTCCGAGTCCGGCGGACGAAGTTGGCCAGCCCCAGCCCCCAAGGCTATGGCCCACCCGTTTTTGTGGCATTTTTCCGTTGGACGAACTTGGCGCCCCGGCCTTCGGGCGGTTATTTTTGGGCGCGGCTGTGCCCATGGCCTATTTTTGGCAAACGGAGGCCGCTCGCAAAGTCTCGCGCCATTCCGAGTCGGCGGACGAAGTGGGCCAGCCCCACCCCCCAAGGCTATAGCCCCCCCGTTTTTGTGGCCTTTTTCCGCTGGACGAACTTGGCACCCCGGCCTTCGGGAGGTTATTTTTGGTTGCGGCTGTGCCCGCGGCCCATTTTTGGTACACGGAGGCCCCTCGCAAATGCTTGCGCCATACCGAGTCCGGCGGACGAAGTTGGCCAGCCCAACCCCCCAAGGCCATAGTCCCCCCGTTTTTGTGGCCTTTTTCCGCTGGACGAACTTGGCGCCCCGGCCTTCGGGCGGTTATTTTTGGTCGCGGCTGTGCCCGCGGCCTATTTTTGGTACACGGAGGCCGCTCGCAAAGTCTTGCGCCATTCTGAGTCCGGCGGACGAAGTTGGCCAGCCCCACCCCCCAAGGCCATAGCCCACCCGTTTTTGTGGCCTATTTCCGCTGGACGAACTTGGCGCCCCGGCCTTCGGTCGGTTATTTTTGGGCTTGGCTGTGCCCGGGGCCTATTTTCGGCACATGGAGGCTGCTCGCAATGTCTCGCGCCATTCCGAGTCCGGCGTACGAAGTTGGCCAGCCCCACCCCCAAGGCTATAGCTCACCAGTTTTTGTGGCCTTTTTCCGCTGGACGAACTTGGCGCCCCGGCCTTCGGGCGGTTATTTTTGGACGCGGCTGTGCCCGGGGTCTATTTTCGGGACACGGAGGCCGCTCGCAAAGTCCTGCGCCATTCTGAGTCCGGCGGACGAAGTTGGCCAGCCGCACCCCCCGAGGCTATAGCCCACCCGTTTTTGTGGCCTTTTTCCGATAGACGAACTTGGCGCCCCGGATTTCGGGCGGTTTTTTTTTGGCGCGGCTGTGCCCATGGCCTATTTTTTGCACACGGAGGCCGCTCGCAAAGTCGCGCGCAATTCCGAGTCCGGCGGACGAAGTTGGGCATCCCCACCCCCCAAGGCTATAGCCCACCCGTTTTTTTGGCCATTTTCCGCTGGCCGAACTTGGCGCCCCCGACTTCGGGCAGTTATTTTTGGGTGCGGCGGTGCCCGTGGCCTATTTGTGGCACACGGAGGCTGCTCGCAAAGTCTCGCGTCATTCCGAGTCTGGCGGACGAAGCTGGCCAGCCCCACCCCCCAAGGCTATAGCCCACCCGTTTTTGTGGCGTTTTTCCGCTGGACGAACTTGGCGCCCCGGACATCGGGCGGCTATTTTTGGGCGCGGCTGTGCCCGTGGCCTAATTCTGGCACATTGAGGCCACTCACAAAGACTCGCGCCATTCCGAGTCCGGCCGACGAAGTTGGCCCGCCCCACCTCCCAAGGCTATAGGCCCCCCGTTTTTGTGGCCTTTTTCCGCTGGACGAACTTGGCGCCCCGGCCTTCGGGCGGTTATTTTTGGTTGCGGCTGTGCCCGCAGCCTATTTTTGGTACACGGAGGCCGCTCGCAAAGTCTTGCGGCATTCCGAGTCCGGCGGACGAAGTTGGCCAGCCCCACCCCCCAAGGCCATAGCCTACCCGTTTTTGTGGCCTATTTCCGCAGGTCGAACTTGGCGCCCCGGCCTTCGGTCGGTTATTTTTGGGCGCGGCTGTGCTCGGGGCCTATTTTCGGCACATGGAGGCTGCTCGCAATGTCTCGCGCCATTCCGAGTCCGGCGTACGAAGTTGGCCAGCCCCACCCCCAAGGCTATAGCCCACCAGTTTTTGTGGCCTTTTTCCGCTGGACGAACTTGGCGCCCCGGCCTTCGGGCGGTTATTTTTGGGCGCGGCTGTACCCGCGGTCTATTTTCGGCACATGGAGGCCGCTCGCAAAGTCCTGCGCCATTCTGAGTCCGGCGGACGAAGTTGGCCAGCCGCACCCCCCGAGGCTATAGCCCACCCGTTTTTGTGGCCTTTTTCCGCTGTACGAACTTGGCGGCCCGGCCTTCGGGCGCTTATTTTTGGGCGCGGCTGTGCCCGGGGCCTATTTTTGTCACACGGAGGCCCCTCTCAAAGTCTCGCGGCATTCCGAGTCCGGCGGACGAAGTTGGCCAGCCCCAACCCCCAAGGCTATCGCCCACCCGTTTTTGTGGCCTTTTTCCGCTGGACGAACTTGGCGCCCCGGGCTTAGTGCGGTGATTTTTAGGTGCGGCTTTCCCCGCGGACTACTTTTGGCACACGGAGGCCCCTCTCAAAGTCTCGCGGCATTCCGAGTCCGGCAGACGAAGTTGGCCCGCCCCACCACCCAAGGCTATAGCCCACCTGTTTTTGTGGCCTTTTTCCGCTGGACGAACTTGGCGTCCCGGCCTTCGGGCTGTTATTTTTGGGTGCGGCTTTGCCCGCGGCCTATTTTTGGTACACGGAGGCCCCTCGCAAAGTCTCGCGGCATTCCGAGTCCAGCGGACGAAGTTGGCAAGCCCCACCACCCAAGGCTATAGCCCCCCCGTTTTTGTGGCCTTTTTCCGCTGGACGAACTTGGCGCCACGGCCTTCGGGCGGTTATTTTTGGGCGCGGCTTTGCCCACGGTCTATTTTTGGCAGACAGAGGCCCCTCTCAAAGTCTCGCAGCATTACGAGTCCGGCGGACGAAGTCGGCCAGCCCCAACCCCCAAGGCTATCGCCCACCCGTTTTCGTGGCCTTTTTCCGCTGGACGAAAATGGCGCCCCGGCCTTCGGGCGGTTAATTATTGTGCCCTCACAAAGTCTCGCGGCATTCCGAGTCCGGCGGACAAAGTTGCCCAGCCCTACCCCCCAAGGCTATAGCCCACCCGTTTTTGTGGCCTTTTTCCGCTGGACGAACTTGGCGCCCCGGCCTTCGGGCGGTTATTTTTGGGCGCGGCTTTGCCCGCTGCCTATTTTTGGCACATGGAGGACGTCGCAAAGTTTTGCGGCATTCCGAGTCCGGCGGACGAAGTTGGCCAGCCCCACCCCCCAAGGCTATGGCCCACCCGTTTTTGTGGCCTTTTTCCGCTGGACGAACTTGGCGCCCCGGCCTTGGGGCGGTTGTTTTTGGGCGCGGCTTTGCCCGTGGCCTATTTTTGGCACACGGAGGCCCCTCGCAAAGTCCTGCGCCATTCTGAGTCCGGCGGACGAAGTTGGCCAGCCGCACCCCCCGAGGCTATAGCCCACCCGTTTTTGTGGCCTTTTTCCGATAGACGAACTTGGCGCCCCGGATTTCGGGCGGTTTTTTGTTGGCGCGGCTGTGCCCATGGCCTATTTGTGGCACACGGAGGCCGCTCGCAAAGTCGCGCGCAATTCCGAGTCCGGCGGACGAAGTTGGGCAGCCCCACCCCCCAAGGCTATAGCCCACCCGTTTTTGTGGCCTCTTTCCGCTGGATGAACTTGGCGCCCCGGACTTCGGGCGGTTATTTTTGGGCACGGCCATGCCCGCGGCCTATTTTTGGCACACGGAGGCCCCTCGCAAAGTCTCGCGGCATTCCGAGTCCGGCGGACGAACTTGACCAGCCCCACCCCCCAAGGCTATAGCCCACCCGTTTTTGTGGCCTTTTTCCGCTGGACGAACTTGGCGCCCCGGCCTTCGGGCGGTTAATTTTGGGCGCGGCTTTGCCCGCGGCCTATTTTTGGCACACGGAGGACTCTCGCAAAGTCTCACGGCATTCTGATTCCGGCAGATGAAGTTGGCCAGCATCACCCCCCAAGGCTATAGCCCACCCGTTTTTGTGGCTTTTTCCGCTGGATGAACTTGGCGCCCCGGCCTTCGGGCGGTTAATTTTGGGTGCGGCTTTGCCCGCGGACTATTTTTGGCACATGGAGGGCCCTTGCAAAGTCTCGCGGCATTCCGAGTCCGGCGGACGATGTTGGCCAGCCCCACCCCCCAAGGCTATAGCCCACCCGTTTTTGTGGCCTTTTTCCGCTGGACGAACTTGGCGCCTCGGCCATCGGGCAGTTATTTTTGGGCGCGGCTTTGTCCGCGGCCTAATTTTGGCACACGGAGGCCCCTCGCAAAGTCTCGCGCCATTCCGAGTCCGGCGGACGAAGTCGGCCAGCCCCACCCCCCAAGGCTATAGCCCACCCGTTTTTGTGGCCTTTTTCCGCTGGATGAACTTGGCGCCCCGGACTTCAGGCGGTTATTTTTGGGCGCGGCCATGCCCACGGCCTATTTTTGGCACACGGAGGCCGCTCGCACAGTCTCGCGGCATTCCGAGTCCGGCGGACGAAGTTGGCCAGCCCCACCTCCCAAGGCTATAGCCCACCCGTTTTTGTGGCCTTTTTCCGCTGGAAGAACTTGGCGCCCCGGACTTCGGGCGGTTATTTTTGGGCGCGGCCATGCCCGCAACCTATTATTGGTACATGGAGGCAGCTCGCATTGTCTCGCGCCATTCCGAGTCCGGCGGAGGAAGTCGGCCAGCCCCACCCCCCAAGTCCATAGCCCACCCGTTTTTGTGGCCTTTTTCCGCTGGACGAACTTGGCGCCCCGGCCTTCGGGGGGTTAATTTTGGGCGCGGCTTTGCCCGCGGCCTATTTTTGGCACACGGAGGCCTCTCGCAAAGTCTCACGGCATTCCGATTCCGGCAGATCAAGTTGGCCAGCATCACCCCCCAAGGCTATAGCCCACCCGTTTTTGTGGCTTTTTCCGCTGGACGAACTTGGCGCCCCGGCCTTCGGGCGGTTAATTTTGGGTGCGGCTTTCCCCGTGGACTATTTTTGGCCCACGGAGGCCCCTCACAAAGTCTCGCGGTATTCTGAGTCCAGCGGACGAAGTTGGCCAGCCCCACCCCCCAAGGCTATAGCCCACCCGTTTTTGGGGTCTTTTTCCGCTGGACGAACTTGGCGCCCCGGCCTTCGGGTGGTTATTTTTGGGCGCGGCTGTGCCCGGGGACTATTTTCGGCACACGGAGGCCGCTCGCAAAGTCTCGCGCCATTCGGAGTCCGGCGGACGAAGTTGGCCAGCCCCACCCCCCAAGGCTATGCCCCACCCGTTTTTGTGGCCTTTTTCCTCTGGACGAACTTGGCAACCCGGCCTTCGGGCAGTTATTTTTGGGCGCGGATGTGCCGCGGCCTATTTTTGGCACACGGAGGCGGCTCGCAAAGTCTCGCGCCATTCCGAGTCGGCGGACGAAGTGGGCCAGCCCCACCCCCCGAGGCTATAGCCCACCCGTTTTTGTGGCCTTTTTCCGATAGACGAACTTGGCGCCCCCGACTTCGGGCAGTTATTTTTGGGTACGGCGGTGCCCGTGGCCTATTTGTGGCACACGGAGGCCGCTCGCAAAGTCTAGCGCCATTCCGAGTCCGGCGGACGAAGTTGGCCAGCCCCAGCCCCCAAGGCTATGGCCCACCCGTTTTTGTGGCATTTTTCCGTTGGACGAACTTGGCGCCCCGGCCTTCGGGCGGTTATTTTTGGGCGCGGCTGTGCCCATGGCCTATTTTTGGCAAACGGAGGCCGCTCGCAAAGTCTCGCGCCATTCCGAGTCGGCGGACGAAGTGGGCCAGCCCCACCCCCCAAGGCTATAGCCCCCCCGTTTTTGTGGCCTTTTTCCGCTGGACGAACTTGGCACCCCGGCCTTCGGGAGGTTATTTTTGGTTGCGGCTGTGCCCGCGGCCCATTTTTGGTACACGGAGGCCCCTCGCAAATGCTTGCGCCATACCGAGTCCGGCGGACGAAGTTGGCCAGCCCAACCCCCCAAGGCCATAGCCCCCCCGTTTTTGTGGCCTTTTTCCGCTGGACGAACTTGGCGCCCCGGCCTTCGGGCGGTTATTTTTGGTCGCGGCTGTGCCCGCGGCCTATTTTTGGTACATGGAGGCCACTCGCAAAGTCTTGCGCCATTCCGAGTCCGGCGGACGAAGTTGGCCAGCCCCACCCCCCAAGGCCATAGCCCACCCGTTTTTGTGGCCTATTTCCGCTGGACGAACTTGGCGCCCCGGCCTTCGGTCGGTTATTTTTGGGCTTGGCTGTGCCCGGGGCCTATTTTCGGCACATGGAGGCTGCTCGCAATGTCTCGCGACATTCCGAGTCCGGCGTACGAAGTTGGCCAGCCCCACCCCCAAGGCTATAGCCCACCAGTTTTTGTGGCCTTTTTCCGCTGGACGAACTTGGCGCCCCGGCCTTCGGGCGGTTATTTTTGGACGCGGCTGTGCCCGGGGTCTATTTTCGGGACACGGAGGCCGCTTGCAAAGTCCTGCGCCATTCTGAGTCCGGCGGACGAAGTTGGCCAGCTGCACCCCCCGAGGCTATAGCCCACCCGTTTTTGTGGCCTTTTTCCGATAGACGAACTTGGCGCCCCGGATTTCGGGCGGTTTTTTTTTGGCGCGGCTGTGCCCATGGCCTATTTTTTGCACACGGAGGCCGCTCGCAAAACCGCGCGCAATTCCGAGTCCGGCGGACGAAGTTGGGCATCCCCACCCCCCAAGGCTATAGCCCACCCGTTTTTTTGGCCATTTTCCGCTGGCCGAACTTGGCGCCCCCGACTTCGGGCAGTTATTTTTGGGTGCGGCGGTGCCCGTGGCCTATTTGTGGCACACGGAGGCTGCTCGCAAAGTCTCGCGTCATTCCGAGTCTGGCGGACGAAGCTGGCCAGCCCCACCCCCCAAGGCTATAGCCCACCCGTTTTTGTGGCGTTTTTCCGCTGGACGAACTTGGCGCCCCGGACATCGGGCGGCTATTTTTGGGCGCGGCTGTGCCCGTGGCCTAATTCTGGCACACTGAGGCCGCTCACAAAGACTCGCGCCATTCCGAGTCCGGCCGACGAAGTTGGCCCGCCCCACCTCCCAAGGCTATAGGCCCCCCGTTTTTGTGGCCTTTTTCCGCTGGACGAACTTGGCGCCCCGGCCTTCGGGCGGTTATTTTTGGTTGCGGCTGTGCCCGCAGCCTATTTTTGGTACACGGAGGCCGCTCGCAAAGTCTTGCGGCATTCCGAGTCCGGCGGACGAAGTTGGCCAGCCCCACCCCCCAAGGCCATAGCCTACCCGTTTTTGTGGCCTATTTCCGCAGGTCGAACTTGGCGCCCCGGCCTTCGGTCGGTTATTTTTGGGCGCGGCTGTGCTCGGGGCCTATTTTCAGCACATGGAGGCTGCTCGCAATGTCTCGCGCCATTCCGAGTCCGGCGTACGAAGTTGGCCAGCCCCACCCCCAAGGCTATAGCCCACCAGTTTTTGTGGCCTTTTTCCGCTGGACGAACTTGGCGCCCCGGCCTTCGGGCGGTTATTTTTGGTCGCGGCTGTGCCCGCGGCCTATTTTTGGTACACGGAGGCCGCTCGCAAAGTCTTGCGCCATTCCGAGTCCGGCGGACGAAGTTGGCCAGCCCCACCCCCCAAGGCCATAGCCCACCCGTTTTTGTGGCCTATTTCCGCTGGACGAACTTGGCGCCCCGGCCTTCGGTCGGTTATTTTTGGGCTTGGCTGTGCCCGGGGCCTATTTTCGGCACATGGAGGCTGCTCGCAAAGTCCTGCGCCATTCCGAGTCCGGCGGACGAAGTTGGCCAGCCCCAACCCCCAAGGCTATCGCCCACCCGTTTTTGTGGCCTTTTTCCTCTGGACGAACTTGGCGCCCCGGGCTTAGTGCGGTGATTTTTGGGTGCGGCTTTCCCCGCGGACTACTTTTGGCACATCGAGGCCCCTCTCAAAGTCTCACGGCATTCCGAGTCCAGCAGACGAAGTTGGCCCGCCCCACCACCCAAGGCTATAGCCCACCTGTTTTTGTGGCCTTTTTCCGCTGGACGAACTTGGCGTCCCGGCCTTCGGGCTGTTATTTTTGGGTGCGGCTTTGCCCGCGGCCTATTTTTGGTACACGGAGGCCCCTCGCAAAGTCTCGCGGCATTCCGAGTCCGGCGGACGAAGTTGGCAAGCCCCACCCCCCAAGGCTATAGCCCCCCCGTTTTTGTGGCCTTTTTCCGCTGGACGAACTTGGCGCCACGGCCTTCGGGCGGTTATTTTTGGGCGCGGCTTTGCCCGCGGTCTATTTTTGGCAGACAGAGGCCCCTCTCAAAGTCTCGCGGCATTACGAGTCCGGCGGACGAAGTCGGCCAGCCCCAACCCCCAAGGCTATCGCCCACCCGTTTTCGTGGCCTTTTTCCGCTGGACGAAAATGGCGCCCCGGCCTTCGGGCGGTTAATTATTGTGCCCTCACAAAGTCTCGCGGCATTCCGAGTCCGGCGGACAAAGTTGCCCAGCCCTACCCCCCAAGGCTATAGCCCACCCGTTTTTGTGGCCTTTTTCCGCTGGACGAACTTGGCGCCCCGGCCTTCGGGCGGTTATTTTTGGGCGCGGCTTTGCCCGCTGCCTATTTTTGGCACATGGAGGACGTCGCAAAGTTTTGCGGCATTCCGAGTCCGGCGGACGAAGTTGGCCAGCCCCACCCCCCAAGGCTATGGCCCACCCGTTTTTGTGGCCTTTTTCCGCTGGCCGAACTTGGCGCCCCGGCCTTGGGGCGGTTGTTTTTGGGCGCGGCTTTGCCCGTGGCCTATTTTTGGCACACGGAGGCCCCTCGCAAAGTCCTGCGCCATTCTGAGTCCGGCGGACGAAGTTGGCCAGCCGCACCCCCCGAGGCTATAGCCCACCCGTTTTTGTGGCCTTTTTCCGATAGACGAACTTGGCGCCCCGGATTTCGGGCGGTTTTTTTTTGGCGCGGCTGTGCCCATGGCCTATTTGTGGCACACGGAGGCCGCTTGCAAACTCTCGCGGCATTCCGAGTCCGGCGGACGAATTTGGCCAGCTCCACCCACCAAGGCTATAGCCCACCCATTTTTGTGGCCTTTTTCCGCTGGACGAACTCGGCGCCCCGGCCTTCGGTGGGTTATTTTTGGGCGCGGCTTTGCCCGCGGGCTATTTGTGGCACACGGAGGCCCCTCGCAAAGTCTCGCGGTATTCTGAGTCCGGCGGACGAAGTTGGCCAGCCCCACCCCCCAAGGCTATAGCCCGCCCGTTTTTGTGGCCTTTTTCCGCTGGACGAACTTGGCGCCCCGACCTTCGGGCTGTTATTCTTGCACGCGGCTTTGTCCGTGGCCTATTTTTGGCACACGAAGGCCACTCGAAAAGTCTCACGGCATTCCGAGTCCGACGGACGAAGTTGGCCTGCCCACCCCCCAAGGCTATAGCCCACCCGTTTTTGTGGCCTTTTTCCGCTGGACGAACTTGGCGCCCTGGCCTTCAGGTGGTTATTTTTGGGCACGGCTTTGGCCGCGGCCTTTTTTTGGCACACGGAGGCCCCTCGCCAACTCTCGCGGCATTCCGAGTCCGGCAGACAAAGTTGGCCATCCCCACGCCCCAATGCTATAGCCCACCCGTTTTTGTGGCCTTTTTCCGCTGGACGAACTTGGCGCCCCGGCCTTCGGGCGGTTATTTTTGGGTGCGGCTGTGCCCGGTGCCTATGTTTGGCACACCGACACCCCTCGCAAAGTCTCGCGCCATTCCGAGTCCGGCGGACGAAGTTGGCCAGCCCCACCCCCCAATGCCATAGCCCACCCGTTTTTGTGGCCTTTTTCCGCTGGACGAAGTTGGAGCCCCGGCCTTCGGCGGTTAATTTTATGCACGGCTTTGCCCGTGGCCTATTGTTGGCACACGGAGGGTCCTCGCAAAGTCTCGCGGCATTCAGAGTCTGGCGGACGAAGTGGGCCAGCCCCACCCCCCAAGGCTATAGCCCACCCGTTTTTGTGGACTTTTTCCGCTGGACGAACTTGGCGCCCCGGCCTTCGGGCGGGTATTTTTGGGCGCGGCTGTGGCCGCGGCCTATTTTTGGCACACGGAGGCCGCTCGCAAAGTCTCGCGCCATTCCGAGTCCGGCAGAAGAAGTGGGCCAGCCCCATCCCCCAAGGCTATAGCCCACTTGTTTTTCTGGCCTTTTTCCGCTGGACGAACTTGGCGCCCCGGCCTTCGGGCGGTTATTTTTGGGCGCGGCTTTGCCCGCGGCCTATTATTGGCACACGGAGGCCCATCGCAAAGTCTCGCGGCATTCCGAGTCCGCCGGACGAAGTTGGCCAGCATCACCCCCCAAGGCTCTAGCCCACCCGTTTTTGTGGCATTTTTCCGCTGGACGAACTTGGCGCCCCGGCCTTCGGGTGGTTAATTTTGGGCGTGGCATTGCCCGCGGCCTAGTTTTCGCACGCGGAGGCCCCTCACAAAGTCTCGCGGTATTCCGAGTCCGGCGGACCAAGTTGGCCAGCCCCACGCCCCAAGGCTAGAGCCCACCCGTTTTTGTGTCCTTTTTACGCTGGACGAACTTGGCGTCCCGGCCTTCGGGCGGTTAATTTCGGGCGCGGCTTTACCTGCGGCCTATTTTTGGCACACAGAGGCCCCTCGCAATGTCTCGCGGCATTCCGAATCCGGCGGACGATGTTGGCCAGCCCCACCCCCCAAGGCTATAGCCCACCCGGTTTTCTGGCCTTTTTCCGCTGGACGAACTTGGCGCCCCGGCCTTCGAGCGGTTATTTTTGGGCGCGGCTTTGCCCGTGGCCTATATTTTGAACACGGAGGCCCATCGCAAAGTCTCGCGGCATTCCGAATCTGGCGGACGAAGTTGGCCAGCCCCACCCCCCAAGGCTATAGCCCATCCATTTTTGTGGCCTTTTTCCGCTGGATGAACTTGGCGCCCCGGCCTTCGTGCGGTTATTTTTGGGCGCGGCTTTGCCCGCGGCCTCTATTTGGCACACGGAGGCCCCTCACAAAGTCTCGCGGCATTCCAAGTCCGGCGGACGAAGTCGGCCAGCCCCACCCCCGAAGGCTATAGCCCACCCGTTTTTGTGGCCTTTTTCCGCTGGACAGACTTGGTACCCCGGCCTTCGGGCTGTTATTTTTGGGCGCGGCTTTGTCCGCGGCCTATTCTTGGCACACGGAGGCCCCTCGCAAAGTCTCACGGCATTCCAAGTCTGGCGGACGAAGTCGCCCAACCCCACAGACCAAGGCTATAGCCCACCCGTTTTTGTGGCCTTTTTCCGCTGGACGAACTTGGCGCCCCGGCCTTCGGGCGGTTATTTTTGGGCGCGGCTGTTCCAGGGGCCTATTTTCGGCACACGGAGCCCGCTCGCAAAGTCTCGCGCCATTCCGAGTCCGGCGGACGAAGTTGGCCAGCCCCACCCCCCAAGGCTATAGCCCACCCGTTTTTGCGGCCTTTTTCCGCTGGACGAACTTGGCGCCCCGGCCTTCGTGCTGTTATTTTTGGGCGCGGCTTTGCCCGCGGCCTATATTTGGCACACGGAGGCCCCTCACAAAGTCTCACGGCATTCCAAGTCCGGCGGACGAAGTTGGCCAGCCCTAACCCCCAAGGCTATAGCCCACCCGTTTTTGTGGCCTTTTTCCGCTGGACGAACTTGGCACCCCGGCCTTCGGGCTGTTATATTTGGGCGCGGCTTTGTCCGCAGCCTATTCTTGGCACACGGAGGCCCCTGGGAAAGTCTCGCAGCATTCCAAGTCCGGCGGACGAAGTGGGCCAGCCCCACCCCCCAAGGCTATAGCCCACCCGTTTTTGTGGCCTTCTTCCGCTGGAAGAACTTGGCGCCCCGGCCTTCGGGCGGTTGATTTTGGGCGCGGCTTTGCCCGCGGCCTATTTTTGGCACACGGAGATCCCTCGCAAAGTCTCGCGGCATTCCAAGTCCGGCGGACGAAGTTGGCCAGCATCACTCCCCAAGGCTATAGACCACCCATTTTTGTGGCCTTTTTCCGCTGGACGAACTTGGCGCCCCGGCCATCGGGCGGTTATTTTTGGGCGCGGCTTTGCCCGTGGCCTATTTTTAGCACACGGAGGCCCCTCGAAAAGTCTCGCGGCATTCCGAGTCCGGCGGACGAAGTCGGCCAGCCCCACCCCCCAAGGCTATAGCCCACCCGTTTTTGTGGCCTTTGTCCACTGGACGAACTTGGCGCCCCGGCCTTCGGGCGGTTAATTTTGGGCGCGGCTTTGCCCGCGGCCTATTTTTGGCAAACGGAGGCCCCTCACAAGGTCTCGCGGCATTCCGAGTCCGGCGGACGAAGTCGGCTAGCCCCACCCCCCAAGGCTATAGCCCACCCGTTTTTGTGGCCTTTTTCCGCTGGACGAACTTGGCGCCCCGGCCTTCGGGCGGTTAATTTTGGGCATGGCTTTGCCCACGGCCTATTTTTGGCACACGGAGGCCCCTCAGAAGGTCTCGCGGCATTCCGAGTCCGGCGGACGAAGTTGGCCAACCCCACCCCACAAGGGTATAGCCCACCCGTTTTTGTGGCCTTTTTCCGCTCGACGAACTTGGCGCCCCGGCCTTCGGGCGATTAATTTTGGGCGCCGCTTTGCCAGCGGCCTATTTTTGGCACACGGAGGCCCCTCGCAAAGTCTCGCGGCATTCCAAGTCCGGCGGACGAAGTCGGCCAGCCCCACCCCCCAAGGCTATAGCCCAACCGTTTTTTTGGCCTTTTTCCGCTGGACGAACTTGGCGCCCCGGCCGTCGGCGGTTATTTTTAGGTGCGGCTTTACTCGCAGCCTATTTTGGGAACACGGAGGCCGCTCGCAAAGTCTCGCGCCATTCCGAGTCCGGCGGACGAAGTTGGCCAGCCCCACCCCCCAATGCTATAGCCCACCCGTTTTTGTGGCCTTTTTCCGCTGGACGAACTTGGCGCCCCGGCCTTCGTGCGGTTATTTTTGGGCGCGGCTTTGCCCGCGGCCTATATTTGGCACACGGAGGCCCCTCACAAAGTCTCGCGGCATTCCAAGTCCGGCGGACGAAGTTGGCCAGCCCCACCCCCCAAGGCTATAGCCCACCCGTTTTTGTGGCCTTTTTCCGCTGGACGAATTTCGAGCCCCGGCCTTCGGGTGGTTAATTTTGGGCCTGCCTTTGACCGCAGCCTATTTTTGGCACACGGAGGTTCCTCACAAAGTCTCGCGGCATTCCCAGTCCGGCGGACGAAATTGGCCAGCATCACCCCCCAAGGCTATATCCCACCCGTTTTTGTGGCCTTTTTCCGCTCGACGAACTTGGCGCCCCGGCCTTCGGGCGATTAATTTTGGGCGCGGCTTTGCCGGCGGCCTATTTTTGGCACACGGAGGCCCCTCGCAAAGTCTCGCGGCATTCCAAGTCCGGCGGACGAAGTCGGCCAGCCCCACCCCCCAAGGCTATAGCCCACCTGTTTTTGTGGCCTTTTTCCGCTGGACGAACTTGGCGCCCCGGCCGTCGGCGGTTATTCTTAGGCGCGGCTTTCCCCGCAGGCTATTTTTGGCACACGGAGGCCCCTCGCAAAGTCTCGCGCCATTCCAAGTCCGGCGGACGAAGTTGGCCAGCCCCACCCCCCAAGGCTATAGCCCACCCGTTTTTGTGGCCTTTTTCCGCTCGACGAACTTGGCGCCCTGGCCTTCGGGCGGTAAATTTTGGGTGCGGCTTTGCCCGCGGCCTATTTTTGGCAAACGGAGGCCCCTCACAAGGTCTCGCAGCATTCCGAGTCCGGCGGACGAAGTCGGCTAGCCCCACCCCCCAAGGCTATAGCCCACCCGTTTTTGTGGCCTTTTTCCGCTGGACGAACTTGGCGCCCCGGCCTTCGGGCGGTTAATTTGGGGCGCGGCTTTGCCCGCGGCCTATTTTTGGCACACGGAGGCCCCTCACAAGGTCTCGCGGCATTCCGAGTCCGGCGGACGAAGTTGGCCAACCCCACCCCACAAGGCTATAGCCCACCCGTTTTTGTGGCCTTTTTCCGCTCGACGAACTTGGCGCCCCGGCCATCGGGTGATTAATTTTGGGCGTGGCTTTGCCGGCGGCCTATTTTTGGCACACGGAGGCCCCTCGCAAAGTCTCGCGGCATTCCAAGTCCGGCGGACGAAGTCGGCCAGCCCCACCCCCCAAGGCTATAGCCCAACCGTTTTTTTGGCCTTTTTCCGCTGGACGAACTTGGCGCCCCGGCCGTCGGCGGTTATTTTTAGGTGCGGCTTTGCTCGCAGCCTATTTTGGGAACACGGAGGCCGCTCGCAAAGTCTCGCGCCATTCCGAGTCCGGCGGACGGAGTTGGCCAGCCCCAGCCCCCAAAGCTATAGCCCACCCGTTTTTGTGGCCTTTTTCCGCTCGACGAACTTGGCGCCCCGGCCTTCGGGGGGTTAATTTTGGGCGCGGCTTTGCCCGCGGCCTATTTTTGGCACATGGAGACCCCTCACAAGGTCTCGCGGCATTCCGAGTCCGGCGGACGAAGTTGGCCAACCCCACCCCACAAGGCTATAGCCCACCCGTTTTTGTGGCCTTTTTCCGCTCGACGAACTTGGCGCCCCGGCCTTCGGGCGGTTAATTTTGGGCGCGGCTTTGCCCGCGTCCTATTTTTGGCACACGGAGGCCCCTCGCAAAGTCTCGCGCCATTCCGAGTCCGGCGGACGAAGTTGGCCAGCCCCACCCCCCAAGGCTATAGCCCACTCGTTTTTGTGGCCTTTTCCCGCTGGACGAACTTGGCACCCCGTCCTTCGGGCGATTATTTTTGGGCGCTGCTTTGCCCGCTGCCTATTTTTGGCACACGGAGGCCCCTCGCAAAGTCTCGTGGCATTCCGAGTCCGGCGGACGAAGTTGGCCAGCCCCACCCCCCAAGGCTATAGCCCACCTGTTTTTGTGGCCTTTTTCCGCTGGACGAACTTGGCGCCCCGGCCTTCGGGGGGTTATTTTTAGGCACAGCTTTCCCGCGGCCTATTTTTGGCACAGGGAGGCCCCTTGCAAAGTCTCACGGTATTCCGAGTCCGGCGGACGAAGTTGGCCAGCCCCACCCGCCAAGGCTATAGCCCACCCGTTTTTGTGGCCTTTTTCCGCTGGACGAACTTGGAGCCCCGGCCTTCGGGGGGTTATTTTTGTACGCGGCTTTGACCGCGGCCTATTTTTGGCACACGGAGGCCCCTCGCAAAGTCTCGCGGCATTCCGAGTCCGGCGGACGAAGTTGGCCAGCCCCACCCCCCAAGGCTATAGCCCACCCGTTTTTGTGGCCTTTTTCCGCTGGGCGAACTTGGCGCCCCGGCCTTTGGGCGGTTTTCTTTTGGGCGAGGCTTTGCCCGCAGCCTATGTTTGGCACACGGAGGCCCCTCGCAAAGTCTCGCGGCATTCCGAGTCCGGCGGACGAAGTTGGCCAGCCCCACCCCCCAAGGCTATAGCCCACCCGTTTTTGTGGCCTTTTTCCGCTGGGCGCCCCGGCCTTTGGGCCGTTTTCTTTTGGGCGAGGCTTTGCCCGCGGCCTATTTTTGGCACACGGAGGCCCCTCGCAAAGTCTCGCGGCATTCCGAGTCCGGCGGACGAAGATGGCCAGCCCCACCCCCCAAGGCTATAGCCCACCCTTTTTTGTGGCCTTTTTCCGCTGGACGAACTTGGCGCCCCGGGCTTCGGTCGGTTATTTTTGGGCGCAGCTTTGCCCGCGATCCATTTTTGGGACACGGAGGCCCCTCGCAAAGTCTCACGGCATTCTGAGTCCGGCGGACGAAGTTGGCCAGCCCCGCCCCCAAGGCTATATAGCCCACCCGTTTTGGTGGCCTTTTTCCGCTGGACGAACTTGGCGCCCCGGCCTTCGGGCGGTTATTTTTGGGCGCGGCTTTGCCCCCGGCCTATTTTTAGCACACGGAGGCCCCTCGCAAGGTCTCGCGGCATTCCGAGTCCGGCGGACGAAGTGGGCCAGCCCCACCCCCCAAGGCTATAGCCCACCCGTTTTTGTGGCCTTTTTCCGCTGGGCGAACTTGGCGCCCCGGCCTTTGGGCGGTTTTCTTTTGGGCGAGGATTTGCCCGCGGCCTATTTTTGGCACACGGAGGCCCCTCGCAAAGTCTCGCGGCATTCCGAGTCCGGCGGACGAGGTTGGCCAGCCCCACCCCCCAAGGCTATAGCCCACCCGTTTTTGTGGCCTTTTTCCGCTGGACGAACTTGGCGCCCCGGCCTTCGGGCAGTTATTTTTGGACGCGGCTTTGCCCCCGGCCTATTTTTAGCACACGGAGGCCCCTCGCAAGGTCTCGCGGCATTCCTAGTCCGGCGGACGAAGTGGGCCAGCCCCACCCCCCAAGGCTATATAGCCCACCCGTTTTTGTGGCCTTTTTCCGCTGGACGAACTTGGCGCTCCGGCCTTCGGGCGGTTATTTTTGCGCGCGGCTTTGCCCGCGGCCTAGTTTTGGCACACAGAGGCCCCTTGTAAAGTCTCGCGGCATTCCGAGTCCGGCGGACGAAGTTGGCCAGCCCCACCCCCCAAGGCTATAGCCCACCCGTTTTTGTGGCCTTTTTCCGCTGGGCGCCCCGGCCTTTGGGCGGTTTTCTTTTGGGCGAGGCTTTGCCCGCGGCCTATTTTTGGCACACGGAGGCCCCTCGCAAAGTCTCGCGGCATTCCGAGTCCGGCAGACGAAGATGGCCAGCCCCACCCCCCAAGGCTATAGCCCACCCGTTTTTGTGGCCTTTTTCCGCTGGACGAACTTGGCGCCCCGGCCTTCGGTCGGTTATTTTTGGGCGCAGCTTTGCCCGCGATCCATTTTTGGGACACGGAGGCCCCTCGCAAAGTCTCACGGCATTCTGAGTCCGGCGGACGAAGTGGGCCAGCCCCGCCCCCAAGGCTATAGCCCACCCGTTTTTGTGGCCTTTTTCCGCTGGACGAACTTGCTGCTCCGGCCTTCGGGCGGTTATTTTTGCGCGCGGCTTTGCCCGCGGCCTAGTTTTGGCACACAGAGGCCCCTTGCAAAGTCTCGCGGCATTCCGAGTCCGGCGGATGAAGTTGGCCAGCCCCACCCCCCAAGGCTATAGCCCACCTGTTTTTGTGGCCTTTTTCTGCTGGACGAACTTGGCGCCCCGGCCTTCGGGGGGTTACTTTTGGGTGCAGCTTTGCCCGTGGCCTATTTTTGGCACACGGAGGCCCCTTGCAAAGTCTCACGGTATTCCGAGTCCGGCGGACAAAGTTGGCCAGCCCCACCCGCCAAGGCTATAGCCCACCCGTTTTTGTGGCCTTTTTCCGCTGGACGAACTTGGAGCCCCGGCCTTCGGGGGGTTATTTTTGTACGCGGCTTTGACCGCGGCCTATTTTTGGCACATGGAGGCCCCTCGCAAAGTCTCGCGGCATTCCGAGTCCGGCGGACGAAGTTGGCCAGCCCCACCCCCCAAGGCTATAGCCCACCCGTTTTTGTGGCCTTTTTCTGCTGGACGAACTTGGCGCCCCGGCCTTCGGGGGGTTATTTTTGGGCGCAGCTTTTCCCGCGGCCTATTTTTGGCACACGGAGGCCCCTTGCAAAGTCTCACGGTATTCCGAGTCCGGCGGACGAAGTTGGCCAGCCCCACCCGCCGAGGCTATAGCCCACCCGTTTTTGTGGCCTTTTTCCGCTGGACGAACTTGGAGCCCCGGCCTTCGGGGGGTTATTTTTGTACGCGGCTTTGACCGCGGCCTTTTTTTGGCACACGGGGGCCCCTCGCAAAGTCTCGCGGCATTCCGAGTCCGGCGGACGAAGTTGGCCAGG
>NW_006263245.1:2771-3707 GCF_000493195.1 Citrus x clementina | reverse complement strand
CAGCCTCACCCGCCAAGGCTATAGCCCACCCATTTTTGTGGCCTTTTTCCGCTGGACGAACTTGGAGCCCCGGCCTTCGGGGGGTTATTTTTGTACGCGGCTTTGACCGCGGCCTATTTTTGGCACATGGAGGCCCCTCGCAAAGTCTCGCGGCATTCCGAGTCCGGCGGACGAAGTTGGCCAGCCCCACCCCCCAAGGCTATAGCCCACCCGTTTTTGTGGCCTTTTTCCGCTGGGCGAACTTGGCGCCCCGGCCTTTGGGCGGTTTTCTTTTGGGCGAGGCTTTGCCCGCAGCCTATGTTTGGCACACGGAGGCCCCTCCCAAAGTCTCGCGGCATTCCGAGTCCGGCGGACGAAGTTGGCCAGCCCCACCCCCCAAGGCTATAGCCCACCCGTTTTTGTGGCCTTTTTCCGCTGGGCGCCCCGGCCTTTGGGCCGTTTTCTTTTGGGCGAGGCTTTGCCCGCGGCCTATTTTTGGCACACGGAGGCCCCTCGCAAAGTCTCGCGGCATTCCGAGTCCGGCGGACGAAGATGGCCAGCCCCACCCCCCAAGGCTATAGCCCACCCGTTTTTGTGGCCTTTTTCCGCTGGACGAACTTGGCGCCCCGGCCTTCGGTCGGTTATTTTTGGGCGCAGCTTTGCCCGCGATCCATTTTTGGGACACGGAGGCCCCTCGCAAAGTCTCACGGCATTCTGAGTCCGGCGGACGAAGTGGGCCAGCCCCGCCCCCAAGGCTATATAGCCCACCCGTTTTGGTGGCCTTTTTCCGCTGGACGAACTTGGCGCCCCGGCCTTCGGGCGGTTATTTTTGGGCGCGGCTTTGCCCCCGGCCTATTTTTAGCACACGGAGGCCCCTCGCAAGGTCTCGCGGCATTCCGAGTCCGGCGGACGAAGTGGGCCAGCCCCACCCCCCAAGGCTATAGCCCACCCGTTTTT
>NW_006263245.1:2138-2508 GCF_000493195.1 Citrus x clementina | reverse complement strand
TTTAGCACACGGAAGGCCCCTCGCAAGGTCTCGCGGCATTCCGAGTCCGGCGGACGAAGTTGGCCAGCCCCACCCCCCAAGGCTATTGCCCACCCGTTTTTGTGGCCTTTTTCCGCTTGGCGAACTTGGCGCCCCGGCCTTTGGGCGGTTTTCTTTTGGGAGAGGCTTTGCCCGCGGCCTATGTTTGGCACACGGAGGCCCCTCGCAAAGTCTCGCGGCATTCCGAGTCCGGCGGACGAAGTTGGCCAGCCCCACCCCCCAAGGCTATAGCCCACCCGTTTTTGTGGCCTTTTTCCGCTGGGCGCCCCGGCCTTTGGGCCGTTTTCTTTTGGGCGAGGCTTTGCCCGCGGCCTATTTTTGGCACACGGAG
>NW_006263245.1:886-1785 GCF_000493195.1 Citrus x clementina | reverse complement strand
CATGGAGGCCCCTCGCAAAGTCTCGCGGCATTCCGAGTCCGGCGGACGAAGTTGGCCAGCCCCACCCCCCCAAGGCTATAGCCCATCAGTTTTTGTGGCCTTTTTCCGCTGGGCGAACTTGGCGCCCCGGCCTTTGGGCGGTTATTTTTGGACGAGGCTTTGCCCGCAGCCTACTTTTGGCACACGGAGGCCCCTCGCAAAGTCTCGCGGCATTCCGAGTCCGGCGGACGAAGTTGGCCAGCCCCACCCCCCAAGGGTATAGCCCACCTGTTTTTGTGTCCTTTTTCCGCTCGACGAACTTGGCGCCCCGGCCTTCGGGTGGTTATTTTTGGGCGCGGCTTCGCCCGCGGCCTATTTTTTGCACACGGAGGCCCCTCGCAAAGTCTCGTGGCATTCCGAGTCCGGCGGACGAAGTTGGCCAGCCCCACCCCCCAAGGCTATAGCCCACCTGTTTTTGTGGCCTTTTTCTGCTGGACGAACTTGGCGCCCCGGCCTTCGGGGGGTTATTTTTGGGCGCAGCTTTGCCCGCGGCCTATTTTTGGCACACGGAGGCCCCTTGCAAAGTCTCACAGTATTCCGAGTCCGGCGGACGAAGTTGGCCAGCCCCACCCGCCAAGGCTATAGCCCACCCGTTTTTGTGGCCTTTTTCCGCTGGACGAACTTGGCGCCCCGGCCTTCGGGCAGTTATTTTTGGGCGCGGCTTTGCCCGCGGCCTATTTTTGGCACACGGAGGCCCATCGCAAAGTCTCGCGGCATTCCGAGCCCGGCGGACGAAGTGGGCCAGCCCCACCCCCCAAGGCTATAGCCCTCCCGTTTTTGTGGCCTTTTTCCGCTGGACCAACTTGGCGCCCCGACCTTCGGGCAGTTATTTTTGGGCGCGGCTTTGCCCGCGGCCTATT
>NW_006263245.1:0-643 GCF_000493195.1 Citrus x clementina | reverse complement strand
CCAGCCCCACCCCTCAAGGCTATAGCCCACCCGTTTTTGTGGCCTTTTTCCGCTGGACGAACTTGGCGCCCCGGCCTTCGGACGGTTATTTTTGGGCGAGGCTTTGCCCGCGGCCTATTTTTGGCACACGGGGGCCCCTCGCAATGTCTCACGGCATTCTGAGTGTGGCGGAAGAAGTTGGCCAGCCCCCCCGCCCAAGGCTATATAGCCCACCCGTTTTTGTGGCCTTTTTCCGCTGGACGAACTTGTCGCCCCGGCCTTCGGGCGGTTATTTTTGGATGCGGCTTTGCCCACGGCCTATTTTTGGCACACGGAGGCCCCTCACAATGTCTCGCGGCATTTCGAGTCCGGCGGACGAAGTTGGCCAGCCCCACCCCCCAAGGCTATATAGCCCACCCGTGTTTGTGGCCTTTTTCTGCTGGACGAACGTGGCGCCGCAGCCTTCGGGCAGTTATTTTTGGGCGCTGCTTTGCCTGCGGCCTATTTTTAGCACACGGAGGCCCCTCGCAAAGTCTCGCGGCATTTCGAGTCCGGCGGACGAAGTTGGCCAGCCCCACCCCCCAAGGCTATAGCCCACCCGTTTTTGTGGCCTTTTTCCGCTGGACGAACTTGGCGCCCGGCCTTCGGGCGGTTATTTTTGGGC
>NW_006263246.1:0-4752 GCF_000493195.1 Citrus x clementina | reverse complement strand
CGCGGCTTATTTTTGGCACCCCGAGGCCCCTCACAAAGTCTCGCCCCATTCCGAGTCCGGCGGACGAACTTCGCCCGCGCCCCACACCAAGGCTATAGCCCACTCGTTTTTTGGCCATTTTTCCGCTGGGGGGTTTTGGCACCACGACCTTCGGGCGCTTATTTTTGGGCGCGGCTTTGACCGCGGCTTATTTTTGGTACCCCGAGGCACCTCGCAAAGTCTCGCCCCATTCCGAGTCCGGCGGACGAACTTCGCCCGCGCCCCCCACCAAGGCTATAGCCCACCCGTTTTTTGGCCATTTTTCCGCTGGGGGGTTTTGGCACCACGACCTTCAGGTGCTTATTTTTGGGCGCGGCTTTGCCCGCGGTTTATTTTTGGTGCCCCGAGGCACCTCACAAAGTCTCGCCCCATTCGGAGTCCGGCGGACGAACTTCGCCCGCGCCCCCCACCAAGGCTATAGCCCACCCGTTTTTTGGCCATTTTTCCGCTGGGGGGTTTTGGCACCACGACCTTTGGGCGCTTATTTTTGGGCGCGGCTTTGCCCGCGGCTTATTTTTGGCACCCCGAGGCCCCTCACAAAGTCTCGCCCCATTCCGAGTCCGGCGGACGAACTTCGCCCGCGCCCCCCACCAAGGCTATAGCCCACCCATTTTTTGGCCATTTTTCCGCTGGGGGGTTTTGGCACCACGACCTTCGGGCGCTTATTTTCGGGCGCAGCCTTGCCCGCGGCTTATTTTTGGCACCCCGAGGCCCCTCGCAAAGTCTCGCCCCGTTCCGAGTCCGGCGGACGAACTTCGCCCGCGCCCCCACCAAGGCTATAGCCCACCCATTTTTTGGCCATTTTTCCGCTGGGGGGTTTTGGCACCACGACCTTCGGGCGCTTATTTTTGGGCGCGGCTTTGCCCGCGGCTTATTTTTGGCACCCCGAGGCACCTCGCAAAGTGTCGTCCCATTCCGAGTCCGGCGGACGAACTTCGCCCGCGCCCCCCACCAAGGCTATAGCCCACCCGTTTTTTGGCCATTTTTCCGCTGGGGGGTTTTGGCACCACGACCTGTGGGCACTTATTTTTGGGCGCGGCTTTGCCCGCGGCTTATTTTTGCCACCCCGAGGCCCCTCGCAAAGTCTCGCCCCATTCCGAGTCCGGCGGACGAACTTCGCCCGCGCCCCCCACCAAGGCTATAGCCCACCCGTTTTTTGGCCATTTTTCCGCTGGGGGGTTTTGGCACCACGACCTTCGGGCGCTTATTTCTGGACGCGGCTGTGCCCGCGACTTCCCGCGGGTACCCCGAGGCCCGTCGCAAAGTCTCGCCCCATTCCGAGTCCGGCGGACGAACTTCGCCCGCGCCCCCCACCAAGGCTATAGCCCACCCGTTTTTTGGCCATTTTTCCGCTGGGGGGTTTTGGCACCATGACCTTTGGGCGCTTATTTTTGGACGCGGCTGTGCCCGCGACTTCTCGCGGGCACCCCGAGGCCCCTCACAAAGTCTCGCCCCATTCCGAGTCTGGCGGACGAACTTCGCCCACGCCCCCCAGCAAGGCTATAGCCCACCCGTTTTTTGGCCATTTTTCCGCTGGGGGGTTTTGGCACCACGACCTTCGGGCGCTTATTTATGGACGCGGCTGTGCCCGCGACTTCCCGCGGGCACCCCGAGGCCCCTCGCAAAGTCTCGCCCCATTCCGAGTCCGGCGGACGAACTTCGCCCGCGCCCCCCACCAAGGCTATAGCCCACTTGTTTTTTGGCTATTTTTCCGCTGGGGGGTTTTGGCACCACGACCTTCGGGCGCTTATTTTTGGGCGCGGCTTTGCCCGCGGCTTATTTTTGGCACCCCGAGGCCCTGCGCAAAGTCTCGCCCCATTCCGAGTCCGGCGGACGAACTTCGCCCGCGGCCCCACCAAGGCTATAGCCCACCCGTTTTTTGGCCATTTTTCCGCTGGGGGGTTTTGGCACCACGACCTTCGGGCGCTTATTTTTGGGCACGGCTTTGCCCGTGGCTTATTTTTGGTACCCCGAGGCCCCTCGCAAAGTCTCGTCCCATTCCGAGTCCGGCGGACGAACTTCGCCCGCGCCCCCCACCAAGGCTATAGCCCACCCGTTTTTTGGCCATTTTTCCACTGGGGGGTTTTGGCACCACGACCTTCGGGCGCTTATTTTTGGACGCGGCTGTGCCCGCGACTTCCCGCGGGCACCTCGAGGCCCCTCGCAAAGTCTCGCCCCATTCCGAGTCCGGCGGACGAACTTCGCCCGCGCCCCCCACCAAGGCTATAGCCCACCCGTTTTTTGGCCATTTTTCCGCTCGGGGGTTTTGGCACCACGACCTTCGGGGGCTTATTTTTGGACGCGGCTGTGCCCGCGTCTTCCCGCGGGCACCTCGAGGCCCCTCGCAAAGTCTCGCCCCATTCCGAGTCCGGCGGACGAACTTCGCCCGCGCCCCCCACCAAGGCTATAGCCCACCCGTTTTTTGGCCATTTTTCCGCTGGGGGGTTTTGGCACCACGACCTTCGGGCGCTTATTTTTGGACGCGGCTGTGCCCGCGACTTCCCGCGGGCACCCCGAGGCCCCTCGCAAAGTCTCGCCCCATTCCGAGTCCGGCGGACGAACTTCGCCCGCGCCCCCCACCAAGGCTATAGCCCACCCGTTTTTTGGCCATTTTTCCGCTGGGGGGTTTTGGCACCACGACCTTCGGGCGCTTATTTTTGGGCGGGGCTTTGCCCGCGGCTTATTTTTGGCACCCTGAGGCCCCTCGCAAAGTGTCACCCCATTCCGAGTCCGGCGGACGAACTTCGCCCGCGCCCCCCACCAAGGCTATAGCCCACCCGTTTTTTGGCCATTTTTCCGCTGGGGGGTTTTGGCACCACGACCTTCGGGCGCTTATTTTTGTACACGGCTGTGCCCGCGACTTCCCGCGGGCACCCCGAGGCCCCTCGCAAAGTCTCGCCCATTCGGAGTCCGGCGGACGAACTTCGCCCGCGCCCCCCACCAAGGCTATAGCCCACCCGTTTTTTGGCCATTTTTCCGCTGGGGGGTTTTGGCACCACGACCTTCGGGCGCTTATTTTTGGGCGTGGCTTTGCCCGCGGTTTATTTTTGGCGCCCCGAGGCCCCGCGCAAAGTCTCCCCCCATTCCGAGTCCGGCGGACGAACTTCGCCCGCACCCCCCACCAAGGCTATAGCCCACCCGTTTTTTGGCCATTTTTCCGCTGGGGGGTTTTGGCACCACGACCTTCGGGCGCTTATTTTTGGGCGCGGCTTTGCCCGCGGGTTATTTTTGCCACCCCGAGGCCCCTCGCAAAGTCTCGCCCCATTCCGAGTCTGGCGGACAAACTTCGCCCGCGCCCCCCACCAAGGCTATAGCCCACCCGTTTTTTGGCCATTTTTCCGCTGGGGGGTTTTGGCACCACGACCTTCGGGCGCTTATTTTTGGACGCGGCTGTGCACGCGACTTCCCGCGGGCACCCCAAGGCCCCTCGCAAAGTCTCGCCCCATTCCGAGTCCGGCGGACGAACTTCGCCCGCACCCCCCACCAAGGCTATAGCCCACCCGTTTTTTGGCCATTTTTCCGTTCGGGGGTTTTGGCACCACGACCTTCGGGCGCTTATTTTTGGACGCGGCTGTGCCCGCGACTTCCCGCGGGCACCCCGAGGCCCCTCGCAAAGTCTCGCCCCATTCGGAGTCCGGCGGACGAACTTCGCCCGCGCCCCCCACCAAGGCTATAGCCCACCCGTTTTTTGGCCATTTTTCCGCTGGGGGGTTTTGGCACCACGACCTTCGGGCGCTTATTTTTGGGCGCGGCCTTGCCCGCGGCTTATTTTTGGCACCCCGAGGCCCCTCACAAAGTCTCGCCCCATTCCGAGTCCGGCGGACGAACTTCGCCCGCGCCCCACACCAAGGCTATAGCCCACTCGTTTTTTGGCCATTTTTCCGCTGGGGGGTTTTGGCACCACGACCTTCGGGCGCTTATTTTTGGGCGCGGCTTTGACCGCGGCTTATTTTTGGTACCCCGAGGCACCTCGCAAAGTCTCGCCCCATTCCGAGTCCGGCGGACGAACTTCGCCCGCGCCCCCCACCAAGGCTATAGCCCACCCGTTTTTTGGCCATTTTTCCGCTGGGGGGTTTTGGCACCACGACCTTCAGGTGCTTATTTTTGGGCGCGGCTTTGCCCGCGGTTTATTTTTGGTGCCCCGAGGCACCTCACAAAGTCTCGCCCCATTCGGAGTCCGGCGGACGAACTTCGCCCGCGCCCCCCACCAAGGCTATAGCCCACCCGTTTTTTGGCCATTTTTCCGCTGGGGGGTTTTGGCACCACGACCTTTGGGCGCTTATTTTTGGGCGCGGCTTTGCCCGCGGCTTATTTTTGGCACCCCGAGGCCCCTCACAAAGTCTCGCCCCATTCCGAGTCCGGCGGACGAACTTCGCCCGCGCCCCCCACCAAGGCTATAGCCCACCCATTTTTTGGCCATTTTTCCGCTGGGGGGTTTTGGCACCACGACCTTCGGGCGCTTATTTTCGGGCGCAGCCTTGCCCGCGGCTTATTTTTGGCACCCCGAGGCCCCTCGCAAAGTCTCGCCCCGTTCCGAGTCCGGCGGACGAACTTCGCCCGCGCCCCCACCAAGGCTATAGCCCACCCATTTTTTGGCCATTTTTCCGCTGGGGGGTTTTGGCACCACGACCTTCGGGCGCTTATTTTTGGGCGCGGCTTTGCCCGCGGCTTATTTTGGCACCCCGAGGCACCTCGCAAAGTCTCGTCCCATTC
>NW_006263247.1:5152-5840 GCF_000493195.1 Citrus x clementina | reverse complement strand
CCCAAGGCTATAGCCCACCCGTTTTTGTGGCCATTTTCCGCTGGACGAACTTGGCGCCCCGGTCTTCGGGTGGTTATTTTTCGGCGCGGCTTTGCCCGTGGTCTATTTTTCGCACACGGAGGCCCCTCGCAAAGGATCGCGGCATTCCGAGTCCGGCGGACGAAGTTGGCCAGCCCCACCCCCCAAGGCAATAGCCCACCCATTTTTGTGGCCTTTTTCCGCTGGACGAACTTGGCGCCCCGGCCCTTCGGGCAGTTATTTGCGGGCGTGGCTTTGCCCGCGGCCTATTTTTGGCACACATAGGCCCCTCGCAAACTCTCGCGGCATTCCGAGTCCGTCGGACGAAGTTGGCCAGCCCCACCCCCCAAGGCTGTAGCCCACCCGTTTTTGTGGCCTTTTTCCGCTGTACGAACTTGGGGCCCCGGTCTTCGGGCGGTTATTTTTGGGCGCGGGTTTGCCCGCGGCCTATTTGTGGCACAAGGAGGCCCCTCGCAAAGTCTCGCGGCATTCTGAGTCCGGCGGACGAAGTGGCCCAGCCCCACCCCCCAAGGTTATAGCCCACCCGATTTTGTGGCCTTTTTCCGCTGGACGAACTTGGCGCCCCGGCCTTCGGGCGGTTATTTTTGGTCGCGGCTTTGCCCGCGGCCTATTTTTGGCACACGGAGGCCCAAAAAAAAGTCTCGCAGTA
>NW_006263247.1:1667-4725 GCF_000493195.1 Citrus x clementina | reverse complement strand
GGCCTTTTTCCGCTGGACGAACTAGGCGCCCTGGCCTTCGGGCGGTTATTTTTGGGCGCGGCTTTGACCACGGCCTGTTTTTGGCACACGGAGGCCCCTCGCAAAGTCTCGCGGCATTCCGAGTCCGGCGGACGAAGTTGGCCCGCCCCACCCCCAAGGCTATAGCCCACCCGTTTTTGTGGCCTTTTTCCGCTGGACGAACTGGGCGCCCCTGCCTTCGGGAGGTTATTTTTTGGCGCGGCTATGCCCGCGGCCTATTTTTTGCACACGGAGGCCCCTCACAAATTCTCGCAACATTACGAGCCCGGCGGACGAAGTTGGCCAGCCCCACCCCCCAAGGCTATAGCCCACCCGTTTTTGTGGCCTTTTTCCGCTGGACGAACTTGGCGCCCCGGCCTTTGGGCGGTTATTTTTGGACGCGGCTTTGTCCGCGGTCTATTTTTGGCACACGGAGGCCCCTCGCAAAGTCTCGCGGCATTCCAAGTCCGGCGGACGAAGTTGGCCAGCCCCACCCCCCAAGGCTATAGCCCACCCATTTTTGTGTCCTTTTTCCGCTGGACGAACTTGGCGCCCCGGCCTTCGGGCGGTTATTTTTGGGTGCGGCTTTGCCCGCGGTCTATTTTTGGCACACGGAGGCCCCTCGCAAAGTCTCGCGGAATTCCGAGTCCGGCGGACGAAGTTGGCCAGCCCCACCCCCCAAGGCTATAGCCCACCCGTTTTTGTGGCCTTTTTCCGCTGGACGAACTAGGCGCCCCGGCCTTCGGGCGGTTATTTTTGGGCGCGGCTTTGACCGCGGCCTGTTTTTGGCACACGGAGGCCCCTTGCAAAGTCTCGCGGCATTCCGAGTCCGGCAGACGAAGTGGGCCAGCCCCACCCCCCAAGGCTATAGCCCACCTGTTTTTGTGGCCTTTTTCCATTGGACGAACTGGGCGCCCCGGCTTTCGGGAGGTTATTTTTGGGCGCGGCTTTGCCCGCGGCCTATTTTTTGCACACGGAGGCCCCTCACAAATTCTCGCGGCATTGCGAGTCCGGCGGACGAAGTTGGCCAGCCCCACCCCCCAAGGCTATAGCCCACCCGTTTTTGTGGCCTTTTTCCGCTGGACGAACATGGCGCCCCGGACTTCGGGTGGTTATATTTGGGCGCGGCTTTGCCCGCATCCTATTTTTGGCACACGGAGGCCCCTCGCAAAGTCTCGCGGCATTCCGAGTCCAGCGGACGAAGTTGGCCCGCCCCACCCCCAAGGCTATAGCCCACCCGTTTTTGTGGCCTTTTTCCGCTGGACGAACTGGGCGCCCCAGCCTTCAGGCGGTTATTTTTTGGCGCGGCTGCGTCCGCGGCCTATTTTTGGCGCACGGAGGTGCCTCGCAAAGTCTAGCGCCATTCCGAGTCCGGCGGACGTAGTTGGCCAGCCCCACCCCCCAAGGCTATAGCCCACTCGTTTTGTGGCCTTTTTCCGCTGGACGAACTTGGAGCCCTGGCCTTCGGGCGGTTATTTTTGGGTGCAGCTTTGCCCGTGGCCTATTTTCGGCACACGGAGGTGCCTCGCAAAGTCTCACGGCATTCCGAGTCCGTCGGACGAAGTTGGCCAGCCCCACCCCCCAAGGCTGTAGCCCACCCGTTTTTGTGGCCTTTTTCCGCTGTACGAACTTGGGGCCCCGGCCTTCGGGCGTTTATTTTTGGACATGGCTTTCCCGCGGCCTATTTTTGGCACACGGAGGCCCCTTACAAAGTCTCGCGGCATTCTGAGTCCGGCGGACGAAGTCGGCTTGCCCCACCCCCCAAGGCTATAGCCCACCCGTTTTTGTGGCCTTTTTCCGCTGGACGAACTTGGCGCCCCGGCGTTCAGGCGGTTACTTTTTGGCGCGGCTTTGCCCGTGGCTTATTTTTGGCACACGGAGGCCCCTCGCAAAGTCTCGCGGCATTGCTAGTCCGGCGGACGAAGTGGGCCAGCCGCACCCCCCAAGGCTATAGCCCACCCGTTTTTGTGGCCTTTTTCCGCGGGACGAACTTGGCTCCCCGGCCTTCGGGCGTTTATTTTTGGACGCGGCTTTCCCGCGGCCTATTTTTGGTACAAGGAGGCCCTTCGCAAAGTCTCGCGGCATTCTGAGTCCGGCGGACGAAGTTGGCCAGCCCCACCCCCCAAGGCTATAGCCCACCCGATTTTGTGGCCTTTTTCCGCTGGACGAACTTGGCGCCCCGGACTTCGGGCGGTTATTTTTGGGCACGGCTTTGCCCGCGGCCTATTTTTGGCACACGGAGGCCCCTTACAAAGTCTCGCGGCATTCTGAGTCCGGCGGACGAAGTCGGCTTGCCCCACCCCCCAAGGCTATAGCCCACCCGTGTTTGTGGCCTTTTTCCGCTGGACGAACTTGGCGCCCCGGCCTTCGGGCGGTTATTTTTGGGCGCGGCTTTGTCCGCGGCCTATTTTTGGCACACGGAGGCCCCTCGCAAAGTGTCACCGCATTTTGAGTCCGGCGGACGAAGTTGGCCAGCCCCACCCCCCAAGGCTATAGCCCACCCGTTTTTGTGGCCTTTTACCGCTGGACGAACTTGGTGCCCCGGCCTTCAGGTGGTTATTTTTAGGCGCGGCTTTGCCCACGGATTATTTATGGCACACGGAGTTCCCTCGCAAAGTCTCACCGCATTCCGAGTCCGGCGGACGAAGATGGCCAGCCCCACCCCCCAAGGCTATAGCCCACCCGTTTTTGTGGCCTTTTTCCGCCGGACGAACTTGGCGGCCCGGCCTTCGGGCGGTTAGTTTTTGGGGCGCCTTTGTCCGCGGCCTATTTTTGGCACCCGGAGGCCCCTCGCAAAGTCTCGCGGCATTCCGAGTCCGGCGGACGAAGTTGGCCAGACCCACCCCCCAAGGCTATAGTCCACCCGTTTTTGTGGCCTTTTTCCGCTGGACGAACTTGGAGCCCCAGCCTTCGGGCGGTTATTTTTGGGCGCGGCTTTGCCCGCAGCCTATTTTTGGCACACGGAGGCCCCTCGCAAAGTCTCGCAGCATTCCGAGTCCGGCAGACGAAGTCGGCCCGCCCCACCCCCCAAGGCTATAGC
>NW_006263247.1:0-1011 GCF_000493195.1 Citrus x clementina | reverse complement strand
GCAAAGTCTCGCGGCATTCCGAGTTCCGGGCGAACGAAAGTTGGCCCAGCCCCACCCCCCCAAGGCTAATGGCCCACCCGTTTTTGTGGCCTTTTTCCGCTGGAGAATTTTGCCGCCCCGGCCTTCGGGGCGGTTATTTCTGGACATAGTTATGCCCGCGGCCTATTTTTGGCATACGGAGGCCCCTCGCAATGTCTCGCGGCATGCCGAGTCCGGCGGACGAAGTTGGCCAGCCCCACCCCCCAAGGCTATAGCGCACCCGTTTTTGTGGCCTTTTTCCGCTGGACGAACTTGGCGCCCCGGCCTTTGGGCGGTTATTTTTTGGCGCGGCTGTGCCCGCGGCCTATTTTTGGCACACGGAGGCGCCTCGCAAAGTCTCGCGCCATTCCGAGTCCGGCGGACGTAGTTGGCCAGCCCCACCCCCCAAGGCTATAGCCCACTCGTTTTTGTGGCCTTTTTCCGCTGGACGAACTTGGAGCCCTGGCGTTCGGGCGGTTATTTTTGGGTGCAGCTTTGCCCGTGGCCTATTTTCGGCAAACGGAGGTGCCTCGCAAAGTCTCGCGCCATTCCGAGTCCGGAGGACGAAGTTGGCCAGCCCCACCCCCCAAGGCTATAGCCCACCCGTTTTTGTGGCCTTTTTCCGCTGGACGAACTTGGCGCCCCGGACTTCGGGCGGTTATTTTTGGGCGCGGCTTTGCCCGCGGCCTATTTTTGGCACACAGAGGCCCCTTACAAAGTCTCGCGGCATTCTGAGTCCGGCGGACGAAGTCGGCTTGCCCCACCCCCCAAGGCTATAGCCCACCCGTTTTTGTGGCCTTTTTCCGCTGGACGAACTTGGCGCCCCGGCCTTCGGGCAGTTATTTTTGGGCGCGGCTTTGCCCGCGGCCTATTTTTCGCACACGGAGGCCCCTCACAACGTCTCGCGGCATTCCGAGTCCGGCGGACGAAGTTGGCCAGCCCCACCCCCCAAGGCTATAGCCCACCCGTTTTTGTGGCCTTTTCCGCGGATGA
>NW_006263248.1:8175-8867 GCF_000493195.1 Citrus x clementina | reverse complement strand
CCGCTGGACGAACTTGGCGCCCCGGCCTTCTGGCTGTTATTTTTGGGCGCGGCTGTGCCCGCGGTCTATTTTTGGCACACGGAGGCGCCTCGGAGAGTCTCGCGCCATTCCGAGTCCAGCGGATGAAGTTGGCCAGCCCCACCCCCCAAGGCTATAGCCCACCCGTTTTTGGGGCCTTTTTCCGCTGGACGAACTTGGCGCCCTGGCATTCGGGCGGTTATTTTTGGGCGCGGCTGCATCCGCGGCCTATTTTTGGCACACGGAGGCGCCTCGCAAAATTTCACGCCATTCCGAGTCCGGCGGACGAAGTTGGCCAGCCCCACCCCGCAAGGCTATAGCCCACCCGTTTTTGTGTGCTTTTTGCGCTGGACGAACCTGGCGCCCCAGCCTTCGGGTGGTAATTTTTGGGCGCGGCTGCGTCCGCGGCCTATTTTTGGCACACGGAAGCACCTCGCAAAGTCTCGCGCCATTCCGATTCCGGCGGACGAAGTTTGCCAGCCCCACCCCCCAAGGCTACAGATCACCCGTTTTTGTGTGCTTTTTCTGCTAGACGAACTTGCCGCCCCAGCCTTCGGACGGTTATTTTTGGGCACGGCTGTGCCCGCGGCCTATTTTTGGCACACGGAGGCACCTCGTAAAGTCTCGCGCCATTCCGAGTCTGGCGGACGAACTTGGCCAGCCCCACCCCCCAA
>NW_006263248.1:6982-7494 GCF_000493195.1 Citrus x clementina | reverse complement strand
CCGAGTCCAGCGGATGAACTTCGCCAGCCCCGCCCCCCAAGGCTATAGCCCACCCGTTTTTGTGGTCTTTTTCCGCTGGACGAACTTGTCGCCCCGGCCTTCGGGCGGTTATTTTTGGACGTGGCTGTGCCCGCACCCTATTTTTGGCACACGGAGGCGCCTTGTAAAGTCTCGCGCCATTCCGAGTCCGGCGGACGAAGTCGGCCAGCCCCACCCCCCAAGCCTATAGCCCACCCGTTTTTGTGGCCTTTTTCCGCTGGACAAACTTGGCGCCCCGGCCTTCGGGCGGTTATTTTTGGGCGCGGCTGTGCCCGCGGCCTATTTTTGGCACACGGAGGCGCCTCACAAAGTCTCGCGCCATTCCGAGTCCGGCGGACGAAGTTGGCCAGCCCCACCCCCCAAGGCTATAGCCCACCCGTTTTTGTGGCCTTTTTCCGCTGGACAAACTTGGCGCCCCGGCCTTTGGGCGGTTATTTTTGGGCGCGGCTGTGCCCGCGGCCTATTTTCTGCAC
>NW_006263248.1:3948-4846 GCF_000493195.1 Citrus x clementina | reverse complement strand
GGGCGCAGCTGTGCCCGTGGCCTATTTTTGGCACACGGAGGTGCCTCGCAAAGGCTATAGCCCACCCGTTTTTGGTGGGCTTTTTCCGCTGGACGAACTTGGCGCCCCGGCCTTTGGGCGGTTATTTTTTGGCGCGGCTGTGCCCGCCGGCCTACTTTTGGCACCACGGAGGCGCCTCGCAAAGTCTCGCGCCATTCCGAGTCCGGCGGAGGAAGTTGGCCTGCCCCACCCCCCAAGGCTATGGCCCACCCATTTTTGTGGTCTTTTTCCGCTGGACGAACTTGGCGCGCCAGCCTTCGGGCGGTTATTTTTGAGCGCGGGTTTGCCCGCACGCCTATTTTTGGCACACGGAGGCCCCTCGCAAAGTCTCGCGCCATTCCGAGTCCGGTGGACGAAGTTGGCCAGCCCCACCCCCTAAGCCTATAGCCCACCCGTTTTTGTGGCCTTTTTCCGCTGGACGAACTTTGCGCCCCGGCCTTCCGGCGGTTATGTTTGGGCGCGGCTGTGCCCACGGCCTATTTTTAGCACACGGAGGTGCCTTGAAAAGTATCGCGCCATTCCGAGTCCGGCGGACGAAGTCGGCCAGCCCCACCCCCCAAGGCTATAGCCCACCCTTTTTTGTCGCCTTTTTCCTCTGGACGGACTTGGCGCCCCGGCCTTCGGGCGGTTATTTTTGGACACGGCTGTGCCCACGGCCTATTTTTGGCACACGGAGGCGCCTCGCAAAGTCTCGCGCCATTCCGAGTCCGGCGGACGAAGGTGGCCAGCCCCACTCCCCAAGGCTATAGCCCACCCGTTTTTGTGGCCTTTTTCCGCTGGATGAACTTGGCGCCCCGGCCTTCGGGCGGTTATTTTTGGGCGCGGCTGTACCCGCGGCCTATTTTTGGCACACGGAGGC
>NW_006263248.1:2852-3848 GCF_000493195.1 Citrus x clementina | reverse complement strand
TCGCAAAGTCTCGCGCCATTCCGAGTCAGGCGGACGAAGTTGGCCAGCCCAACCCCCCAAGGCTATAGCCCACCCGTTTTTGTGGCCTTTTTCCGCTGGACGAACTTGGCGCCCCGGCTTCGGGCGGTTATTTTTGGGCGCGGCTGTGCCCGCGGCCTATTTTTGGCACACGGAGGTGCCTCAAAAAGTCTCGCGTCATTCTGAGTCCGGCGACGAAGTTTGCCAGCCCCACCCCCCAAAGCTATAGCCCAACCTTTTTTGTGGCCTTTTTCCGCTGGACGGACTTGGCGCCCCGGCCTTCGGGCGGTTATTTTTTGACGCGGCTGTGCCCACGGCCTATTTTTGGCACACGGAGGCGCCTCGCAAAGTCTCGCGCCATTCCGAGTCCGGCGGACGAAGTTGGCCAGCCCCACCCCCCAAGGCTATAGCCCACCCGTTTTTGTGGCCTTTTTCCGCTGGATGAACTTGGCGCCCCGGCCTTCGGGCGGTTATTTTTGGGCGCGGCTGTACCCGCGGCCTATTTTTGGCACACGGAGGCACCTCGCAAAGTCTCGCGCCATTCCGAGTCAGGCGGACGAAGTTGGCCAGCCCAACCCCCCAAGGCTATAGCCCACCCGTTTTTGTGGCCTTTTTCCGCTGGACGAACTTGGCGCCCCGGCCTCCGGCGGGTATTTTTGGGCGCGGCTGTGCCCCCGGCCTATTTTTGGCACACCGAAGTGCCCCAAAAAGTCTCGCGTCATTCTGAGTCCGGCGGACGAAGTTGGCCAGCCCCACCCCCCAAAGCTATAGCCCACCCGTTTTTGTGGCCTTTTTCCGCTGGACGAACTTTGCGCCCCGGCCTTCCGGCGGTTATGTTTGGGCGCGGCTGTGCCCACGGCCTATTTTTAGCACACGGAGGTGCCTTGAAAAGTATCGCGCCATTCCGAGTCCGGCGGACGAAGTCGGCCAGCCCCACCCCCCAAGGCTATAGCCCACCCTTTTTTGTCGCCTTTTTCC
>NW_006263248.1:0-1659 GCF_000493195.1 Citrus x clementina | reverse complement strand
CGAGTCCGGCGGACGAAGTTGGCCAGCCCCACCCCCCAAGGCTATAGCCCACCCGTTTTTGTGGGCTTTTTCTGCTGGACGAACTTGGCGCCGCGGCCTTCGGGCGGGTATTTTTGGGCGCGGCTGTGCCCACGGCCTATTTTTGGCACACGGAGGCCCCTTGCAAAGTCTCGCGCCATTCCGAGTCCGGCGGACGAATTTGGCCAGCCCTACCCCCCAAGGCTATGGCCCACCCGTTTTTGTGGCCTTTTTCCGCTGGACGAACTTGGCGCCCCGGCCTTCGGGCGGTTATTTTTGGGCGCGGCTGTGCCCGCGGCCTATTTTTGGCACACGGAGGCCCCTCACAAAGTCTCGCGCCATTCCGAGTCCGGCGGACGAAGTTGGCCAGCCCCACCCCCCAAGGCTATAGCCCACCCGTTTTTTTGGCCTTTTTCCGCTGGACGAACTTGGCGCCCCGGCCTTCGGGCGGTTATTTTTGGGTGCGGCTTTGCCCGCGTCCTATTTGTGGCACACAAGGCCCCTCAAAAAGTCTCGCGGCATTCCTAGTCCGGCGGATGAAGTTGGACAGCCCCACCCCCCAAGGCTATAGCCCACCCGTTTTTGTGGCCATTTTCCGCTGGACGAACTTGGCGCCCAGGCCTTCGGGCGGTTATTTTTCGGCCCGGCTGTGCCCGCGGCCTATTTTTGGCACACGGAGGCCCCTTGAAAATTCTCGCGCCATTCCGAGTCCGGCGGACGAAGTTGGCCAGCCCCACCCCCCAAGGCTATAGCCCACCCGTTTTTGTGGGCTTTTTCAGCTGGACGAACTTGGCGCCCCGGCCTTCGGGCGGTTATTTTTGGGTGCGGCTGCGTCCACGGCCTATTTTTGGCACACGGAGGCGCCTCGCAAAGTCTCGCGCCATTCCGAGTCCGGCGGAGGAAGTTGGCCAGCCCCACCCCCCAAGCCTATAGCCCACCCGTTTTTGTGGGCTTTTTCCGCTGGACGAACTTGGTGCCCCGGCCTTCGGGCGGTTATTTTTTGGCGCGGCTTTGCCCGTGGCCTATTTTTAGCACACGGAGGTGCCTCGCAAAGTCTCGCGCCATTCCGAATCCGGCGGAAGAAGTTGGCCAGCCCCACCCCCCAAGGCTATAGCCCACCCGTTTTTGTGGCCTTTTTCCGCTGGACGAACTTGGCGCCCCGGCCTTCGGGCGGTTATTTTTGGGCGCGCCTGTGCCCACGGACTATTTTTGGCACACGGAGGCGCCTCACAAAGACTCGCGCCATTCCGAGTCCGGCGGACGAAGTTGGCCGGCCCCAACCCCCAAGGCTATAGCCCACCCGTTTTTGTGGGCTATTTCCGCTGGACGAACTTGGCGCACCGGCCTTCGGGCGGTTAATTTTGGGCGCGGCTGTGCCCGCGGCCTATTTTTGGCACACGGAGGTGCCTCGCAAAAACTCGCGCCATTCCGAGTCCGGCGGACGAAGTTGGCCAGCCCCACCCCCCAAGGCTATAGCCCACCCGTTTTTGTGGCCTTTTTCCGCTGGACGAACTTGGCGCACCGGCCTTCGGGCGGTTATTTTTGGGCGCGGCTGTGCCCGCGGCCTATTTTTGGCACACGGAGGTGCCTCGCAAAGACTCGCGCCATTCCGAGTCCGGCGGACGAAGTTGGCCGGCCCCA
>NW_006263249.1:24309-26031 GCF_000493195.1 Citrus x clementina | reverse complement strand
AAACCTAAGCTGGTTGTAGTTAGTAAACTCTATGAGAAATGCTAGCTCGCTCCAGTAAACATAAGACCAGGCCCATTCACTCTCGTTATCTCTTTCGAATGGAAAAAGCTTTGGGGTGTTGATTATAACATTTTCACGCGCGTGACAAAGAGCAATGCTACTGGCTACTGCACTCTCATTATTTCTGACTTTGCCTTTTCTTTATGGTCTTCTTACTCTGAATAATAATAATAATAAAGCATATTGACCCGATCCATCATCTACTTTGAAGCTCTGTTTCTTCATCCATGGCTTCATCTTCTACAAACCTCAATGCTCAAAGCAAATTTGATGTCTTCCTCAGTTTCCGCGGGGAGGATACCCGTACGGGCTTCACCAGCCATGTAGTTGAAGCTTTACGTCGGAAACAAATACAGTTCTTCATAGATAATGAAGAACTTCGGAGAGGAGAAGAGATCTCGCCTGCCCTTTTGAGTGCAATCGAAACATCAGATATTTCTATAATCATCTTCTCAAAAAACTATGCTTCTTCAACATGGTGCCTCGATGAACTTGTCAGGATTCTTGATTGCAAGAAGAGGAATGGCCAAATTGTGGTACCGGTTTTCTACAAAGTAGATCCATCTGATATGCGAAAGCAGATGGGGAGTTTTGGAGAAGCTTTTGTTCACCACGAAAGGATTCCATGTGAGGTCCGGGTTCAGAAATGGAGGGATTCATTGATCCAAGCTTCAAATATATCTGGATTTCATGATTCCAGGTCATTCAGGTAACTCTTTTAACTCTTCCTTTTGTTTTTATCAATGAAAGAAAGAACATTAATGCTTTATAGGCCTAGCTTGGTCTGTTTTGACTCATCATCATTGTATTTATATCTTGAACAACACTTGCTAGGAATGATGCGGAACTTGTGGAAAAGATTGCTGAAGATATTTCTAAGAAATTGGAAGACATGGCAGACCCACCTAATGTTGATGGCTTCGTCGGATTCAATTCACAAATTGAGAGAATCAAATCGCTGCTGTGTCTGGAATTGGATGATGTTCGAATCGTAGGAATCTGGGGCATGGGCGGTATTGGCAAAACAGCCATTGCTGAAGCTGTTTTCCACCAAATTTCTTCTAGAGAATATTCAAACCACTTTGACGGCAAGTGCTTCATGAGAAACGTCAGAGAAGAATCAAGAAAAATGGGAGCACTTTATGTTAGAGATGAGGCCATTTCTCGAGTATTAGGAGAAAGTAATCTCAAAAGAGGAACTCTTACTATCAACTCATATATATGGAAAAGGCTTCGGCGGAGTAAAGTGTTGGTCGTTCTTGATGATGTTGATGACAACTTCATCCCAGAATTAGAAAGTTTAGTTGGACAGCTAAATCTATATGGACCTGGAAGTAGAATTATTATAACCACTAGAAATAGAGGAGTACTTGGAGTCAATAGTATTGTGTACAAGGTCAAGGGATTGGAACACGATAAAGCTTGTGAGCTCTTTTGTAGAAAAGCTTTAAGTCGAAAAAACCGCTCTGATGATCTTCTGGAGCTCTCAAAGAAAGTAGCATGTTATGCTGATGGCAATCCGTTAGCTCTTGAAGTATTGGGTTCTTCCCTGAGACAAAAGAGCAAAAAACAATGGTACAATAAATTGCATGACTTGACACTGATTTCTGGACCTAGAATTATAAAGTGCTGAAAATCAGTTATGATGAGCTAACTCCGAAA
>NW_006263249.1:0-24209 GCF_000493195.1 Citrus x clementina | reverse complement strand
CAAGACAAGCCTACGTCTCTGTGCTATGAACTGGAATTCCTTGTTGACAAGTCACTCATTACAATATCGTCTAACAGGTTGCAAATGCATGATTTATTGCAAGAAATGGGTCAAACGATTGTTCGCGAAGAATCTGAAGAACCAGGCGAACGGAGCAGGCTATGGGATCACGAAGATGTCTATGACGTGCTAACAAAAAATAAGGTACAGATCAACTTATTTGACATAATTTTTCTCTCTATACATCCTTATTAGTCTAAGTTATTTGTACGAACAAAACAACGTAAACCCCTAAATAATATAAAATATAATCCCATTCGCTATCCTCTCATTTTGTTTCAAACTTTTACTTAAAAGCCTTGGTCAGTTTTTAAGGGTCAAAAAGAGCTCACCCCTTTCTACATAGAGAAAGCAAATAACTAATCGAACAAAACCCCCATCCTATTTTAAAATTTCATTCTAATCCCCTTGATGTTATAACGGTTCTGTTAAGTGTTAATTTTATTTATCATTTTATTATTTCCCCCGGCTGGTCATAATGCTTAAATGTTTTGGCACTAAGAACCAAGTAAAATGACCTATACTCTAATAATTGTAGATTTTATGTGCATTTTATTCTTCAATTAGGAAGCACTTAATCAACTTTTCAGAAGTTTTTGTAGAATTTATGCTTACTCATTCAGTCATTCTTTGCTTTGTTTAAAAGGGTACTAATGCAATTGAGGGCATATTCCTTGATTTGTCCAAAACAAAGGAGATACGTTTGGGTTTTGAAGCCTTTGAAAATATGTCAAATCTCAAATGGCTTAAATTCTACATTCCAGAGCATTGTGATCTTTCAACCATGAGTTTTACAGTGCTTCTTGATCAAGTTTTTAAATATCTTCCTGCGAAATTGAGATATCTCCATTGGCATGGATATCCTTTGAAAACACTGCCATTTTATTTTGAGCCAGAGTATCTTATTGAACTGAATTTGCCTTATAGCAAAGTTCAGCAAATTTGGGAAGGAGAAAAGGTATGTTGTATTACTATTACCAAATTTTTCTTTCTTTACATTTATTTAATTAATTGACAATTTTATTGATGCATAGTAATTTAACATAGTAATTATCTTTTTTTAACAGGAGGCTCTCAATTTAAAATTTGTCGACCTACGCAACTCCCAATTTCTCACCAGGATCCCACAACCATCTGAAATCCCAAATCTAAGAAAACTAGACTTACGGGAGACTGCAATAGAAAATGTTCCGTCATTACCAGAGCTGAGATACCTTCACTTGGGAAATTGCAAAATGCTTCAGTCATTATCAGAGCTTCCATTGTTTCTAGAGATGTTAATAGCAAGCAATTGCAAGAGGCTTCAATCTTTGCCAAAGCGTCCTTTATGTCCACAAGAACTAGATACATCCATAATGGAAATACTCCCCGTGCCGTTAAGACAAAGTTCGAGGGTATTTATGAACTTCAATTTTAGCAACTGCCTGAAACTGAATGAAAACAGAAACATCGAAATTTTGGCAGATTCAAAAGAGAGAATGCAGGATATGATAGTTCAATCTCTGAAACAATCTCAACAAGCCTTTCGGGATTCAGATGAGGAATTTGCTCATGCAGTTGAATTCACCCTTTGTTTACCTGGAAGTGAAATTCCTGATTGGTTTATTCATCGAAGTTCAGAATCTCCAATAACAGTTGCTTTGCCACGGAAATATTTTAACAAAAAAAGAAAGTTCATTGGATTTGCTTTTTGTGTTGTCATTATGAAAAGTGAAATAGAAGTCCTATGTCGCTACAGATTTAACATGAGGACACGCTCTGAAGCCATACATTTTGATGGGCAATGGCGTTTTAGCCCTGACGTCTCCATTGACTCGGATCATGTCATACTTGGTTTTTTCCCCTTTTGGAATGTTGGGCTACCTGATGCTGATATTGAACACCCTGCAAGTGTCTCATTTTTCTTCTACATTGAAAATAAAAAAGCTAGACTCCCGGCACCTTACCGGTTGAGAAGTTGTGGTGTGTCTCCAGTGCATTTGAGTCCCAATAAGACAAAACTCAACACTTGTACTTTGGAATTTGCTGCCAGTACTAGAGAAGAATGCAGTCATGATAAGATGCCTGCCGGCACAAGTAAACCTTCTACATGTGTTGGCAGATCTGACGATGGGGAATTGGAGCCGAGTTCCAAGAGAATCCGCAGAGATCAAGTCAACCCTGACTAACAAAGGAGTTGGTTTCTCATATTATGGTTTCTTATGTAAGTTCTATGCTCCCATCAATTTCTGGTTCTTTATCATTTTTTTATGTGATTATTTTTAATCAATTATCTACTTTTTATTTTTTGCATTTTCTGCAAATTTTTTCCAGAAATAGCTTAAACCAAACTGCTTTATAATCGCTTGGGTTATAAGTTGCTGTTGTACAAATCTTTTACACCAAAAGATGCCTAGTATTTCCTTATGTTCACGGTTTATTTCCATGATCCAGTACTACCTTAACTTTCTGATGCATATTTGAGTATACTATAGCGAAACTATGTAGCATCACGTTCATAGACGATGGAAAATTGGCATTTGTTTTTAGGTTGTTCTTTATATTTTGGTTGTCATTCAATTTTTGTAGATAGTTTTCTTTGTAATTTTGGTTTGTGTACTTTATGAGACCATTAGAAACCTCCAAATGCTTATGGTTCTGTGCCTTCCAAGGCATAAAAGAGGACAATTTTGAATGGAATTTAATTCATGCTTGACAAGTATGACCACGTTACCCCTTTTTTTTGGGCTTGCAAGATGGCTGGGCTTTTAGGACATATGTACACTGACGATATCTTTATGGCATTTGTATTTCTATACTATGAGAGCAGTTGTAAACACGGATGATCTTCTGGCAGAGCTGAACAGAGCAGCATCATGTAGAATAGTTAAAATGAGATGGTGTTTGTTGGTTTTCAGATTATGTTCGACGGAATGCCTCAGTGAAGCATTTTGGGATACATCACATTTGAATTCTACAGCAATCAGAGAATCGAGATCAATAATGAATCAAAGGGTCAGCAATAAGTTCCCTGGTTGGCTTGTTGAGCAAGAACTTTCAGGACACCTTGGTGATGAGGACTGAAGGATTGATGACTCCTGATTCATGAACAATAAGACAAACTGTCAGTTTTGTAATGATGTGTGATCAACTATCAGCTGTCGATGCTGGATGTAGAGAAATACTTCATCTCTGCTCATAGTACTATAAGTGTCAATGAATAATAGAGAATGTTTTATGCTGGGGAAAAATTAGTTCTTTCTGTATGCTTGAGTCATTTTCTTGGTTCACAGCTATAAGCGTATCTAGTTTACATTTTTATCAGGGAAGCATTTGATTCAAGGTTTTTTCTTATTATCCTTAATCTCTGCAAAAGAAACCCCCCTCAAGATCAAGAATATGAACACAGTTGAAAGACTCAAGACATTGATTGCAAAACAGATTAAACCAGAACAATCGACAAAACAGAATTTGTGATGATTCAGTCACCCGATATGACTTAATCCCATCCCATAAACAAGTCAATTTCTCCACCGATTTTTTAATGCAAGGCACAAAAATTGTTTTTAATACCACTGAGTACAAACTTGAAGAAAAAAACCCCTCACCAATTGTCTCTCTCCAGAAAATGGTGCAGCCACCAGCCTAACCGAGCTCTTTGTCGCTTCCCGTAAAAAATAACGGTTTGACAGCCTTGCTTGGGTGCTTGCTATGTTACAGACTCTGTATGTAACATAGCAAATGGGGAGCATCCACGCGTTGCAGGAGAGAGGAAAAGCTGTTGGAACTCAGCTGATACAAGGCCAGTTTGCACTGAGCTGTTACATACACAGTCTGCAACGTAGCCTTGTCCCCTTGCTTGTGACCTTAGTCAATTTAAATGATGCACGTGGGACTTAAGTGATGAAACTGGTAAACTAACAACAGCAAAACGCTGCGTTTTAAGTCTGCTTCTGATTCACTTTCAACAATGCTTATGATCTGGTCTTGAAAATGCAAGATCCATCCAATAAGGGATTGATGTTGAAAATATATAAATTGATTTGGTTTTACATCTACACCTGAGAAACCGTGTTGTTCATAACAGAGGTGCACCTACAAAGTTGTACATCAATCATACAATTTATTCGATGGCTGTGAGATAATAAAATAATTAACACGTGTTTGTTTGTAGTAATGCACATCATTTGACATACGAACTTATCACAAGATTTAAGATCTGTCTCATGGGTTCACCTTCATCTCCATGCCTTATTGGGAAAATTTGATGTCTGAAGGTTATTTTCGGTCTTCTCCAAGTTGAAAAAATAAAAAATAAAAGGATTTCAACTTCAATTTTTCTAAATATTTAATTAAAGGAAGTTGCATTATTCTTGGTGCATCTTCAACATCTAATTTTATAATAAATTGCTTTATTTACCCTTTAGTATCTAAGATTAAGAAGAAATTGGAAATATGAAGGAACTGTTGATGTTTCTGTTTATTTTCTCTGTTTCGAACTTGGTCCAATTTGAGTCATTGCTCTTCATATTTGCACTTGCTAGGTCTGAGGCACACCTGCTAGATGTAGTTGTTAAAGATATTTTGAAGAAAGTAGAAAACATTACAGTCTCTACCTACCCCAGTGGCCTAGTTGGATTAAATTCACAAATTGAGAAAATTAAATCATTGTTATGCCTCGGACGTTTGGATTTCAAAATTGTAGGAATTTGGGGTATGGGCGGTATAGGTAAAACAACCATTGCTGGCGTTATTTTCAACCAAATTTCTAAGGAATTTGAAAGCAAGTGCTTCTTGGCGAATGTGAGGGAAGAATCAGAGAAAGGAGGTGGATTGTTACATCTACGAGACCAAGTTCTTTCTGAAGTATTTGAAGAAAATCTCAGAATAAGAACTCCCAATCTTCCCGAATATGTTCGCGAAAGGCTCCAACGGACAAAGGTGCTTATAGTTCTTGATGATGTTAATAAAGTTGGTCAGTTGGAATATTTAATTGGGGGGCTTGAACGATTTGGTCCGGGGAGTCGAATCATTGTAACCACTAGAGATAGACAAGTTCTTGATAATTTTGGAGTTGGTAATATATATAAGGTTAATGGATTGAAATATCGTGAAGCTCTCGAGCTCTTCTGTAATTGTGCCTTTAAAGAAAACCATTGCCCTGAAGATCTCTTGGTGCACTCAAAGCGTATACTAGATTATGCCAATGGCAATCCATTAGCAGTGAGAGTGTTGGGTTCTTTCCTTCGTCAGAAGAGCAAGCTAGATTGGGAAAATGCACTGGATAACTTAAAACGGATTTCCGACCCTGATATCTACGATGTGCTGAAAATCAGTTATAATGAAATAAAGGCGGAAGAAAAGAGTTTGTTTCTAGACATTGCATGTTTTTTCAATGGGAAGGATAAAGATTCTGTGTTAAAGATGATAGGCGATTCAAGTTTTGCGCATTATGGATTGAATGTCCTCCTTGATAAGTCGTTTGTGACAGTATCACGTGGCAATCAGCTGCAAATGCACGATTTATTGCAGGAAATGGGACGAGAAATTGTTGGTCAAGAATCCATTGAGCAGCCAGGAAAGCGTAGTCCGTTGTGGTATTATGAGGATGTTTATAATGTATTAAAAAAAAATAAGGTGAGAATTTACTTAGCTTTTGTGGCCACGGTTATATGTCAAACCAACAATATGCACCAATAATTTTTCTCTTTGCTTAAGGAGCTTCTCTATAGATTTTGTTGTACCAAAATTATAATAAGCCCCAACAAAAAAACAAAAAAACAAAAAAGAGAAGCCCACATGAGTATAGGCCCAATAAGTAGTAACCTAGATCCATCCTAGATAAAATGCTCAAAGGGCAACTCTTCGGCAAAACGCCATTTTCTATAGAAAGCGACCTAGGTCCACTTTTTATAAAAAAAGACATAGGTCCATTCTAGATAAAACGCCCAAAGGGCGACTCTTCGACAAAACGCTAAAGGTAAGTTTATACAAAAGGTGACCAATATACATTTTCTACAAAGAGCGACCCAGGTCCACTCTTCATAAAGAAGGACCTAGGTCCGTTTTAAATGCCCAAAGGGCAACTTTTCGGCAAAACGCCGAACGTTCGTATCTACAAAGAGTGACCTAAGTCCACTCTTCATAAAGAGGGACCTAGGTCCATTTCAAACGCCCAAACGGTAACTTTTCGGCAAAACGCCGAACGTTTATATCTACAAAGAGTGACCTAGGTCCACTCTTCATAAAGAGGGACCTAGGTCCATTTTAAACGCCCAAAGGGCAACTTTTCGGCAAAACGCCGAACGTTCGTATCTACAAAGAGTGACCTAAGTCCACTCTTCATAAAGAGGGACCTAGGTCCATTTCAAATGCCCAAAGGGCAACTTTTCGGCAAAAAGCCAAACGTTTCTATCTACAAAGAGTGACCTAGGTCCACTCTTCATAAAGAGGGACCTAGGTCCATTTTAAACGCCCAAAGGGCAACTTTTCGGCAAAACGCCGAACGTTCGTATCTACAAAGAGTGACCTAGGTCCATTTTAAACGCTCAAATGGCAACTTTTCGGCAAAACGCCAAACGTTCGTATCTATAAAGAGTGACCTAGGTCCCCTCTTCATAAAGAGGGACCTAGGTCCATTTTAAACGCTCAAAGGGCAACTTTTCGGCAAAACGCCAAACGTTTGTATCTACAAAGAGCGACCTAGACCTATTCGTTACAAAGAATGACCTAGGTCCATTTTCTACAAATAATTACTTAGATGTTCAGCATTTACTTGAAAGTAACATTCTACAAAAGTTACATACATGCGAAATGCCGCAAAACTATTCCTCTTTACAAGGAACCAACATAAGAGCTTAAATGCTCGAGCCCAACAAAGGTCAAGAGCTCGAAATCATGACAAGTGTCCAAAGAAGACTTGATAGTGAGCAAGTTTGACACGTAATGACAGGTGTCTTCATGCATGAGTTTCGAAGACACTTGTCACTAAAACAATGCCACGTGTCATGATGACACCTCCACCTCATGAATCAAGCTGCCTATATAATGATCAGAACTTTCCACACAAAGGGGAAGGAGAAAAAATGGTAACGAAATGTTGTCCTTTTTTCTTAAAACTTTCTCTCTCTATGATAAAATTTGAAAGGCTGACTTGAGCGTCGGAGGGTCATCGCCGGCAACCCCGGCACCCTTTGACAATTTCATTTCTTTTGCAGAACCTTTGCCAGTAGAAACTTTCATATCATGGAGAGATGATTCACAAAGCTTAATATAGAAAGGAATCCGAAGCAAAAACTTAGTTATTACGTGTCGAACAAAAATTGTAACGACAGTTGGCGCCGTCTGTGGGGAAGAGTAAAAAGCCAATGTGATCACCTTAAGCATGGGCGACAATTATAACTACTCCAAGCTTGATGCTGATGATGAAAGTTCCAGGGATGCCGAGATTCATTTTCGACGACAAAGATATGTTGTAGATCCCGGAAGTGAATCTACAGTCCCAATGCATCCACCTAACCTCCAACAAAATCCAAATCAACAATTTCATGCACAACATCCACAGCCAGATCCAAATGTTCAAGCTCGACGCCAAAGGCGCGGTAGGATTGCCCGACTTCAGAGGCAAATGGAGCAATTGACAACAAACTTCAACATAATGTTCGATCAGTTTCAAGCCCGAAATGATGAACAAGCTAACTTCAGCAACTTTGATAGCAATGCAGCAAACTCCAGCTCTTCCCGGACAAGATCAAGAGATGATTTGAGTGATGATGATTTGAGACATGCTCTCAATCAGAGACGGACATGACAAAGAGCAACCCGAGATAATGATGAGCCATCTGATTTACAAGAGAGAATGCAAAGACTTGAACAAATGGTTCGTGGAATGGGATCACAAGACGATATGATGGCTGAGTCTGAGCCACCATTTACACAAGAAATCATGAGAGCTAGATACCCGTCAGGGTTTCGACTTCCATCAATAGAGCCTTATGACGGACAAAAATATCCTATGGAGCATGTCGAGCTATATCGTTCTCTTATGGAAGTTCAGGGCGTGTCTTCAGCCATTTTATGTCGAGCTTTTCCTCTTACCTTGTCTAGGGCTGCAAGAAGGTGGTTTCGAATGTTAAGGCCAAACTCTATTTCTTCATTCAATGAATTGATCCGAGAATTTACAATGCATTTTCATAGTGCAAGACAAAGAGGAAAGCCAGTAACCTACCTTTTGACGGTGAAACAACATGAGGGTGAATCTCTAAGGGAGTATATTCAAAGGTATAATGCCGAGACCACTCAAGTGGATGGATATGATGACGGGGTTGCTCTTTCCGGGTTAATGGAAGGCCTACAGATGGGAAGACTATGGTGGTCAGTAGCAAAGAATCCACCATCGACATATTCAGAGATGCTCTCTCGGGCTGAGAAATATGCCAATGCAGAAGAAAGATTTCAAAGTAAGAAAGGGCGAGAAAAAGGTGAATCAAGTAAAAATAAGAAGACGAAGGAAGACAGGCGTGATATAAGACCTGGACGACCCGATCAAGCTTCTAGAAAGGATCAATTCCGCCCCTGGGACCAACTCAGCTCTCAAGAGCCTCGTTCTCGACCTCCTGTACAGTTTACTAACTATACTGAGTTGAATGCTCCTAGGGAGCACATTCTAATGCAAATGAAAAATTCCACCTTGTTTAAAGCCCCTCCGCCACTGAAATCTGATCGTTCGCGGAGGAACCAAAAGAAGTATTGCCATTTTTATAAAGATGTTGGGCATGATACATCTGAGTGTTTTGACCTCAAAGAACAAATTGAAAGTTTGGTACGACAAAGTCAGCTACAAGGATATGTCAGAGGCCAAGGTAGTCGAGAAAATAGAGACCTACCAGAATCTTCAAGAAAAGACAAAGGCAAAAAGAAAGAAAATTATAGTGATGAGAATATGTCTGTTGTCAACCATATTTGGGGTGGTCCTTTTGCTGGTAATTCTGGCAAGGCGAGGAAGAACTTAGCCAGGCAAGCAAGGCATGAGCCTAATGGGCTGGATATAAATTTAACAGATCGCCTACAGAATTCAAGGTTTCGTGACACTCCAATAATTTTTTCTGAAGAAGACACTCGGGGCATTCATCACCCTCATTGTGATGCCATTGTTGTAACTCTACCCGTGGCAAATAAGCGACTCCACCGAATCTTGATCGATAATGGAAGCTCGGCTGATATATTATTTCTTTCAGCCTTCACAAAGATGGGATTGGAAAGATCCCAATTAATGCCATACACTACTCAATTGCATGGATTTGCTGGAGGAAGTGTTATCCCCGAGGGAATGATTGAGCTTACTGTATCTTTTGGCAAAACTCTGACTAAAGTTACCTCAATGGTTCGATTTATAGTGGTAGATCAACCGAGTGCATACAATTCAGTCTTAGGACGACCAACCTTATATGCTATTAAGGCCGCAACTTCTGTTTATCATTATACTTTGAAGTTTCCTACGGAGGCTAGCATAGGAGTAGTTCGAGGAAATCAGAAAGAGGCTCGAGAATGTTATGAGATTTCCTTCAAGAAAGGAAATGAGTCATTTCAAATCACAAGTCTGGACCCCAGAACAGTGAGGGATGATCAACGAACGAATCCCGTTGAAGACTTGGTTCAAATTCCCCTTGGAGATGATCTCAACAAGGCAGTTAAAATTGGGTCCCAATTAGTCGATCCACTTAGGGAACAACTTGTGGATTTCCTAAAGGAATACTCATATGTGTTTGAATGGACTCACTAAGATATGCCGGAAATTGATCCGAGGATAATTGTTCATCGCTTAAGTACTAAGCCTCTGACAAAACCTGTTCGACAAAAAAGGATTTTAAATGCCGAGAGAGCTGTAGCTGTTAAAGAGGAGGTGGACAAGCTCTTAAAGGCAAAATTTATCAAAGAAGCTAGGTATCCAGAATGGCTTGCAAACGTTGTCATGGTAAAGAAAGCCAATGGAAAGTGGAGGATGTGTGTAGACTTTACTGACCTCAACAAAGCATGTCCCAAGGATAGCTTCCATTTGCCACAGATTGATCAGCTTGTGGATGCCACAGCTGGACATGAACTCCTTAGTTTCATGGACGCCTATTCCGGGTACAACCAGATTTGGATGCATGAGCCTGATCAAGAAAAGACTGCATTCATTACTGATCGAGGCCTTTATTGTTATAAAGTCATGCCTTTTGGGCTTAAGAATGCTGGGGCAACCTATCAAAGGCTTGTGAATGCAATGTTTGCCAATCAGATAGGTCACACAATGAAAGTTTATGTGGATGACATGCTGACAAAGAGCAAAAACTCAAATGATCACATCAGAAATCTCCGTGAGACTTTTGATAACCTAAGGAACTTCAAGATGAAGCTTAATCCAGCTAAGTGTGCCTTTGGAGTGGCCTCAGGAAAGTTTTTGGGATTCATGGTAAATCAAAGAGGAATTGAAGTTAACCCTGAAAAAATCCAAGCCTTGATCAACATGAAGTCACCAAAGAATGTGAAAGAAATCCAGCAGCTAACTGGACGAATCGCTGCTCTAAATCGTTTTGTCTCAAGGGCTACTGACAAATGCCTTCCTTTTTTTAAAGCCTTAAAGAAAGAGAAAGAGATGATATGGACCAAAGAATGCGAAGAAGCGTTTCAGAAGTTGAAAGACTATCTCAGCAATCCACCGCTTCTAGTTAAACCATCTGAGGGCGAGTCACTTTACATGTACTTAGCAGTTTCTAACTCAGCAACAAGTTCCGTTCTTGTTCGAGATGACAATGGGATCCAAAGGCCAATTTATTACACAAGTCGAGCCTTGGCTGATGCAGAGACTCGATATTCAAATTTAGAGAAGCTTGCTCTAGCGCTAGTCGTTTCAGCGCGGAGATTATGACCATACTTCCAAGCTCATTAGGTCATTGTATTAACAAACCAACCACTGAAGCAGACTTTGGCAAAACCTGATGTGTCAGGGAGATTGGTCAAATGGACAGTAGAGTTGGTGAATTTGATATCCAATTTAAACCTCGCACTTCAGTTAGAGGGCAACCAGTAGCAGATTTCATTGCAGACTTTACAGAAGTAGAAACTCCACATTCAGAAGTTTTAGAAGAACAATCCGAGCAATGGACTCTTTATGTTGATGGCGCATCTAATAGTAAGGGCAGTGGAGGAGGATTGATTGTTATCACACCAGATAAAACAGAAATTGGATGTGCCCTGCGATTCGGATTTGATGCAACTAATAACGAGGCCGAGTATGAAGCCTTGCTTGCTGGAGTTAGATTAGTACAAGCCCTTGGTGTGAAGAACTTATTGATATTTAGCGACTCACAACTAGTAGTCAATCAAGTCAATTGTAACTATGAAGCTCAAGATTTAAACATGATTGCTTATCTTGAGCGAGTTAATGAGTTGCTGAAAGATTTTGAGAGGTTTGAAATAAGGCAAATTCCTCGAGAAAAAAAACCAACGAGCAGATGCCTTAGCCCAACTCGCATTTACACCTGAAGGAAATTTGTTGAGGTCAGTCCCAATTGCTACGATCCCAGAACCAAGTATCCTGCGACCAGAGGTTAAAGAAGTGGCGACTATAGATCGAAGGGCAACATGGATGGAGCCTATTGAGAAGTACTTGATAAATGGGGAGTTACCAGCAGATAAAAATGAAGCTCGAAAAGTAAGACTTAGAGCTACCAGATATCTGGTTGTTGATGGTGAACTATACAAACGAGGTTTCTCTCTCCCCCTCTTGAAATGTCTTGCTCCTGCGGATGCAAATTATGTTTTAAGAGAAATTCATGAGGGAATATGTGGAAACCACTCGGGTGGCAGGATGCTAGCATATAAGGCAATAAGGCAAGGATATTTTTGGCCAACCATGCATAAAGATGCCCTTGAGTTGACGAAGAAATGTGATAAATGTCAAAGGTTTGCTAAAATCCCAAGGCAGCCACCGGAAGACTTAATTAATTTGCTTTCGCCTTGGCCTTTTGCCCAGTGGGGTATTGATCTTATTGGCCCTTTGCCTACAGGAAAAAGGCCAAGTAAAGTTTGCTATTGTCGCTATAGACTACTTTACTAAGTGGGTCGAAGCGGAGCCTTTGGCAACAATTACTGAAAAAAAGACAACAGACTTCATCAAAAGAAACATCATCTGTAGATTTGGAGTCCCTCATACCATCATCACTGATAACGGCAAGCAATTTGACAATGCCAGTTTTAAAGCCTTCTGTAAGGCCCTTGGCATAACAAATCACTAATCCTCTCCAGCTCATCCTCAAGCAAATGGGCAAGTAGAGGCAGCCAATCGAGTGATAAAGCAAACTCTCAAGACTAAGCTTGAAAAAGCTAAGGGCGATTGGCCGGAAGAACTTCCCTTTGTCCTATGGTCGTACAGAACTACTCCAAGGATACCTACCGGCGAGACCCCATTCTCTCTGGCTTTTGGCACTGAAGCTGCAGTTCCTGCAGAAATAGGAATGCCAACTTATCGAGTCCAACACTTCAATCCCGAGTGCAATGATGATCTTCAACTCCAAAACTTAGATTTCTTAGAAGAAAAACGAGATCAAGCAATGATTAAAGTGGCTGCTTACCAAGGGAGAGTGGCTCGATATTACAATGCTCGTGTAAAGAATCGACGTTTCAGAGTTGGAGATTTGGTCTTGAAGAAAGTCCTTCCTAATATGCAAGATCCGGGGGTTGGGACTCTTGGGCCAAACTGGGAAGGACCTTACATTGTGAAAGATGTTGCAAGGCCAGGGACCTATTCCCTTTCTACTATTGACGGTAATATCCTCAGGCACGCTTGGAATGCCGAGCACCTTAGAGCATATTATCAGTAAAGTCCGAAAAATTTTATGATCGGACAAGTTTTGTTATGAACCTACGGATTAATAAAAGTTTAGTTGCCTTAAATTTCTTTTATTATTCCGATAATGATATTATACGAAGCGACAGTGCATCATATTAAACTTGCATAATTCATGATGAACGCTTTCAATCAATTGTGAATTCAAGTTGCGAAAAGCTTAAAGGTTAGTTATCGCAGAGGTTTTATAAACATATGTGTAGTGTCAACCTACAGAAATTGTTAGAAATAATTTTCTAAGCAAAACGCCCGTGAGCAAATTGCAACAAAGGGACCTAGGTCCTTTCTTGCATAGGATGACCTAGGTCCAATTCCTTAGAAATAATTTTTTGAGGAAAACGCTCGTAGGCAAATTGCAACAAAGGGACCTAGGTCCTTTCTTGCATAGGATGACCTAGGTCCAATTCCTTAGAAATAATTTTCTGAGGAAAACGCTCGTGAGCAAATTGCAACAAAGGGACCTAGGTCCTTTCTTGCATAAGATGACCTAGGTCCAATTCCTTAGAAATAATTTTCTGAGGAAAACGCTCGTGAGTAAATTGCAACAAAGGGACCTAGGTCCTTTCTTACATAGGATGACCTAGGTCCAATTCCTTAGAAATAATTTTCTGAGCAAAACGCCCGTGAGCAAATTGCAACAAAGGGACCTAGGTTCTTTCTTTCATAGGATGACCTAGGTCCAATTCCTTAGAAATAATTTTTTGAGGAAAACGCTCGTGGCCCAACCTAAAGCACATGAAGTAAATCACAGTAACAAATAAGTCTAACTTCTCAAATTTGAAAAGATAGACTTGGGGGGCCTCTGTTGTACCAAAATTATAATAAGCCCCAACAAAAAAACAAAAAAACAAAAAAGAGAAGCCCACATGAGTATAGGCCCAATAAGTCGTAACCTAGATCCATTCTAGATAAAATGCTCAAAGGGCAACTCTTCGGCAAAACGCCATTTTCTATAGAAAGCGACCTAGGTCCACTTTTTATAAAGAAATATATAGGTCCATTCTAGATAAAACGCCCAAAGGGCGACTCTTCGACAAAACGCTCAAGGTAAGTTTCTACAAAAGGTGACCAATATACATTTTCTACAAAGAGCGACCTAGGTCCACTCTTCATAAAGAATGACCTAGGTCCGTTTTAAACGCCCAAAGGGCAACTTTTCGGCGAAACGCCGAACGTTCGTATCTACAAAGAGTGAACTAAGTCCACTCTTCATAAAGAGGGACCTAGGTCAATTTCAAACGCCCAAATGGCAACTTTTCGGCAAAAAGCCAAACGTTTATATCTACAAAGAGTGACCTAGGTCTACTCTTCATAAAGAGGGACCTAGGTCCATTTTAAACGCCCAAAGGGCAACTTTTCGGCAAAACGCCGAATGTTCGTATCTACAAAGAGTGACCTAGGTCCACTCTTCATAAAGAGGGACCTAAGTCCATTTTAAACGCCCAAAGGGCAACTTTTCGGCAAAATGCCGAACGTTCGTATCTACAAAGAGTGACCTAAGTCCACTCTTCATAAAGAGGGACCTAGGTCTATTTCAAATGCCCAAAGGGCAACTTTTCGGCAAAAAGCCAAACGTTTATATCTACAAAGAGTGACCTAGGTCCACTCTTCATAAAGAGGGACCTAGGTCCATTTTAAACGCCCAAAGGGTAACTTTTCGGCAAAACGCCGAATGTTCGTATCTACAAAGAGTGACCTAGGTCCACTCTTCATAAAGAGGGACCTAAGTCCATTTTAAACGCCCAAAGGGCAACTTTTCGGCAAAACGCCGAACGTTCGTATCTACAAAGAGTGACCTAGGTCCCCTCTTCATAAAGAGGGACCTAGGTCCATTTTAAATGCTCAAAGGGCAACTTTTCGGCAAAACGCCGAACGTTCGTATCTATAAAGAGTGACCTAGGTCCCCTCTTCATAAAGAGGGACCTAGGTCCATTTTAAACGCTCAAAGGGCAACTTTTCGGCAAAACGCCAAACGTTTGTATCTACAAAGAGCGACCTAGACCTATTCGTTACAAAGAATGACCTAGGTCCATTTTAAACGCTCAAAGGGCAACTTTTCGGTAAAACGCCAAACGCTTGTATCTACAAAGAGCGACCTAGACCTATTTGTTACAAAGAATGACCTAGGTCCATTTTCTACAAATAATTACTTAGATGTTCAGCATTTACTTGAAAGTAACATTCTACAAAAGTTACATACATGCGAAATGCCGCAAAACTATTCCTTTTTACAAGGAACCAACATAAGAGCTTAAATGCTCGAGCCCAACAAAGGTCAAGAGCTCGAAATCGTGACAAGTGTCCAAAGAAGACTTGATAGTGAGCAAGTTTGACACGTAATGACAGGTGTCTTCATGCATGAGTTTCGAAGACACTTGTCACTAAAACAATGCCACGTGTCATGATGACACCTCCACCTCATGAATTAAGCTGCCTATATAATGATCAGAACTTTCCACACAAAGGGGAAGGAGAAAAAATGGTAACGAAATGTTGTCCTTTTTTCTTAAAACTTTCTCTCTCTATGATAAAATTTGAAAGGCTGACTTGAGCGTCGGAGGGTCATCGCCGACAACCCCGGCACCCTTTGACAATTTCATTTCTTTTGCAGAACCTTTGCCAGTAGAAACTTTCATATCATGGAGAGATGATTCACAAAGCTTAATATAGAAATGAATCCGAAGCAAAAACTTAGTTATTACATGTCGAACAAAAATTGTAACGACAGATTTTAATAAATATTTTTTTGTGGACGTTATGCTAATTCAGTTTTTGCTTTTGTTGGTAAGGGAACTGATGCAATTGAAGGCATATTCCTTGATTTGTCCAAAATAAAAGTCTTACATCTAGGTCCTAGAGCATTTGCAAATATGTCAAATCCCAGATTGCTTAAACTTTATATGCCCGAGCATGATGGTATTCCAATTATGAGCACTAAAGTGTATCTCGACCAAGGTCTCGAATATCTTCCTGAAGAATTGAGATATCTCCATTGGTATGAATATCCTTTAAAATCATTGCCATTAGATTTCGAACCTGAGAACCTTGTCGCACTCAACTTGCCTTATAGTAAAGTCAAGCAAATCTGGGACGGAAAAAAGGTAAACAGTAGTATACTATTACTAATATCCTTATGTTTATTCAGTAATCTAAATCATTTTACTAATTGTTTTTATTCTTTTTCTACAGGATGCTTCTAAGCTGAATTATATTGACCTCCATCACTCTAATAAGCTCATTAGGATCCCAGAACCATCAGAAATCCCAAATCTTGAGAAAATAAATCTTTGGAATTGTACAAACTTCGCTTACATTCCTCAATACATCCAAAATTTCTCCAACCTTGGTACCTTGTGTCTAAGTGGCTGTGAAAGTCTTAGATGCTTCTCAAGCAACATTCATTTTGCATCTTCTATAAAGATTGATTTCTCCTTTTGTGTTAATCTCACAGAGTTGCCGCAGATTTTGGGAAATATAAAAGAGCTAAATTTACGTAAGACAGCTATAGGGGAAGTTCCCTTGTCAATCGAGAGACTAACTAGTCTTGAAGTGTTAGATGTGAGTCATTGCACAAGGCTGAAGAGACTTTCAACTAGCATTTGTAAATTGAAATCTCTTTGTAGGCTTGAGCTTCAGCACTGCTCAGAGCTTGAGAGTTTCCCAGAGATCTTGGAGGAAATGGAATGCTTAGAATATATAAATTTAAGCTGGACACCGATTAAAGAGCGCCATCTTCAATTGAACGCCTTGGATGGCTTACAGCTTTACTGGTGTGGAATTGCTCTAAGCTTGATAGTTTGCCAGAGTCTTTTGGTAATTTAAAATCTTTGAAGGACCTCAATGCAATCGGATCAGCCATTAGTCAACTACCATCCTCCGCAGCAGATTTAAACGAATTTAAATCAGTTGCATTTTCAGGATGCAAAAATTTGGTATTACCTCTATTATTACCAGTTCTATCTTCTGTAAGATCTCTAGATTTAAGAGACTGTGGTATAACGAAAATCCCTAAAGAAATTGGCTCTCTATCATCCGTGGAAGTGTTAGATCTAAGTGGAAACAAATTTGAGAGCTTACCTGCAAGTGTCAAGCAACTTTCACAGCTGAAGTGTCTTTACTTGAGAAATTGCAATATGCTTCAATCAATACCAGAGCTTCCACTGCGTCTAGAAAGATTAGATGCAAGGAATTGCAAGCGGCTTTGATCTTTGCCAGAGCTTCCATCATGTCTGCTCAGAGTACATCTGTTTAGCAATTGCCTGAAACTTAATAATAGAGCACGAAACAAAATTTTGAGAGATTTACAACTAAGGGTTTGGCAAACAGCTGTATCTCAGAGACCATACTATGACATGGTACGCATTTGTTTTTCTCTTGCTCAGGCTTTGCTCTTTGTCTTCTCTATTACATTAGGAGTCATGATTTTCACATTTACAGGAATTTTTTACACCACTTGAAAGCAGCATCATTGTACCTGGAAATAAAATTCCAGAGTGGTTCATCAACCAACGTTCAGGATCTTCGATAACTATTCAACTGCCACAGCGTTGTAATAAAGACTTCGTAGGATTTGCTCTTTGTGCTGTTATTGTCTTTGAGAAAGATCCTGAAGCCAGTAGCGCCCAATATTTCCAAGTCGTGTGTAGATACCGTTTGGAAAAAAAACTTGTTCATCCCGATTGCTGGTTGGTTATGTACGATACTGTTGACTCAGATCATCTAATGCTTGGATTCGATTCCTGTTGGAGTATTGGGCTTCCTGTTGGCGACCACCATACTGCTGTCAAATTGGAGTTCGCCCTTTACTATCTTGACCATGATGGCTCTCGTCTGGAGGTTGACCATAAAAGCAAAAGTTACAAGTTGTGGGGTGGCTCCAGTATATGCAAATTCCATCCGGACCAAACCCAAACTCTCAAATTTGCCGCCACCAGTGAAGTAGACTGCACCAGATTTACGAAATTTGATAAGGCCTGCACGGGTGGAACTTTTGGAAGCGCTGGCCGATACGATGAAAAGCAACTGGAATCAAGTAGTAAGAGAATTTGCAGAGACCAAATCAACGTTCCATCTTTCCTCATATCCTATTTTCTTCTGTGAGTCCGACACTCTAATTAATTTCTATTTCATTACTTTCTTATGCTTTTATCTCAACCTCGTGTGTTTGTGTGTTACACTTACCGAAAGCTTTGTGATTCAGATTTGTATTTTTTATGTTCATTTCGAGTCTTAAACAACAATGGAAATTGGGATTTGGTCACTGAATCGCTGAAGCAGTAATCACGAAGGTCAGCTTTGTATCAGCAATCTTCTACAGTTACCAGATTGAAGTAGAGCCATCTCCGATTTGTTGCTCCTGTGAATGTACATTTCATGCTAAACGTGAAAATCCTCTGTTTTGTTCTTGTTAGGTCTGTTTGCTTAAATAGTTCAATCAGTCAATCTAAGCACACATCATTTTGTTATCCTTTGTGAATAAATTCGGACAATTAGAATAGCTAGCAGGAGGGCTTGGTCCATTTTGTCCAGGATGGAAAGCAGAATAATTAAAAAAACTACTAGAGATAGAAGTGTGCTTGATCATAAATATGGAGTAGACTACATGTGAAGCGTTGGGAGCTTTGTTCACTAAATTCAATTAAATGAACTTCAGATAAAACATACGTTCCTATAATGCGTTATTTGAAATCTTGAAACCTTCATTTCTCTTCCAATAAATCGATGAGCATCATTTGAACTTTTTACTTCATTCATAAAAATTACCAACCCAAAAACACACTAGAGATTGAAAAAAAAAAAAAAAAGCATATACAAGTAATATGGCAAACCTTGAGATTCAATCCTTTATGAAGATTGCCATTTTGCTTGTCAGTGGAATAATGGCCGTGCTCTCCTCCTCAATGATTGTTGTAGCTGAAGATGTTGTTTCTTTACCTCCACTACCTCAAGAAACTCATGATTTTCTAGAGCAATGTGGAGCAAAGATCTATAATAAGCGAAAATGTGGTGAAGAAATCAAATATATTGTTTTGTTTTGTTTCACCAAAAACAAAATCAAAGCAAAGATCTTTTTATTATTGTTTTGTTTTCTGTAAGAGAATACATATTTGTATTTATACAAATTTACTACCAAAATGTGGTGAAGAAATCAAAGCAAGCATTTATTATAATAAGCGATTCGTCTCTGAAAAATGCTGCGGGCTACTTCTTGATGAAGGAGAAGCCTGCCATAATTAATTTGTGGAGGTAACTGCACCCTTTTACCGTCAACTAAATCATGTTTGCGTGGAACTTTTCAGTGGCTACGTGTAGTATGGTATCTCATGTTTGCGTGGCTACTCGTAGAAATCTCATAATTTTGAAGAAAGAATAATATTAATTAGTTTTATACAATAAGCACGAGGATAGTAATTAATAAATAAATAATATGTTTTCTTTCTTCCACTTTGACCTTGAAGGTTCAAGCTATTTAAAGACATCTCATTTTAACAAAGATTTATTCTTAAAGTACAAAAAGTTCATTAATTGAAGATTCATAAATAGTATCAATTCAGCCTGGCTCACACGGGTGTGGTCTGGGTAGAGAATTGAGCCAGCATTAAGTCTGAAGTTGGCAAGCTGCGAATATGTGAAGACAAATTAAAACCTAGGGTATTTGCTTAACTTGCAGAAGAAGCAAAGGCGACTCTTCCCCTGGATATCATTGTTGACATATTTGCAAAACTGCGAACCAAGTCTTTATACAGATTCAAATGTTTATCGGAGTCATTCATGGCTTTGATAACCAATACCTGGTTTCTCAAGTTGCACCGAGCTCAAAACCAACAAAGACAAACACTGGTTCTTGCTGGTATTCACAACGGTTTAGTAAGAAACTCTCTTCTCTGTAAAGACCTGGACAGCAAAATTATTATGGCCGATCGGCTTATTAATTTCCCAATTGGAAAAGGCTATTGTGATTCCGTTTGGATCCACTGTTCTTGTAATGGTTTGTTGTGCTTATCCATTGAAGTTGAAACTCAAACAAAAGCTTTCTTTATATACAATTGTTGCACCGCAGAGGTCAAGAGAATAATACCAAAAGACTATGAACCTTTTCAACAAAATAGATACAACAGTACATGGCTCTGGTTATGCTCAGTCAATCGATGACTTCAAGCTTTTGTGAATTTCTCAATCTTACAGAGAGAATATAGTAGGTATGCATGACTTTTCTTGAAGGACTATACTTGGAAAATTTTTGAAACCAAATTTCAATATTTTTAACAAAATTCTTGGGCAATCACACTCAAAGGAAATATCCACTTTGGTTTTTGCACGTGTTGTGCGCGGAATGCGGAATCAAGTGCACCAAATAATTACAGAAAAATAAATGACACAAAATTTACGTGGCTCGGCAATATGCCTACGTCTACAAGAGTAAGAGAAAAATAATTATATTACTAACAATTATTAGAGTACAATATTTGAGTAACGAATTTCACTTCCTAGAAACACAAATATACCCAATACTCTCACACTCTGTAGGAAATATAAATTCCACAGACACACTTCTCTCAAAATCTTAGAAAATTATAAGCTTGACAAATTTAGGATGCTAAACAAATGAAAAACTCCCTCTATTTATAGGAAGTATTTTGCATTGTTACAAATTCGGTGCTCACCAACAATTTGCCAAATTGTCAAAGTTGTTGTGAATTTGTCAAATTGTCACATGCTTCACCAACTCATTTGGTTTCAATTTCCATAATTCCATCCACATGCTTCATTAATGCTTCCAACATTGCGGCTAGAAGATCATGCATGTTAAAAATTTTTTTTGATTTTTCAACAATTCTCCACCTCGGCGAAGATTTGGACTACCAACGAACCATCGTCCCAAATATAATCCTTCAATAAGGATCCAGAATGGTTGTATCGTTTCGACTGCCTACGTATCCGAAATTTGAGATCAAGCCAACCATAGTTCAAAATTTTCCAAACTCGACGCATTCGAAGAATTAGTTTCAATCCGTATAAAGATGATTTTAGCCTTGCCCAATGAAAATGATTTTGATGATCATTCTCTATCTTCATCCCATTCAATTAGAGTCATAGGAGACTGTCTTTGTTTAATTCCATTGACAGAATGTGTGAAAATTGTCATCAGCCAATTCAGTTCCTGTATTGCAGCCATTGTGTTCCCTCAAGGCCAGTCATTTTATTTTGTCAGTTTTAGACGAGAAATTTGTACTTTTTGATGGAACATATAAAGATTATGTGATTGATGGTTTTCAAGAAGATTTAACAGATTATACAGTGGAAGCATTTGCAGAGAGCTTGATCTCAATCAATAGTAGAACAAACTTCCTAACAAGTGAAGGTTTGAATAATTCCCTCATTTAATTTGGTGTTTGAATTTGATTTTTTACCCCTTCTTCCTTTTTGAATTACCTCTATGTTTAAATTGACCATGAATCAACTAAAAGATTTCATAATTATGCTGTTTTTAGGTGCGCTGGATTTTGGAATTTAGTGCAGGAGCAGTGTTTGGCAAAATAGATAGCTATTATGGGATATCTGAAATCACATTGATCCACAATCCGTTTAGGTGCTGAAGCCATTATGTCACTTGAACAACAGCAATATAGTATTAGCTTCAGATTTTCAGAAATCGGTATTTTACAATTTTAAGCAAGTTATCCATATTTTTTACCCAAGTGAGTGCATGGACTCATCAGTTTATACATACACAACTCAAACCTGCAGTTAAGTGAAACCAAACGTTTCCCTACAGTGGCCAGCATTCAGCATCTCAGTAATCAGTATAGTGATCCTCACCATTTGAACTTCTCTCACGTCTGCGAGACCGTTTACTATGGCCGTGGTGGGAGTGCTTTTCCTTGTCCTTGGAGCTCCGCCTTTGGTGAGAGCTCTCTTCCTTGTCTGTAGAGCTCCTCTTATGAGACCGTGACCGCTCTTCCCCTTCTGTAGTGCTTCTTTTGTAATGGCTTTCTTCTCTGTCCACAAAGCTTCTTTTGCGACCCCCCTTCTCCATAGAGCTTTTACGATGTGATTCTTCCTTCTCCAAAGAGCTTCTATAGTGTTTCTCTTCCTTCTCCATGGTGCTACTTTTGTTAGTACGTTCTTCACTGTGCTTCCAGCTCCTACTGCGAGTGTTTTCTTCCTTCTCTATAGAGCACCTTTTGCTTCTAGGGGGTGATGGGACCTACAATGAAAATTAAAGAACCAAAATGAAAAAAGAATTCCTGGAAACAGTATTTTGTGCCCTAAAAGGTCTGTAATATGAAAGAAACAATACACTCCAAGGGGGCAGCCCAGTTGGTTGTGGGCTTGAGACATAGTGCTTGGTCGTACTGATGTCTCAGGTTCAATCCTTCTAGTGAACTTAAAAATTCCACCGTCTCATAGTTCATGGAGTTGGGGCACCTGACTGACACCTAGTTTAGGGCTTGGCCGGGCAGGACTCATGGTCCGGGTCGGTGCGGGAATCTAGGTTATCAGAATCCTAAAAAAGAGAAAAAAAAAAAAAAGATGAAAGAAACAATACCTGAAAACGTGACATATATCTTCCTTCTGGTGGAGGAGGAATGCCGAGCCTCTTTAGCTCATCAAATGGAATTGGACGCCTGGTGATGCAAGAGAATGAACAAAGTCAGAAATATGTACATAAAAATAATGTACTGAAAATTTCCACCATATAGTTACAAAGTGAAATGAACTTTTTAATTCATTTTTTTTCCAAAAACAATACTATTCCTGGCTAAACTCCTATTGCCTTGTACGAGTAGCAGTTGTCAGTTGTGCTAGCCTGACAAATAAGCACAGCCAAAAGATGAACAGCCTAAGGAACTATAATAGAGAGTGTGCCTTTCAGTCAATACAATATGATTCAAAGGGATTCTTGGGTGGAGCCACAAAGAAACAATATCTTTCAGTTCTCAAGGCAGCTCCTAAGTAATTGATGGGAAAGTTACCTTGTTTCAAACATTTGTGTAACAGTTTTACACGGTAGGATAAGTTCAGATATAGCAATGCACAAAAAGATTGCACAAAAAGATTACATCTCCCTCCATTTCTTGCCAAGTATACATACCTAAATCAAATTCGTACACTATACTACATCCAAGCCAAACACAAAGAAAATGAATTTCCCAGATAATTGCTGTCGAAGGGTAATTGTGTGTCAAATATGATGGAAGAAAAGACAAAGCTTTCTACGTAAAAGTGAGAATATGAGATCAGCTGCTTTAAGTGTCTAAATAATGCACCTGGATGGCTTTCCGGAAAGAGAGGAATGAAATAGTTCCTTGACAAAATAGATTTGTAACTTATTGAAATATTACAAAAAATGAGTACGGTCTGTCCACACAAGGTATCATTCCATCAGTCCATCAAAAGTTAGATGATTCCAATTATTTTCCTGTTCCAGCCAGTAGCTCCACTTAAGCTTTCTTCTTCCCCACCCACTCACACACCCACTAAACACCAAAAGCAAACAAAAAAGAACAATAAAACTAACATTGAATCTATTGCCTATAACACCTAAAGAAGTAAATAAATGAACGGAAAGAAGATTTAATAGAAAGCATTTTTCATTAGAGGAAATTATAACTAAAATTGCTTAAAGGCTAACAATTCCATTCAATCACATAATGAAAAAATTTATGACAAAACATAAAACCCCAAAATTAGGAACATACAAAGGAGCTCTAAATGGTCTTTCTCTTCCTCCAAAGCGAAGCTGCCCTGACTCTTTCTTACCTCCAAGGCCTCCTCCTGCTTGACGGAAAAAGGAGACAAAAATTATATGATTCAAATTTATTGGTGCTGATGCTGACCAGAGTAAATAAAATGAACAACTAACCTAACCTCCTTGGAATCCACCCAGGCATCAACTGTTGCCTGTTATAATCAACTAAAATTTGATGATCATCAATAATGGAGTGGTGAGCATCCTGCATGGCAGACATGAAAACAAAAAAACCATCACTTTACTTTCTATCAATGGGGACACTGAATGCATGCATGCAGCCAGGATGATCAATGTGTTTGAGTTTGTTTAATTTTGAAATTGTGGACGTGCGCAAAGCTCAACTAGAAGGTAAAAAACTCCCATTTTAATATAGACATAACTCCAATTTTAATACAGACATAACATATTATATAAATTCCTCATTTATCAAGCAAATATCCAATATGAGACTCAACAGTCACAAGTGCGGCCAAATAATCAAAGTGTGGATATTTATGGTGCATTACAGAATCTGAAATGAATCAC
>NW_006263250.1:4184-4969 GCF_000493195.1 Citrus x clementina | reverse complement strand
CAAAAAAATTGGTAAATTCTAAATAGAAAGATAATACTCAATAAGCGATTAATAAATTAGTTTAGTTTTGTTACCATAAAAGCATGAGGGAAACCATGTACACTATACGTTGCTCCCTTGTATTTAGAATCCGCAGTTGACTTCTTCTTAGGCTTCACCACACGCTCTACAATGCCTTTTCTCAAACTACCAATGGTCATCTTGAAAGAAATGCGTCCCCAGGGAAATTCATTAAACTCGGTAAAATTGTCCACAAGGAGTACATTAGTTTCATTTATATGATTTCTATTCTCCTTTCCAAGTAACACGGACTCAACAAAATACAACATGGCTAGCTTGACCATTTTCATGTCATCAGTTGACTTAGCCTGCAAGAACTTTGTACGAAGTTCTTGTGTTGTGATTGCACAATTTCCATCTAGGAACTCATCAACTATTGTGTAATCATCATCATTATTTTCAGTATCGGGCTCATACGATGGACTGCAATCTAAGCCTGTCACAAAGGCAAACTCCTCCAATGAAAATCGAATATTTTTTCGTCCGATCCTAAACCACATTGCATTTTCATCTAATTTTACTTCTCTCAATAATATGCTGTGGAGTAACTGAGCAAAAAACTTTAACTCTTTCACATCCAAAAAATGACCGAAACAAGAACGCCTGAAAATATTTTTCTGCGCCTCAGAGAGTTTATCTTTAATGTCCTTCACTGCCTGTAGTGATGATCGATTTGAAATCTTTGCTTTGAAGTATTCAAATTCCTTGATCTTCGGTTCCATCTG
>NW_006263250.1:3409-4084 GCF_000493195.1 Citrus x clementina | reverse complement strand
ATCATAAAAATTACACGACATACTAGTCGAGTAAATCATTCATTACACGACTACAGTCGAGTAAATCATTCATTACACGACTACAGTCGAGTAAATCATTCATTACACGACTACAGTTGAGTAAAACATGCATTGATCTACAGTCTACTATATAAACTATAGATTTTTTGTAACATTGGAAATACAGTGTTCATACCCAATGCATGTCCAGTGAAGAATTCTTTACAAACTACAGTCCAGTAAAGAACTAATTATGCGAATATAGTGGAGTAAAATGTTCATACCCGACTGCTGTCGAGTAAAGTATTCATCACACAACAACAGTCATGTAAAGAATTCTTTACTCGACAGCAGTTGTGTATGAAATTCTTTACTCGACGGGTAAAGAAATTCTTTACACGACAGCAGTTGTGTAAAGAATTCTTTACACGACTTCGGGGTAAAAGTCAGGTAAATAAATGTTTTACACAACTGCATTGGAGAATTCTTTACACGACTCCATAGTAAAAGTCATGTAAAGAAATTCTTTACACAACTGCATTGGAGGTTAGATTATAATAACAACTAAAAAAAGGAAATTGAGCTGCAAATCACAACCATAGACTACACATAGTAGAATACAATTAATTAAACGAAATCAATAAAAAAATATAAACAAATTAATTGGTGAGATGT
>NW_006263250.1:0-3309 GCF_000493195.1 Citrus x clementina | reverse complement strand
TTTGCAGGTACTATACAGAGGCATCTCAGTTCTCATATTGTGATTTCAACATTGAAGTACTTCCCAATTTCAAAATACTGGTAACAGAAACACATTTTGGCAGTAAAACATTTTTCCTGACAAATTTGTAAACCACAAGTTATTCCTCTTTTTCTCTTTTCTAATCTAACATTATTAATCAAATAAACTGCAATTAATTTGTTCAATGACTTTATCACAGCTTCGTGAACTAATTTCAAGACAACTCCTAGTCTTAGTTCTCAACTGTAAGTATTGAAGTTGGGTTGATTATTTCTCGATAGAAATGACACCAAATTCGAAATTGATGTGCATTTTATATGTGTAATTTGCCCAAAAAGAATTAAAGATTCAAGAACCTTGCAAGGAGAGAAAGTTGCTGTGTGTGCAAATGTGGTCCACTTAAATAAAAATGAAATTATAGAGACGAACAAAACAACAAAATGTACACGTTGCCATCTGCATTCACTCAAAACTCAATTCGCTTAACCGGGCCATATACTCCTCATGGATGGAAAGTAAAATCTTAGTCCCACCTAACATTTCCACAGATATTAAATTGATAAATTACCTTCAATTTTTCTCATTTTACTTATTTTGCCGCGTTTCGATGAGAGTGTAGAAGAGTTGTTGTAAAATGGAAGATGAGATGTTGAAGGAGAGTGGGGGAATTGCAGCTACTGGTTTGCACAAAAGCGCCGTCGATTTACTTGTTTTGCTGCGTTTCGGCTAGAGCGTGTAGAAGAATTGTTGTAAAATTACAGGGATTTGTAAAATGGAGAAAGAGAAATCCAGAAGAAGGGTTGAAGGAGACGTTGTTCTGTTCGTGAGAGAATTGGGGGTTTTGTTAATTGGTTGTGGTAGTTTGGTTGATTTAGGTTTTTCATTAGGTTAATTTCGTAACTGCACATAAAAAAAAGCATATACAGATAATTTTTAAGTATGGGGCTATTTTTAGACAAATACCCTATTTTTGGGGTATACCACAGACAAATCCCTGTTCTTGGCCTTTTTTAATGGACCCATCTGGTTGCTGCATATAGATGTCTTCTTCAAGATACCCGTTAAGAAACGTAATTTTGACATTCATTTGCCAAATTTCATAATACAACGCTGTAGCAATAGAAAGCAGAATTCTAATGGATTTAAGCATAGCAATCGGTGAAAATGTTTCCTCACAATCGATTCCTTCTTTCTAAGTATACCCTTTGGTTACTAATCTTACTTTAAATGTTTCCACCTTTCCATCTACTCCCTATTTTTCTCTTGTAAACCCACTTACACCCTATAGGTTTTACCATATTTTGTGCCTTTACAAGTTCCCAAACTTTATTGGAATACATAAATTCAATTTCTTAATTTACAACGTTTTTCCATAGTTCAGTATCTCCATCTAATAGAGCTTTATTGTAACTAGTGGGATCACGTACTTGTCCATCTGAGATAGATGTACAAGTTTCTCCTAGTAACATGTACCGTGCTGGTAATTTAACTACCCTCCCACTACGACGAGGTTCTATGGGTGGCTGTTGTTCAAGGGTAATATTATGATGGTCATATTGTTGCTTTTCTTCATGTTGATTAATAGGTACCGAAATATGAGCATCAACATTATCTCTTGATAACACTTCCAGTATTGCCTTACTCTTAGGTTTGAAGTTATTCATATAATGTTCCTTAATAGAAGTGAAATGTGTACTAATAATTACTTTTATGTCTTGAAGATTATAAAATAAACCTCTCCTTATTCCTTTGGGATACCCAACAAACATACAAACCTCAAAACATGAATCTATTTTGTCGGCCTTTGGTTTTAGCACATGTGCTGGTGAACCCTAAATATGGATATGTTTCAAACTTGGTTTGCAACTTGATCATAATTCTATTGGGGTTCTAGGCATTGACTTAGATGGAATTAAGTTTAATATGTATGTCATTATTTCTAGTGTTAATTCCCAAAATGAGATGGGTAATATAGAATAACTAAGCATAAATCTCACCATATCCAAAAGAATTCTATTTTTTCTTTCAGCTACACCATTTTGTTGTGGTGTTCCTAGAGTTGTTAGTTGAGATATAATCTCATTTTCAACCAGATACTCTTTAAACTCTCCTGAGAAATATTCACCCCTCGATCAAATCGAAGTCTTTTTATGTTCTTACCTAATTATTTTTCTGGCTCAGTCCTGTGCTCTTTGAATTTTTCAAGAGCTTCAGACTTATGACGTATTAGATAAACATAACTATATCTTAAATAATCATCAGTGAATGTGATGAAATACTCGTAACCTCTTCAAGCTTGTACATTGATTGGTTCACATACATCTGTATGTACCAATTCAAGTAGTATTGTTGCACGTATTCCTTTAGCCGAGAAAGGCGTTTTGGTCATTTTTTCTTCTAAACAAGATTCACAAAGTGGCAACGATTCATTTTCCAATGGACCTAAAAGTCCATTTTTTATCATTGTTGTGGCATGCATATAATAGATTAAAGGACTTAAATGATATAAATTATCTTCCAATGTACCAAAACTTATTAGTCTATTATTTTTCAAAATAGAAATAGATGAACTAAAATTTATAGTGTACCCTTATTTTGACAAACAAGCTACTAAAATTAAATTCCTCTTAATGTCTGAAACATAACGATAATTATTCAAAACTGAAGTCTCATTAATAAAAGATAATAAAACAAATCCAGTCTTCACTGCTGACACGAATTGGTATGTCCCTAACTGTAGTTTAATGCTTTTTTCACTTAGTTTCCTAGTTTCCTGAAACCAAAAAAATGAATTACAAATATGATTAGTTGCTCCAGAATCCAAGACCCAACTGTCAACAAGATTATGAACTAAGTAAGTCTCTATGACTAAAAGATTTTCCATACGTGATTTTACAATCTTAGGGCAATCTTTTTTATAGTAACCCTTTTGTCCACACTTGAAGCACTTGCCTTTCGACTTGCCATCTTTCTTAGTAAACGGTTTCTTTTTCTCAACTTTATTCCTTTTGCCTTTTGGCTTAGGCTTAAAAGAAGTACATTTTGTTTTAGTAAGGTTAATGCTTCCATGAGATTTTTCAACAAGATAAATCTCTTCAGTTGAATGAAGTTCTTTAATCAAATCTGTTAAAGTCATATTTCTTTTATTCATATTATAATTGACCTTAAACTCCTTGAATGTTTTAGGCAGAGATTCTAGCACCATGTCAATCTTTAAATTATCATCGATCTGTGCACCCTTTATCTCAGGCTCATTCAAATGATCCATTATTTTCAGGATATGATCAC
>NW_006263251.1:2554-5344 GCF_000493195.1 Citrus x clementina | reverse complement strand
CGCCCCGGCCTTCGGGCGGTTATTTTTGAGCGCGGCATTGCCCGCGGCCTATTTTTGGCACACGGATGCCCCTCGCAAAGTCTCACGGCATTCCGAGTCCGGCGGACGAAGTGGGCCAGCCCCACCCCCCAAGGCTATAGCCCACCCGTTTTTGTGGCCTTTTTCCGCGGGACGAACTTGACGCCCCGCCCGTCGGGCGGTTATTTTTGGGCGCGGCTTTGTCCGCGGCCTATATTTGGCACACGGAGGCCCCTCGCAAAGTCTCGCGGCACTCCGAGTCCGGCGGACGAAGTTGGCCAGCATCACCCCCAAGGCTATAGCCCACCAGTTTTTGTGGCCTTTTTCCGCTAGACGAACTTGGCACCCTGGCTGTCGGGTGGTTATTTTTGGGCTTGGCATTACCCGCAGCCTATTTTTGGCACACGGAGGCCCCTCGCAAAGTCTCGCGGCATTCCGAGTCCGGCGGACGAAGTTGGCCAGCCTCACCCCGCAAGGCTATAGCCCGCCCGTTTTTGTGGCGTTTTTCCGCTGGACGAACTTGCCGTCCCGGTCTTCGGGCGGTCAATTTTGGGCGTGGCTTTGACCGCGGCCTATTTTTGGCACACGGAGGCCCCTCGCAAAGTCTCGCGGCATTCCCAGTCCGGCGGACGAAGTTGGCCAGCCCCACCCCCCAAGGCTATAGCCCACCCGTTTTTGTGGCCTTTTTCCGCTGGACGAACTTGGCGCCCCGGCCTTGGGGCGGTTATTTTTGGGCGCGGCTTTGCCCGTGGCCTATTTTTGGCACATGAAGGCCCCTCGCTAAGTCTCGCGGCATTCCGAGTCCGGTGGACGAAGTTGGCCAGCCCCGCCCCCCAAGGCTATAACCCACCCGTTTTTGTGGCCTTTTTCCGCTGGACGAACTTGGCGCCCCGGCATTCGGACGGTTAATTTCTGGCGCGGCTATACCCGCGGCCTATTTTTGGCACACGAAGGCCCCTCGCAAAGTCTCGCGGCATTCCGAGTCCGGCGGACGAAGTTGGCCTGCATCACCCCCCAAGGCTATAGCCCACCCGTTTTTGTGGCCTTTTTCCGCTGGACGAACTTGGCGCCCCGGAAATTGCTGCTGCTACCTATCTATAAAATGCACTACAAAATTTTATCACTAGATAACATAAAATTTTGAACCACGAACCTTTTAAACATCCCACGGCCTATTTTTGGCACACGGAGGCCCAACGCAAAGTCTCGCGGCATTCCGAGTCCGGCGGACGAAATTGGCCAGCCCCACCCCCAAGGCTATAGCCCACCCGTTTTTGTGGCCTTTTTCCGCTGGACGAACTTGGCGCCCCGGCCTTCGGTCGGTTATTTTTGTGCGCGGCTTTGCCCGCGGCCTATTTTTGGCACACGGAGGCCCCTCGCAAAGTCTCGCGGCATTCCGAGTCCGGCGGACGAAGTTGGCCAGCCCCCCCCCCAAGGCTATAGCCCACCCGTTTTTGTGGCCTTTTTCCGCTGGACGAACTTGGCGCCCCGCCCGTCGGGCGGTTATTTTTGGGCGCGGCTTTGTCCGCGGCCTATATTTGGCACACGGAGGCCCCTCGCAAAGTCTCGCGGCACTCCGAGTCCGGCGGACGAAGTTGGCCAGCATCACCCCCAAGGCTATAGCCCACCAGTTTTTGTGGCCTTTTTCCGCTAGACGAACTTGGCACCCTGGCTGTCGGGTGGTTATTTTTGGGCTTGGCATTACCCGCAGCCTATTTTTGGCACACGGAGGCCCCTCGCAAAGTCTCGCGGCATTCCGAGTCCGGCGGACGAAGTTGGCCAGCATCACCCCGCAAGGCTATAGCCCGCCCGTTTTTGTGGCGTTTTTCCGCTGGACGAACTTGCCGTCCCAGCCTTCGGGCGGTCAATTTTGGGCGTGGCTTTGACCGCGGCCTATTTTTGGCACACGAAGGCCCCTCGCAAAGTCTCGCGGCATTCCCAGTCCGGCGGACGAAGTTGGCCAGCCCCACCCCCCAAGGCTATAGCCCACCCGTTTTTGTGGCCTTTTTCCGCTGGACGAACTTGGCGCCCCGGCCTTGGGGCGGTTATTTTTGGGCGCGGCTTTACCCGTGGCCTATTTTTGGCACATGAAGGCCCCTCGCTAAGTCTCGCGGCATTCCGAGTCCGGTGGACGAAGTTGGCCAGCCCCACCCCCCAAGGCTATAACCCACCCGTTTTTGTGGCCTTTTTCCGCTGGACGAACTTGGCGCCCCGGCATTCGGACTGTTAATTTCTGGCGCGGCTATACCCGCGGCCTATTTTTGGCACACGAAGGCCCCTCGCAAAGTCTCGCGGCATTCCGAGTCCGGCGGACGAAGTTGGCCTGCATCACCCCCCAAGGCTATAGCCCACCCGTTTTTGTGGCCTTTTTCCGCTGGACGAACTTGGCGCCCCGGAAATTGCTGCTGCTACCTATCTATAAAATGCACTACAAAATTTTATCACTAGATAACATAAAATTTTGAACCACGAACCTTTTAAACATCCCACGGCCTATTTTTGGCACACGGAGGCCCAACGCAAAGTCTCGCGGCATTCCGAGTCCGGCGGACGAAATTGGCCAGCCCCACCCCCAAGGCTATAGCCCACCCGTTTTTGTGGCCTTTTTCCGCTAGACGAACTTGGCGCCCCGGCCTTCGGTCGGTTATTTTTGTGCGCGGCTTTGCCCGCGGCCTATTTTTGGCACACGGAGGCCCCTCGCAAAGTCTCGCGGCATTCCGAGTCCGGCGGACGAAGTTGGCCAGCCCCCCCCCCCAGGCTATAGCCCACCCG
>NW_006263251.1:792-2454 GCF_000493195.1 Citrus x clementina | reverse complement strand
ATTATTGGCACACGGAGGCCCCTCGCAATGTGTCGCGGCATCCGAGGCCGGCGGACGAAGTGGGCCAGTCCCACCCCCCAAGGCTATAGCCCAACTGTTTTGGGGCTCTTTCCGCTGGACGAACTGGGCGCCCCGGCTTCGGGCGGGTATTTTTGGGTGCGGCTTTGCCCGCGGCATATTTTTGGCACACGGAGGCCCCTCGCAAAGTCTCGTGGCATTCCGAGTCCGGCGGACGAAGTTGTCCAGCATCACCCCCCCAAGGCTATAGCCCACCTATTTTTGTGCCCTTTTTCCGCTGGACGAAATTGGCGCCCCGGAACTTGCTGCTGCTACCTATCTATAAAATGCACTACAAAATTTTATCACTAGATAACATAAAATTTTGAACCACAAACCTTTTAAACATCCCACGGCCTATTTTTGGAACACGGAGGCCCCTCGCAAAGTCTCGCGGCATTCCGAGTCCGGCGGACGAACTTGGCCAGCATCACCCCCCAAGGCTATAGCCCACCCGTTTTTGTGGCCTTTTTCCACTGGACGAATTTGGCGCCCCGGCCTTCGGGCGGTTAATTTTGGGCGCGGCTTTGTCCGCGGCCTATTTTTGGCATACGGAGGCCCCTGGCAAAGTCTCGCGGCATTCCGAGTCCGGCGGACGAAGTTGGCCAGCCCCACCCCCCAAGGCTATAGCCCACCCGTTTTTGTGGCCTTTTTCCGCAGGACGAACTTGGCGCCCCGGCCTTCGGGCCGTTATTTTTGGGCGCGGTTTTGCCGGCGGCCTATTTTTGGCACACGGAGGCCCCTCGCAAAGTCTCGCGGCATTCCGAGTCCGGCGGACGAAGTTGGCCAGCCCCACCCCCCAAGGCTATAGCCCACCCGTTTTTGTGGCCTTTTTCCGCTGGACGAACTTGGCGCCCCGGCCTTCGGGTGGTTATTTTTTGGTACGGCTTTGCCCGCGGCCTATTTTTGGCACACGGAGGCCCCTCGCAAAGTCTCGCGGCATTCCGAGTCCGGCGGACGAAGTTGGCCAGCATCACCCCCCAAGGCTATAGCCCACCCGTTTTTGTGGACTTTTTCCGCTAGACGAACTTGGCACCCTGGCTGTCGGGTGGTTATTTTTGGGCTTGGCATTACCCGCAGCCTATTTTTGGCACACGGAGGCCCCTCGCAAAGTCTCGCGGCATTCCGAGTCCGGCGGACGAAGTTGGCCAGCATCACCCCGCAAGGCTATAGCCCGCCCGTTTTTGTGGCGTTTTTCCGCTGGACGAACTTGCCGTCCCGGCCTTCGGGCGGTCAATTTTGGGCGTGGCTTTGACCGCGGCCTATTTTTGGCACACGAAGGCCCCTCGCAAAGTCTCGCGGCATTCCCAGTCCGGCGGACGAAGTTGGCCAGCCCCACCCCCCAAGGCTATAGCCCACCCGTTTTTGTGGCCTTTTTCCGCTGGACGAACTTGGCGCCCCGGCCTTGGGGCGGTTATTTTTGGGCGCGGCTTTGCCCGTGGCCTATTTTTGGCACATGAAGGCCCCTCGCTAAGTCTCGCGGCATTCCGAGTCCGGTGGACGAAGTTGGCCAGCCCCACCCCCCAAGGCTATAACCCACCCGTTTTTGTGGCCTTTTTCCGCTGGACGAACTTGGCGCCCCGGCATTCGGACGGTTAATTTTGG
>NW_006263251.1:0-319 GCF_000493195.1 Citrus x clementina | reverse complement strand
GCGGCATTTCGAGTCCGGCGGAGGAAGTTGGCCAGCATCACCCCCCAAGGCTATAGCCCACCCGTTTTTGTGGAATTTTTCCGCTGGACGAACTTGGCGCCCCGGCCATCGGGCGGTTAATGTTGGCCGCGGCTATGCCCGCGGCCTATTTTTGGCACACGGAGGCCCCTCGCAAAGTCTCGCAGCATTCAGAGTCCGGCGGAGGAAGTTGGCCCGCATCACCCCCCAAGGCTATAGCCCACCCGTTTTTGTGGCCGTTTTCCGCTGGACGAACATGGCGCCCCGGCCGTCTGGCGGTTATTTTTGGGCGCGGCTTTGC
>NW_006263252.1:5201-5796 GCF_000493195.1 Citrus x clementina | reverse complement strand
GCGTGGGCGAAATTCGTCCGCCGGACTCGGAATGGCCCCAGACTTGGCGGGCGGCCTCCGTGTGCGAAAAATAGGCCACGGGCACAGGCGCACCCAAAAATCAGCCGCCGAAGGTCGGGGTCCCAAGACCCCCCAGCGGAAAAATGGCCAAAAAACGGGTGGGCTATGGCCTTGGTGGGGGGCGTGGGCGAAGTTCGTCCGCCTGACTCGGAATGGCCCCAGACTTGGCGGGCGGCCTCCGTGTGCCAAAAATCGGCCACGGGCACAGCCGCGCCCAAAAATCTGCCCCTGAAGTCGGGGTCCCAAGACCCCCCAGCGGAAAAATGGCCAAAAAACGGGTGGGCTATAGCCTTGGTGGGCGGCGTAGGCGAAGTTCGTCCGCGGGACTCAGAATGGCCCCAGACTTGGCGGGCGCCCTCCGTGTGCCAAAAATAGGCCACAGGCACAGCCGCGCCCAAAAATCAGCCCCCGAAGGTCGGGGTCCCAAGACCCCCCAGCGGAAAAATGGCCAAAAAACGGGTGGGCTATAGCCTTGGTGGGGGGCGTGGGCGAAGTTCGTCCGCCGGACTCGGAATGGCCCCAGACTTGGCGGGCG
>NW_006263252.1:3000-4536 GCF_000493195.1 Citrus x clementina | reverse complement strand
GGAGGCGTGGGCGAAGTTCGTCCGCCGGACTCGGAATGGCCCCAGACTTGGCGGGCGGCCTCCGTGTGCCAAAAATAGGCCACGGGCACAGGCGTGCCCAAAAATCAGCCCCTGAAGGTCGGGGTCCCAAGACTCCCGAGCGGAAAAATGGCCAAAAAACGGTTGGGCTATAGCCTTGGTGGGGGGCGTGGGCGAAGTTCGTCCGCCGGACTCGGAATGGCCCTAGACTTGGCGGGCGGCCTACGTGTGCCAAAAATAGGCCACGGGCACAACCGCGCCCAAAAATCAGCCCCCGAAGGTCGGGGTCCCAAGACCCCCCAGTAGAAAAATGGCAAAAAAACGGGTGGGCTATAGCCTTGGTGGGCGGCGTGGGCGAAGTTCGTCCGCGGGACTCGGAATGGCACCAGACTTGGCGGGCGGCCTCCGTGTGCCAAAAATAGGCCACGGGCACAGCGGCACCCAAAAATCAGCCCCCGAAGGTCGGGGTCCAAAGACCCCCCAGCGGAAAAATGGCCAAAAAACGGGTGGGCTATAGCCTATGTGGGGGGCGTGGGCGAAGTTCGTCCGCCAGACTCGGAATGGCTCCAGACTTGGCGGGTGGCCTCCGTGTGCTAAAAATAGGCCACGGGCACAGGCGCGCCCAAAAATCAGCCCCCGAAGGTCGGGGTCCCAAGACCCCCCAACGGAAAAATGGCCAAAAAACGGGTGGGCTATAGCCTTGGTGGGGGGCGTGGGCGAAGTTCGTCCGCCGGACTCGGAATGGCCTCAGACTTGGCGGGCGGCCTCCGTGTGCCAAAAGTAGGCCACGGGCACAGCCGCGCCCAAAAATCAGCCCCCGAAGTTGGGGTCCCAAGACCCCCCAGCGGAAAAATGGCCAAAAAACGGGTGGGCTATAGCCTTGGTGGGCGGCGTGGGCGAAGTTCGTCCGCGGGACTCAGAATGGCCCCAGACTTGGCGGGCGGCCTCCGTGTGCCAAAAATAGGCCACGGGCACAGCCGCGCCCAAAAATCAGCCCCCGAAGGTCGGGGTCCCAAGACCCCCCAGCGGAAAAATGAGCAAAAAACGGGTGGGCTATAGCCTTGGTGGGGGGTGTGGGCGAAGTTCGTCCGCGGGACTCGGAATGGCACCAGACTTGGCGGGCAGCCTCCGTGTGCCAAAAATAGGCCACGGGCACAGCCGCGCTCAAAAATCAGCCCCCGAAGGTCGGGGTCCCAAGACCCCCCAGCGGAAAAATGGCCAAAAAATGGGTGGGTTATTGCCTTGGTGGGCGGCGTGGGTGAAGTTCGAACGCCGGACTCGGAATGGCCCCAGACTTGGCGGGCGGCCTCCGTGTGCCAAAAATTGGCCACGGGCACAGCCGCGCCCAAAAATCAGCCCCCGAAGGTCGGGGTCCCAAGACCCCCCATTGGAAAAATGGCCAAAAAATGGGTGGGCTATAGCCTTGGTGGGAGGCGTGGGCGAAGTTCGTCCGCCGGACTCGGAATGGCCCCAGACTTGGCGGGCGGCCTCCGTGTGCCAAAAATAGGCCACGGGCAC
>NW_006263252.1:1397-2745 GCF_000493195.1 Citrus x clementina | reverse complement strand
TGGGCTATAGCCTTGGTGGGGGGCGTGGGCGAAGTTCGTCCGCGGGACTCGGAATGGCCCCAGACTTGGCGGGCGGCCTCCGTGTGCAAAAAATAGGCCACGGGCACAGGCGCGCCCAAAAATCAGCCCCCGAAGGTCGGGGTCCCAAGACCCCCCAGCGGAAAAATGGCCAAAAAACGGGTGGGCTATAGCCTATGTGGGGGTCGTGGGCGAAGTTCGTCCGCCGGACTCGGAATGGCCCCAGACTTGGTGGGCGGCCTCCGTGTGCCCAAAATAGACCACGGACACAGCCGCGCCCAAAAATCAGCGACCGAAGGTCGGGGTCCCAAGACCCCCCAGCAGAAAAATGGCCAAAAAACGGGTGGGCTATAGCCTTGGTGGGGGGCGTGGGCGAAGTTCGTCCGCGGGACTCGGAATGGCACCAGACTTGGCGGGCGGCCTCCGTGTGCCAAAAATAGGCCACGGGCACAGCCGCGCCCAAAAATCAGCCCCCGAAGGTCGGGATCCCAAGACCCCCCAGCGGAAAAATGGCCAAAAAATGGGTGGGTTATAGCCTTGGTGGGCGGCGTGGGCGAAGTTTCTCCGCGGGACTCAGAATGGCCCCAGACTTGGCGGGCGGCCTCCGTGTACAAAAAATAGGACACGGGCACAGCCGTGCCCAAAAATCAGCCCCCGAAGGTCGGGGTCCCAATACCCCCCAGTGGAAAAATGGCCAAAAAACGGGTGGGCTATAGCCTTGGTGGGGGGCGTGGGCGAAGTTCGTCCGCCGGACTCGGAATGGCCCCAGACTTGGCGGGCGGCCTCCGTGTGCCAAAAATAGGCCACGGGCACAGCCGCGCCCAAAAATCAGCCCCCGAAGGTCGGGGTCCCAATACCCCCCAGCGGAAAAATGGCCAAAAAATGGGTGGGTTATAGCCTTGGTGGGGGGCGTGGGCGAAGTTCGTCCGCCGGACTCGGAATGGCCCCAGACTTGGCGGGCGGCCTCCGTGTGCCAAAAATAGGCCACGGGCACAGCCGCGCCCAAAAATCAGCCCCCGAAGGTCGGGGTCCCAAGACCCCCCAGCGGAAAAATGGCCAAAAAACGGGTGGGCTATAGCCTTGGCGGGGGGCGTGGGCGAAGTTCGTCCGCCGGACTCGGAATGGCCCCAGACTTGACGGGCGGCCTCCGTGTGCCAAAAATAGGCCACGGGTACAGCCGCGCCCAATAATCAGCCCCCGAAGTCGGGGTCCTAAGACCCCCCAGCGGAAAAATGGCCAAAAAATGGGTGGGTTATAGCCTTGGTGGGCGGCGTGGGTGATGTTCGTCCGCGGGACTCAGAATTGCCCCAGACTTGGCGGGCGGCCTCCG
>NW_006263252.1:0-1297 GCF_000493195.1 Citrus x clementina | reverse complement strand
CAAAAATAGGACACGGGCACAGCCTTGCCCAAAAATCAGCCCCCCAAGGTCGGGGGTCCCAAGACCCCCCAGCGGAAAAAATGGCCAAAAAACGGGTGGGCTATAGCCTTGGTGGGGGGGCGGGGGCGAAGTTCGTCCGCCGGACTCGGAATAGCCCCAGGCTTGGCGGGCGGCCTCCGTGTGCCAAAAATAGGCCACGGGCACAGGCGCGCCCAAAAATCAGCCCCCGAAGGTCGGGGTCCCAATACCCCCCAGCGGAAAAATGGCCAAAAAACGGGTGGGCTATAGCCTTGGTGGGGGGCGTGGGCGAAGTTCGTCCGCCGGACTCGGAATGGCCCCAGACTTGGCGGGCGGCCTCCGTGTGCCAAAAATAGGCCACGGGCACAGCCGCGCCCAAAAATCAGCCCCCGAAGGTCGGGGTCCCAAGACCCCCCAGCGGAAAAATGGCCAAAAAACGGGTGGGCTATAGCCTTGGCGGGGGGCGTGGGCGAAGTTCGTCCGCCGGACTCGGAATGGCCCCAGACTTGACGGGCGGCCTCCGTGTGCCAAAAATAGGCCACGGGTACAGCCGCGCCCAATAATCAGCCCCCGAAGTCGGGGTCCTAAGACCCCCCAGCGGAAAAATGGCCAAAAAACGGGTTGGCTATAACCTTGGTGGGCGGCGTGGGCGAAGTTCATCCGCGGGACTCAGAATGGCCCCAGACTTGGCGGACGGCCTCCGTGTGCGAAAAATAGGCCACGGGCACAGCCTTGCCCAAAAATCAGCCCCCGAAGGTCGGGGTCCTAAGACCCCCCAGCGGAAAAATGGCCGAAAAACGGGTGGGCTATAGCCTTGGTGGGGGGCGTGGGCGAAGTTCGTCCGCCGGACTCGGAATGGCCCCAGACTTGGCAGGCGGCCTCCGTGTGCCAAAAATAGGCCACGGGCACAGCCGCGCCCAAAAATCAGCCCCCGAAGGTCGGGGTCCCAAGACCCCCCAGCGGAAAAATGGCCAAAAAACGGGTGGGCTATAGCCTTGGTGGGGGGAGTGGGCGAAGTTCGTCCGCGGGACTCGGAATGGCACCATAGTTGGCGGGCAGCCTCCGTGTGCCAAAAATAGGCCACGGGCGCAGCCGCGCCCAAAAATCAGCCCCCGAAGGTCGGGGTCCCAAGACCCCCCAGCGGAAAAATGGCCAAAAAATGGGTGGGCTATAGCCTTGGTGGGGGGCGTGGGCGAAGTTCGTCCGCGGGACTCGGAATGGCACCAGACTTGGTGGGCGGCCTCCGTGTGCCAAAAATAGGCCACGGACACAGCCGCGT
>NW_006263253.1:4186-5291 GCF_000493195.1 Citrus x clementina | reverse complement strand
TTTTCCGCTGGACGAACTTGGCGCCCCGGCCTTCGGGCGGTTATTTTTGGACGTGGCTGTGCCCGCGGCCTACTTTTGGAACACGGAGGTGCCTCGAAAAGCCTCATGCCATTCCAAATCCGCTGGACGAAGTTGGCCATCCCCACCCCCCAAGGCTATAGCCCACCCGTTTTTGTGGCCTTTTTCCGCTGGACGAACTTGGCTCCCCGGCCTTCGGGCGGTTATTTTTCAGCGCGGCTGTGCCCGCGGCCTATTTTTCGTACACGGAGGTGCCTCGCAAAGTCTTGCGCCATTCCGAGTGCGGCGGACGATGTTGGCCAGCCCTCCCCCCCCTTGGCTATAGCCCACCCGTATTTGTGGCCTTTTTCCGCTGGACGAACTTGGCGCCCCGGCCTTCGGGCGGTTATTTTTGGTCACGGATGTGCCCGCGGCCTATTTTTGGCGCACGGAGGCGCCTCGAAAAGTCTCCCGCCATTCCGAGTCCGGCGGACGAAGTCGGCCAGCCGCACCCCCCAAGCCTCTACCCCACCCGTTTTTGTGGCCTTTTTCCGCTGGACGAACGTGCCACCCCGGCCTTCGGGCGGTTATTTTTGGGCGCGGCTGTGCCCGCGGCCTATTTTTGGCACAAGGAGGTGCCTCGAAAACTCTCGCGCCATTCCGAGTGCGGCGGACGAAGTTGGCCAGCCCCACCCCCCAAGGCTATAGCCCACCCGTTTTTGTGGCCTTTTTCACCTGGACGAACTTGGCGCCCCGGCCTTCGGGCGGTTATTTTTGGGCGCGGCTGTGCCCGCGGCCTATTTTTGGCACACGAAGGCGCCTCGCAAAGTCTCGCGCCATTCCGAGTCCGGCGGACGAAGTTGGCCAGCCCCACCCCCCAAGGCTATAGCCCACCCGTTTTTGTGGCCTTTTTCCGCTGGACGAACTTGGCGCCCCGGCCTTCGGGCGGTTATTTTTGGGCGCGGCTGTGCCCGCGGCCTATTTTTGGCACACGGAGGTGCCTCGCAAAGTCTCGCGCCATTCCGAGTCCGGCGGACGAAGTTGGCAGGCCCCACCCTCCAAGGCTTTAGCCCAACCCTTTTTGTGGCCTTTTTCCGCTGGACGAACT
>NW_006263253.1:1787-3963 GCF_000493195.1 Citrus x clementina | reverse complement strand
GCCCGCGGCCTATTTTTGGGCACAGGGAGGCGCCTCGCAAAGTCTCGCGCCATTCCGGGTCCGGCGGACGAAGTTGGCCAGCCCCACCCCCCAAGGCTATAGCCCACCCTTTTTGGTGGCCTTTTTCCGCTGGACGAACTTGGTGCCCCGGCCTTCGGGCGGTTATTTTTGGGCTCGGCTATGCCCGCGGCCTATTTTTGGTACACGGAGGCGCCTCGCAAAGTCTCGCGCCATTCCGAGTCCGGCGGACGAAGTTGGCCAGCCCCACCCCCCAAGGCTACTTTCCACCCGTATTGGTGGCCTTTTTCCGCTGGACGAACTCGGCGCCCCGGCCTTCGGGCGGTTATTTTTGGGCGCGGCTGCGTCCGCGGCCTATTTTTGGTACACGGAGGCGCCTCGCAAAGTCTCGCGCCATTCCGAGTCCGGCGGACGAAGTTGGCCAGCCCCACCCCCCAAGGCTACTGTCCACCCGTATTTGTGGCCTTTTTCCGCTGGACGAACTCGGCGCCCCGGCCTTCGGGCGGTTATTTTTGGGCGCGGCTGCGCCCGCGGCCTATTTTTGGCACACGAAGGCGCCTCGCAAAGTCTCGCGCCATTCCGAGCCCGGCGGACGAAGTTGGCCAGCCCCACCCCCCAAGGCTATAGCCCACCCTTTTTGGTGGCCTTTTTCCGCTGGACGAACTTGGTGCCCCGGCCTTCGGGCGGTTATTTTTGGGCACGGCTGTGCCCGCGGCCTATTTTTGGCACACGGAGGTGCCTCGCAAATTCTCGCGCCATTCCGAGTCCGGCGGACAAAGTTGGCAGGCCCCACCCCCCAAGGCTTTAGCCCACCCGTTTTTGTGGCCTTTTTCCGCTGGACGAACTTGGTGCCCCGGCCTTCGGGCGGTTATTTTTGGGCTCGGCTATGCCCGCGGCCTATTTTTGGTACACGGAGGTGCCTCGCAAAGTCTCGCGCCATTCCGAGTCCGGCGGACGAAGTTGGCCAGCCCCACCCCCCAAGGCTACTGTCCACCCGTATTTGTGGCCTTTTTCCGCTGGACGAACTCGGCGCCCCGGCCTTCGGGCGGTTATTTTTGGGCGCGGCTGCGCCCGCGGCCTATTTTTGGCACACGAAGGCGCCTCGCAAAGTCTCGCGCCATTCCGAGTCCGGCGGACGAAGTTGGCCAGCCCCACCCCCCAAGGCTATAGCCCACCCGTTTTGGTGGCCTTTTTCCGCTGGACGAACTTGGTGCCCCGGCCTTCGGGCGGTTATTTTTGGGCACGGCTGTGCCCGCGGCCTATTTTTGGCACACGGAGGTGCCTCGCAAACTCTCGCGCCATTCCGAGTCCGGCGGACAAAGTTGGCAGGCCCCACCGCCCAAGGCTTTAGCCCACCCGTTTTTGTGGCCTTTTTCCGCTGGACGAACTTGGCGCCCCGGCCTTCGGGCGGTTATTTTTGGTCGCGGCTGTGCCAGCGGCCTATTTTTGGCACGCAGAGGAGCCTCGCAAAGTCTCGCGCCATTCCGAGTCCGGCGGACGAAGTTGGCCAGCCCCACCCCCCAAGGCTATAGCCCACCCGTTTTTGTGGCCTTTTTCCGCTGGACGAACTTGGCGCCCCGGCCTTCGGGCGGTTATTTTTGGGCGCGGCTGTGCCCGCGGCCTATTTTTGGCACACGGAGGTGCCTCGCAAACTCTCGCGCCATTCCGAGTCCGGCGGACAAAGTTGGCAGGCCCCACCCCCCAAGGCTTTAGCCCACCCGTTTTTGTGTCCTTTTTCCGCTGGACGAACTTGGCGCCCCGGCCTTCGGGCGGTTAATTTTGGGCGCGGCTGAGCCCGCGGCCTATTTTTGGCACACAGAGGCACCTCGCAAAGTCGCGCGCCATTCCGAGTCCGGCGGACAAAGATGGCCAGCCCCACCCCCCAAGGCTATAGCCCACCCGTTTTTGTGGCCTTTTTCAGCTGGACGAACTTGGCGCCCCGGCCTTCGGGCGGTTAGTTTTGGACATGGCTGTGCCCGCGGCGTATTTTTGGCACACGGAGGCGCCTCGTAATGTCTCGCGCCATTCCGAGTACAGCAGACGAAGTTGGCGAGCCCCACACCCCAAGGCTATAGCCCACCCGTTTTTGTGGCCTTTTTCCGCTGGACGAACTTGGTGCCCCGGCCTTCGGGCGGTTATTTTTGGGCTCGGCTGTGCC
>NW_006263253.1:0-1506 GCF_000493195.1 Citrus x clementina | reverse complement strand
CACCCGTTTTTGTGGCCTTTTTCCGCTGGACGAACTTGGCGCCCCGGCCTTCGGGCGGTTATTTTTGGGCGCGGCTGTGCCCGCGGCCTATTTTTGGCACATGGAGGCACCTCGCAATGTCTCGCGCCATTCCGAGTCCGGCGGACGAAGTTGGCCAGCCCCACCCCCCAAGGCTATAGCACACGCGTATTTGTGGCCTTTTTCCGCTGGACGAACTTGGTGCCCCGGCGTTCGGGCAGTTATTTTTGGGGGGAGGCTATGCCCGCGGCCTATTTTTGGTACACGGAGGGGCCTCACAAAGTCTCGCGCCATTCCGAGTCCGGTGGACGAAGTTGGCCAGCCCCACCCCCCAAGGCTATAGCCCACCCGTTTTTGTGGACTTTTTCCGCTGGATGAACTTGGCGGCCCGGCCTTCGGGCAGTTATTTTTTGGGGACGGCTGTGCCCGCGGCCTATTTTTGGCACACGGAGGTGCCTCGCAAAGTCTCGCGCCATTCCGAGTCCGGCGGACGAAGTCAGCCAGCCCCACCCCCCAAGGCTATAGCCCACCCGTTTTTTTGGCCTTTTTCCGCTGGATGAACTTGGCGCCCCGGCCTTCGGGCCGTTATTTTTGGGCGCGGTTGTGCCCGCGGCCTATTTTTGGTACACGGAGGAGCCTCGCAACGTCTCGCGCCATTCCGAGTCCGGCGGACGAAGTTGGCCAGCCCCACCCCCCAAGGCTACAGCCCACCCGTTTTTGTGGCCTTTTTCCGCTGGACGAACTTGGCGCCCCGGCCTTCGGGCGGTTATTTTTGGGCGCGGCTGTGCCCGCGGCCTATTTTTGGCACATGGAGGCACCTCGCAATGTCTCGTGCCATTGCGAGTCCGGCGGACGAAGTTGGCCACCCCACCCCCCAAGGCTATAGCCCACCCGTTTTTGTGGCCTTTTTCCGCTGGACGAACTTGGTGCCCCGGCCTTCGGGCGGTTATTTTTGGGCTCGGCTGTGCCCGCGGCCTATTTTTGGCACACGGAGTCGCCTCGCAAAGTCTCGCGCCATTCCGAGTCCGGCGGACGAAGTTGGCCAGCCCCACCCCCCAAGGCTATAGCCCACCCGTTTTTGTGGGCTTTTTCCGCTGGACGAACTTTGCGCCCCGGCCTTCGGGCCGTTATTTTTAGGAGTAGCTGTGCCCACGGGCTATTTTTGGTACACGGAGGTGCCTCGCAAAGTCTCGCGCCATTCCGAGTCCGGCGGACGAAATTGGCCAGCCCCACCCCCCAAGGCTATAGCCCACCCGTTTTTTTTGCCTTTTTCACCTGGACGAACTTGGCGCCCCGGCCTTCGGGCGGTTATTTTTGGGCGCGGCTGTGTCCGCAGGCTATTTTTGGCACACGGAGGCACCTCGCAAAGTCTCGCGACATTCCGAGTCCGGCGTACGAAGTTGGCCAGCCCCACCCCCCAAGGCTATAGCCCACCCGTATTTGTGGCCTTTTTCCGCTGGAAGAACTTGGCGCCCCGGCCTTCGGGAA
>NW_006263254.1:3525-5351 GCF_000493195.1 Citrus x clementina | reverse complement strand
GCGGTTATTTTTCGGAACAGCTGTGCCCGCGGCCTACATTTGGCACACGGAGGCGCCTCGCAAAGTCTCACGCAATTCCGAGTCCGGCGGACGAAGTTGGCCAGCCCCACCTGCCAAGGCTATAGCCCACCCGTTTTTGTCGGCTTTTTCCGCTGGACGAACTTGGCGCCCCGGCGTTCGGGCGGTTATTGTTCGGCGTGGCTGTGTCCGCTTCCTATTTTTGGCACACGGAGGGGACTCACAAAGTCTCGCGTCATTCCGAGATCGGCGGACGAAGTCGGCCAGCCGCACCCCCCAAGGCTATAGCCCACCCGTTTTTGTGGCCTTTTTCCGCTGGACGAACTTGGCGCCCCGGCCTTTGGGAGGTTATTTTTGGGCGCGGCTGTGTCCACGGCCTATTTTTGGCACACGGAGGCGCCTGGCAAAGTCTCACGCCATTCCGCGTCCGGCGGACGAAGTTGGCCAGCCCCACCCCCCAAGGCTATAGCCCACCCGTTTTTGTGGGCTTTTTCCGCTGGACGAACTTGGCGCCCCGGCTATCGGGCGGTTATTTTTTGGTACAGCTGTGCCCGCGGCCTACATTTGGAACACGGAGGCGCCTCGCAAAGTCTCGCGCAATTCCGAGTCCGGCGGACGAAGTTGGCCAGCCCCACCTGCCAAGGCTATAGCCCACCCGTTTTTGTGGGCTTTTTCCGCTGGACGAACTTGGCGCCCCGGCCGTCGGGCGGTTATTTTTGGGTGCGGCTGTGCCCGCGGCCTATTTTTGGTACACGGAGGTGCCTCGCAAAGTCTCGCACCGTTCCGAGTCTGGCGGACGAAGTGGGCCAGCCCCACCCCCCAAGGCTATAGCCCACCCGTTTTTGTGGGCTTTTTCCAGCTGGACGAACTTGGCGCCCCGGCCTTCGGGAGGTTATTTTTCGGCACGGCTGTGGCCGCGGCCTATTTTTGGCACACGGAGGTGCCTCACAAAGTCTCGCGCCATTCCAAGTGAGGCGGAAGAAGTTGGCCAGCCCCACCCTACAAGGCTATAGCCCACCCATTTTTGTGGGCTTTTTCCGCTGGACGAACTTGGCGCCCCGGCCTTCGGGTGGTTACTTTTGGGCACGGTTGTGCCCGCGGCCTATTTTTGGCACACGGAGGTGCCTCGCAAAGTCTCGTACCATTCCGAGTCCGGCGGACGAAGTTGGCCAGCCCCACCCCCCAAGGCTATAGCCCACCCGTTTTTGTGGCCTTTTTCCGCTGGACGAAGTTGGCGCCCCGGCCTTCGGGCGGTTAATTTTCGGCGCGGCTGTGTCCGTGGCCTATTTTTGACACACGGAGGCAGCTCGCAAAGTCTCACACCATTCCGAGTCCGGCGTACGAAGTTGGCCAGCCCCACCCCCCGAGGCTATAGCCCACCCGTTTTTGTGGCCTTTTTCCGCTGGATGAACTTGGCGCTCCGGCCTTCGGTGGTTATTTTTGGGCGCGGCTGTGCCCGTGGCCTATTTTTGGCACACGGAGGCGCCTCGCAAAGTCTCGCACCATTCCGAGCCCGGCGGACGAAGTTGGCCAGCCCCACCCCCCAAGGCTATAGCCCACCCGTTTTTGTGGCCTTTTTCCGGTGGACGAACTTGGCGCCCCGGCCTTCGGGTGGTTATTTTTGGGCGCGGCTGTGCCCGCGGCCTATTTTTGGCACACGGAGGTGCCTCGCAAAGTCTCGCGCCATTCCGAGTCAGGCGGAAGAAGTTGGCCAGCCCCACCCTCCAAGGCTATAGCCCACCCGTTTTTGTGGGCTTTTTCTGCTGGACGAACTTGGCGCCCCGGCCTTCGGGTGGTTATTTTTGGGC
>NW_006263254.1:1777-3361 GCF_000493195.1 Citrus x clementina | reverse complement strand
GGTGGTTATTTTTGGGCACGGCCATGCCCGCGGCCTATTTTTGGCACACGGAGGTGCCTCGCAAAGCCTCGCACCATTCCGAGTCCGGAGGAAGAAGTTGGCCAGCCCCACCCCCCAAGGCTATAGCCCACCCCTGTTTGTGGGTTTTTTCCGTTGGACGAACTTGGCGCCCTGGCCTTCGGGCTGTTATTTTCAGGCACGGCTGTGGCTGCGGCCTATTATTGGCACACGGAGGAGCCTCGCAAAGTCTCACGCCATTCCGAGTCCGGCGGACGAAGTTGGCCAGCCCCACCCCCCAAGGCTATAGCCCACCCGTTTTTGTGGGCTTTTTCCGCTGGACGAACTTGGTGCCCCGGCCTTCGGGCGGATATTTGGCTGTGCCCACGGCCTATTGTTGGCACACGGAGGCACCTCGCAAAGTCTCGCGCCATTCCGAGTCCGGCGGACGAAGTTGGCCAGCCCCACCCCCCAAGGCTATAGCCCACCCATTTTTGTGGCCTTTTTCCGCAGGACGAACTTGGCGCCCCGGCCTTCGGGCGGTTATTTTTGGGCGCGGCTGTGCCCCCGGCCTATTTTTTGCACACGGAGGCACCTCGCAAAGTCTCGCGCCATTCCGAGTCCGGCGGACGAAGTTGGGCAGTCCCACCCCCCAAGGCTATAACCCACCCGTTTTTGTGGCCTTTTTCCGCTGGACGAACTTGGCGCCCCGGCCTTCGGGTGGTTATTTTTGGGCGCGGCTGTGCCCGTGGCCTATTTTTGGCACACGGAGGCGCCTTGCAAAGTCTCGCGCCATTCTGAGTCCCGCGGACGAAGTTGGCCAGCCCCACCCCCCAAGGCTATAACCCACCCGTTTTTGTGGCCTTTTTCCGCTGGACGAACTTGGTGCCCCGGCCTTCGGGCGGTTATTTTTGGACGCGGCTGTGCCCCCGGCCTATTTTTTGTACACGGAGGCACCTCGCAAAGTCTCGCGCCATTCCGAGTCCGGCGGACGAAGTTGGGCAGCCCCACCCCCCAAGGCTATAACCCACCCGTTTTTGTGGCCTTTTTCCGCTGGACGAACTTGGCGCCCCGGCCTTCGGGTGGTTATTTTTGGGCGCGGCTGTGCCCGTGGCCTATTTTTGGCACACGGAGGTGCCTTGCAAAGTCTCGCGCCATTTTGAGTCCCGCGGACGAAGTTGGCCAGCCCCACCCCCCAAGGCTATAGCCCACCCGTTTTTGTGGGCTTTTTCCGCTGGACGAACTTGGCGCCCCGGCCTTCGGGTGGTTATTGTCGGGCGCGGCTGTGCCCGCGGCCTATTTTTGGCACACGGAGGTGCTTTGCAAAGTCTCGCGCCATTCCGAGTCAGGCGGAAGAAGTTGGCCAGCCCCACCCTCCAAGGCTATAGCCCACCCGTTTTTGTGGGCTTTTTCCGCTGGACGAACTTGGCGCCCCGGCCTTCGGGTGGTTATTTTTGGGCACGGCTGTGCCCGCGGCCTATTTTTGGCACACGGAGGCACCTCGCAAAGTATCGTACCATTCCGAGTCCGGCGGACGAAGTTGGCCAGCCCCACCCCCCAAGGCTATAGCCCACCCGTTTTTGTGGG
>NW_006263254.1:0-1384 GCF_000493195.1 Citrus x clementina | reverse complement strand
CCTTCGGGCTGTTATTGTCGGGTACGGCTGTGGCTCCGGCCTACCTTTGGCACACGGAGGAGCCTCGCAAAGTCTCACGCCATTCCGAGTCCGGCGGACGAAGTTGGCCAGCCCCACCCCCCAAGGCTATAGCCCACCCGTTTTTGTGGGCTTTTTCCCCTGGACGAACTTGGTGCCCCGGCCTTCGGGCGGATATTTGGCTGTGCCCACGGCCTATTGTTGGCACACGGAGGCACCTCGCAAAGTCTCGCGCCAGTCCGAGTCCGGCGGACGAAGTTGGCCAGCCCCACCCCCCAAGGCTATAGCCCACCCATTTTTGTGGCCTTTTTCCGCAGGACGAACTTGGCGCCCCGGCCTTCGGGCGGTTATTTTTGGGCGCGGCTGTGCCCCCGGCCTATTTTTTGCACACGGAGGCACCTCGCAAAGTCTCGCGCCATTCCGAGTCCGGCGGACGAAGTTGGGCAGCCCCACCCCCCAAGGCTATAACCCACCCGTTTTTGTGGCCTTTTTCCGCTGGACGAACTTGGCGCCCTGGCCTTCGGGTGGTTATTTTTGGGCGCGGCTGTGCCCGTGGCCTATTTTTGGCACCCGGAGGCGCCTTGCAAAGTCTCGCGCCATTCTGAGTCCCGCGGACGAAGTTGGCCAGCCCCACCCCCCAAGGCTATAACCCACCCGTTTTTGTGGCCTTTTTCCGCTGGACGAACTTGGCGCCCCGGCCTTCGGACGGTTATTTTTGGGCGCGGCTGTGCCCCCGGCCTATTTTTTGCACACGGAGGCACCTCGCAAAGTCTCGCGCCATTCCGAGTCCGGCGGACGAAGTTGGGCAGCCCCACCCCCCAAGGCTATAACCCACCCGTTTTTGTGGCCTTTTTCCGCTGGACGAACTTGGCGCCCCGGCCTTCGGGTGGTTATTTTTGGGCGCGGCTGTGCCCGTGGCCTATTTTTGGCACACGGAGGTGCCTTGCAAAGTCTCGCGCCATTTTGAGTCCCGCGGACGAAGTTGGCCAGCCCCACCCCCCAAGGCTATAGCCCACCCGTTTTTGTGGGCTTTTTCCGCTGGACGAACTTGGCGCCCCGGCCTTCGGGTGGTTATTTTCGGGCGCGGCTGTACCCGCGGCCTATTTTTGGCACACGGAGGTGCTTTGCAAAGTCTCGCGCCATTCCGAGTCAGGCGGAAGAAGTTGGCCAGCCCCACCCTCCAAGGCTATAGCCCACCCGTTTTTGTGGGCTTTTTTCGCTGGACGAACTTGGCGCCCCGGCCTTCGGGTGGTTATTTTTGGGCACGGCCATGCCTGCGGCCTATTTTTGGCACACGGAGGTGCCTCGCAAAGCCTCGCACCATTCCGAGTCCGGAGGAAGAAGTTGGCCAGCCCCACCCCCCAAG
>NW_006263255.1:0-4795 GCF_000493195.1 Citrus x clementina | reverse complement strand
AGCACCACGACCTTCGGGCGCTTATTTTGGGGCGCGGCCTTGCCCGCGGCTTATTTTTGGCACCCCGAGGCCCCTCGCAAAGTCTCGCCCCATTCCGAGTCCGGCGGACAAACTTCGCCCGCGCCCCCCACCAAGGCTATAGCCCACCCGTTTTTTGGCCATTTTTCCGCTGGGGGGTTTTGGCACCACGACCTTCGGGCGCTTATTTCTGGACGCGGCTGTGCCTGCGACTTCCCGCGGGCACCCCAAGGCCCCTCGCAAAGTCTCGCCCCATTCCAAGTCCGGCGGACGAACTTCGCCCGCGCCCCCCACCAAGGCTATAGCCCACCCGTTTTTTGGCCATTTTTCCGCTGGGGGGTTTTGGCACCACGACCTTCGGGCGCTTATTTTTGGGCGCGGCTGTGCCCGCGACTTCCCGCGGGCACCCCGAAGCCCCTCGCAAAGTCTCGCCCCATTCCGAGTCCGGCGGACGAACTTCGTCCGCGCCCCCCACCAAAGCTATAGCCCACCCGTTTTTTGGCCATTTTTCCGCTGGGGGGTTTTGGCACCACGACCTTCGGGCGCTTATTTCTGGACGCGGCTGTGCCCGCGACTTCCCGCGGGCACCCCGAGGCCCCTCGCAAAGTCTCGCCCCATTCCGAGTCCGGCGGACGAACTTCGCCCGCGCCCCCCACCAAGGCTATAGCCCACCCGTTTTTTGGCCATTTTTCCGCTGGGGGGTTTTGGCACCACGACCTTCGGGCGCTTATTTTTGGGCGCGGCTTTGCCCGCGGCTTATTTTTGGTGCCCCGAGGCCCCTCGCAAAGTCTCGTCCCATTCCAAGTCCGGCGGACGAACTTCGCCCGCCCCCCCCACCAAGGCTATAGCCCACCCGTTTTTTGGCCATTTTTCCGCTGGGGGGTTTTGGCACCACGACCTTTGGGCGCGGCTTTGCCCGAGGCTTAGTTTTGGCACCCCGAGGCCCCTCGCAAAGTCTCGCCCCATTCCGAGTCCGGCGGACGAACTTCGCCCGCGCCCCCCACCAAGGCTATAGCCCACCCGTTTTTTGGCCATTTTTCCGCTGGGGGGTTTTGGCACCACGACCTTCGGGCACTTATTTCTGGACGCGGCTGTGCCCGCGACTTCCCGCGGGCACCCCGTGGCCCCTCGCAAGGTCTCGCCCCATTCCGAGTCCGGCGGACGAACTTCGCCCGCGCCCCCCACCAAGGCTATAGCCCACCCGTTTTTTGCCATTTTTCCGCTGGGGGGTTTTGGCACCACGACCTTTGGGCGCGGCTTTGCCCGCGGCTTATTTTTGGCACCCCGAGGGCCCTCACAAAGTCTCGCCCCATTCCGAGTCCGGCGGACGAACTTCGCCCGCGCCCCCCACCAAGGCTATAGCCCACCCGTTTTTTGGCCATTTTTCCGCTGGGGGCTTTTGGCACCACGACCTTCGGGCGCTTATTTCTGGACGCGGCTGTGCCCGCGACTTCCCGCGGGCACCCCGAGGCCCCTCGCAAAGTCTCGCCCCATTCCGAGTCCGGCGGACGAACTTCTCCCGCGCCCCCCACCAAGGCTATAGCCCACCCGTTTTTTGGCCATTTTTCCGCTGGGGGGTTTTGGCACCACGACCTTTGGGCGCGGCTTTGCCCGCGGCTTACTTTTGGCACCCCGAGGCCCCTCGCAAAGTCTCGCCCCATTCCGAGTCCGGCGGACGAACTTCGCCCGCGCCCCCCACCAAGGCTATAGCCCACCCGTTTTTTGGCCATTTTTCCGCTGGGGGGTTTTGGCACCACGACCTTCGGGCGCTTATTTCTGGATGCGGCTGTGCCCGCGAATTCCCGCGGGCACCCCGAGGCCCCTCGTAAAGTCTCGCCCCATTCCAAGTCCGGCGGACGAACTTCGCCCGCGCCCCCCACCAAGGCTATAGCCCACCCGTTTTTTGGCCATTTTTCCGCTGGGGGGTTTTGGCACCACGACCTTCGGGCGCTTATTTTTGGGCGCAGCCTTGCCCGTGGCTTATTTTTGGCACCCCGAGGCCCCTCGCAAAGTCTCGCCCCATTCCGAGTCTGGCGGACGAACTTCGCCCGCGCCCCCCACCAAGGCTATAGCCCACCCGTTTTTTGGCCATTTTTCCGCTGGGGGGTTTTGGCACTACGACCTTCGGGCCCTTATTTTTGGATGCGGCTGTGCCTGCGACTTCCCGCAGGCACCCCGAGGCCCCTCGCAAAGTCTCGCCCCATTCCGAGTCCGGCGGACGAACTTCGCCCGCGCCCCCCACCAAGGCTATAGCCCACCCGTTTTTTGGCCATTTTTCCTCTGGGGGGTTTTGGCACCACGACCTTCGGGCGCTTATTTTTGGGCGCGGCTTTGCCCGCGGCTTATTTTTGGCACCCCGAGGCCCCTCGCAAAGTCTCGCCCCATTCCGAGTCCGGCGGACGAACTTCGCCCGCGCCCCCCACCAAGGCTATAGCCGACCCGTTTTTTGGCCATTTTTCCGCTGGGGGGTTTTGGCACCACGAACTTCGGAAGCTTATTTCTGGACGCGGCTGTGCCCGCGACTTCCCGCGGGCACCCCGAGGCCCCTCGCAAAGTCTCGCCCCATTTCGAGTCCGGCGGACGAACTTCGCCCGCGCCCCCCACCAAGGCTATAGCCCACCCGTTTTTTGGCCATTTTTCCGCTGGGGGGTTTTGGCACCACGACCTTCGGGTGCTTATTTTTGGGCGCGGCTTTGCCCGCGGCTTATTTTTGGCACCCCGAGGCCCCTCGCAAAGTCTCGCCCCATTCCGAGTCTGGCGGACAAACTTCGCCCGCGCCCCCCACTATGGCTATAGCCCACCCGTTTTTTGGCCATTTTTCCGCTGGGGGGTTTTGGCACCACGACCTTCGGGCGCTTATTTTTGGACGCGGCTGTGCCCGTGACTTCCCGCGGGCACCCCGAGGCCCCTCGCAAAGTCTCGCCCCATTCCGAGTCCGGCGGACGAACTTCGCCCGCGCCCCCCACCAAGGCTATAGCCCACCCGTTTTTTGGCCATTTTTCCGCTGGGGGGTTTTGGCACCACGACCTTCAGGCGCTTATTTTTGGGCTCGGCTGTGGCCGCGACATCCCGCGGGCACCCCGAGGACCCTCGCAAAGTCTCTCCCCATTCCGAGTCCGGCGGACGAACTTCGCCCGCGCCCCCCACCAAGGCTATAGCCCACCCGTTTGTTGGCCATTTTTCCGCTGGGGGGTTTTGGCACCACGAACTTCGGAAGCTTATTTCTGGACGCGGCTGTGCCCGCGACTTCCCGCGGAAACCCCGAGGCCCCTCGCAAAGTCTCGCCCCATTTCGAGTCCGGCGGACGAACTTCGCCCGCGCCCCCCACCAAGGCTATAGCCCACCCATTTTTTGGCCATTTTTCCGCAGGGGGGTTTTGGCACCACGACCTTCGGGTGCTTATTTTTGGGCGCGGCTTTGCCCGCGGCTTATTTTTGGCACCCCGAGGCCCCTCGCAAAGTCTCGCCCCATTCCGAGTCTGGCGGACGAACTTCGCCCGCGCCCCCCACTATGGCTATAGCCCACCCGTTTTTTGGCCATTTTTCCGCTGGGGGGTTTTGGCACCACGACCTTCGGGCGCTTATTTTTGGACGCGGCTGTGCCAGTGACTTCCCGCGGGCACCCCGAGGCCCCTCGCAAAGTCTCGCCCCATTCCGAGTCCGGCGGACGAACTTCGCCCGCGCCCCCCACCAAGGATATAGCCCACCCGTTTTTTGGCCATTTTTCCGCAGGGGGGTTTTGGCACCACGACCTTCGGGTGCTTATTTTTGGGCGCGGCTTTGCCCGCGGCTTATTTTTGGCACCCCGAGGCCCCTCGCAAAGTCTCGCCCCATTCCGAGTCTGGCGGACGAACTTCGCCCGCGCCCCCCACTATGGCTATAGCCCACCCGTTTTTTGGCCATTTTTCCGCTGGGGGGTTTTGGCACCACGACCTTCGGGCGCTTATTTTTGGACGCGGCTGTGCCAGTGACTTCCCGCGGGCACCCCGAGGCCCCTCGCAAAGTCTCGCCCCATTCCGAGTCCGGCGGACGAACTTCGCCCGCGCCCCCCACCAAGGCTATAGCCCACCCGTTTTTTGGCCATTTTTCCGCTGGGGGGTTTTGGCACCACGACCTTCAGGCGCTTATTTTTGGGCTCGGCTGTGGCCGCGACATCCCGCGGGCACCCCGAGGACCCTCGCAAAGTCTCTCCCCATTCCGAGTCCGGCGGACGAACTTCGCCCGCGCCCCCCACCAAGGCTATAGCCCACCCGTTTTTTGGCCATTTTTCCGCTGGGGGGTTTTGGCACCACGAACTTCGGGCGCTTATTTCTGGACGCGGCTGTGCCCGCGACTTCCCGCGGGCACCCCGAGGCCCCTCGCAAAATCTCGCCCCATTTCGAGTCCGGCGGACGAACTTCGCCCGCGCCCCCCACCAAGGCTATAGCCCACCCGTTTTTTGGCCATTTTTCCGCTGGGGGGTTTTGGCACCACGACCTTCGGGCGCTTATTTTTGGGCGCGGCTTTGCCCGCGGCTTATTTTTGGCACCCCGACGCCCCTCGCAAAGTCTCGCCCCATTCCGAGTCTGGCGGACGAACTTCGCCCGCGCCCCCCACCATGGCTATAGCCCACCCGTTTTTTGGCCATTTTTCCGCTGGGGGGTTTTGGCACCACGACCTTCGGGCACTTATTTTTGGACGCGGCTGTGCCCGCGACTTCCCGCGGGCACCCCGAGGCCCCTCGCAAAGTCTCGCCCCATTCCGAGTCCGGCGGACGAACTTCGCCCGCGCCCCCCACC
>NW_006263256.1:2837-26091 GCF_000493195.1 Citrus x clementina | reverse complement strand
GGGGCTGGCCACTTCGTCCGCCGGACTCGGGATGCCGCGAGACTTTGTAAGGGGCCTCCGTGTGCCAAAAATAGGCCGCAGGAAAAGCGACGTCCAAAAATCACTGCCTGATGGCCGGGGCGCCAAGTTCGTCCAGCGGAAAAAGGCCACAAAAACGGGTGGGCTATAGCCTTGGGGGGTGGGGCTGGCCCACTTCGTCCGCCGGACTCGGAATGGCGCGAGACTTTGCGAGGGGCCTCCGTGTGCCAAAAATAGGCCGCGGGCAAAGCCGCGCCCAAAAATAACCGCCCGAAGGCCGGGGCGCCAAGTTCGCCCAGCGGAAAAAGGCTACAAAAACGGGTTGGCTATAGCCTTGGCGGGTGGGGCTGGCCAACTTCGTCCGCCGGACTCGGAATGCCGAGAGACTTTGCGAGGGGCCTTCGTGTGGCAGAAATAGGCCGCGGACAAAGCTGCGCCCAAAAATAACCGCCCGAAGGCCGGGGCGCCAAGTTCGTCCAGCGGAAAAAGGCCACAAAAACGGGTGGGCTATAGCATTGGGGGGTGGGGCTGGCCAACTTCGTCCGCCGGACTCGGAATGGGCCGAGACTTTGCGAGGGGCCTCCGTGTGAAAAAAATAGTCCGTGGCCAAACCGTGCCCAAAAATAAACGCCCCAAAGCCGGGGCGCCAAGTTCGTCCAGCGGAAAAAGGCCACAAAAACGGGTGGGCTATAGCCTTGGGGGGTGGGGCTGGTAACCTTTGTCCGCCGGACTCGGAATGGCGCGAGACTTTGCGAGGGGCCTCCGTGTGCAAAAAATAGGCCGTGGTCAAAGCCACGCCCAAAACTAACCGCCCGAAGGCCGGGGCGCGAAGTTCGTCCAGCGGAAAAAGGCCACAAAAACGGGTGGGCTATAGCCTTGGGGGGTGGGGCTGGCCAACTTCGTCCGCCGGACTCGGAATGGGGCGAGACTTTGCGAGGGGCCTCCGTGTGCCAAAAATAGGCCGCGGCCAAAGCTGCGCCCAAAAATAACCGCCCGAAGCCCGGGGCGCCAAGTTCGTCCAGCGGAAAAAGGCCACAAAAACGGGTGGGCTATAGCCTTGGGGGGTGGGGCTGGCAACCTTCGTCCGCCGGACTCGGAATGCCGCGAGACTTTGCGAGGGACCTACGTGTGCCAAAAATATACCGCGGGCAAAGCCGCGCACAAAAATAACCACCCGAAGGCCGGGGCGCCAAGTTCGTCCAGCGGAAAAAGGGCACAAAAACAGGTGGGCTATAGCCTTGGGGGGTGGGGCTGGCCAACTTCGTCCGCCGGACTCGGGATGCCGCGAGACTTTGTAAGGGGCCTCCGTGTGCCAAAAATAGGCCGCAGGAAAAGCGACGTCCAAAAATCACTGCCCGATGGCCGGGGCGCCAAGTTCGTCCAGCGGAAAAAGTCCACAAAAACGGGTGGGCTATAGCCTTGGGGGGTGGGGCTGGCCAAGTTCGTCCGCCGGACTCGGAATGCTGCGAGACTTTGTGAGGGGCCTCCGTGTGCCAAAAATACGCCGCGGACAAAGCCGCGCCCAAAAATAACCGCCCGAAGGCCGGGGCGCCAAGTTCGTCCAGCGGAAAAAGGCCACAAAAACGGGTGGGCTATAGCCTTGGGGGGTGGGGCTGGCCAACTTCGTCCGCCGGACTCGGAATGGCGCGAGACTTTGTGAGGGGCCTCCGTGTGCCAAAAATACGCCGCGGACAAAGCCGCGCCCAAAAATAACCGCCCGAAGGCCGGGGCGCCAAGTTCGTCCAGCGGAAAAAGGCCACAAAAACGGGTGGGCTATAGCCTTGGGGGGTGGGGCTGGCCAACTTCGTCCGCCGGACTCGGAATGGCGCGAGACTTTGCGAGGCACCTCCGTGTGCCAAAAATAGGCCGCGGGAACAGCCGCGCCCAAAAACAACGGCCCGAAGGCCGGGGCGCCAAGTTCGTCCAGCGGAAAAAGGCCACAAAAACGTGTGGGATATAGCCTTGGGGGGTGGGGCTCGCCAACTTCGTCCGCCGGACACGGAATGGCACGAGACTTTGCGAGGTGCCTTCGTGTGCCAAAAATAGGCCGCGGGCACAGTCATGCCCAAAAATAACCGCCCGAAGGCCGGGGCGCCAAGTTCGTCCAACCGAAAAAGCCCACAAAAACGGGTGGGCTATAGCCTTGGGGGTTGGGGCTGGCCAACTTCGTCCGCCGGACTCGGAATGGAGCGAGACCTTGCGAGGTGCCACGGTGTGCCAAAAATAGGCCGCGGACAAAGCCACGCCCAAAAATAAACGCCCGGAGGCCGGGGCGCCAAGTTCGTCTAGCGGAAAAAGGCCACAAAAACGGGTGGGCTATAGCCTTGGGGGGTGGGCCTGGCCAACTTAGTCCGCCGGACTCGGATTGGCGCGAGACTTTACGAGGCACCTCTGTGTGCCAAAAATAGGCCACGGGCACAGCCGCGCCCAAAAATAACTGCCCAAAGGCCGGGACGCCAAGTTCGTCGAGCGGAAAAAGGCCACAAAAACGTGTGGGCTATAGCCTTGGGGGGTGGGGCTCGCCAACTTCGTCCGCCGGACACGGAATGGCACGAGACTTTGCGAGGTGCCTTCGTGTGCAAAAAATAGGCCGCGGGCACAGCCATGCCCATAAATAACCGCCCGAAGGCCGGGGCGCCAAGTTCGTCCAGCGGAAAAAGGCCACAAAAACGGGTGGGCTATAGCCTTGGGTGGTGGGGCTGGCCAACTTCGTCCGCCGGACTCGGAATGGCGCGAGACTTTGCGAGGCACCTCCGTGTGCCAAAAATAGGCCGCAGGAACAGCCGCGCCCAAAAATAACGGCCCGAAGGCCGGGTCGCCAAGTTCGTCCAGCTGAAAAACGCCACAAAAACGGGTGGGCTATAGCCTTGGGGGGTGGGCCTGGCCAACTTAGTCCGCCGGACTCGGAATGGCGCGAGACTTTACGAGGCACCTCTGTGTGCCAAAAATAGGCCACGGGCACAGCCGCGCCCAAAAATAACTGCCCAAAGGCCGGGACGCCAAGTTCGTCGAGCGGAAAAAGGCCACAAAAACGTGTGGGCTATAGCCTTGGGGGGTGGGGCTGGCCCACTTCGTCCGCCGGACTCGGAATGCCGCGAGACTTTGCGAGGGGCCTCCTTGTACCAAAAATAGGCCGCAGGCAAAGCCACGCCCAAAAATAACTGCCCGAAGGCCGGGGCGCCAAGTTCGTCCAGCGGAAAAAGGCCACAAAAACGGGTGGGCTATAGCCTTGGGGGGTGGGGCTGGCCAACTTCGTCCGCCGGACTCGGAATGGCGCGAGACTTTGCAAGGCACCTCCGTGTGCCAAAAATAGGCCGCAGGAACAGCCGCGCCCAAAAATAACGGCCCGAAGGCCGGGGCGCCAAGTTCGTCCAGCTGAAAAACGCCACAAAAACGGGTGGGCTATAACCTTGGGGGGTGGGGTGGGCCGACTTCGTCCGCCGGACTCGGAATGGCGTGAGACTTTGCGAGCTGCCTCCGTGTGCCAAAAATAGGCCGCGGGCACAGCCGCGCCCAAAAATAACCGCCCGAAGGCCGGGGCGCCAAGTTTGTCCAGTGGAAAAAGGCCACAAAAACGGGTGGGCTATAGCCTTGGGGGGTGGGGCTGGCCAAATTTGTCCGCCCGACTCGGAATACCGTGAGACTTTGCGATGGTCCTCCGTGTGCCAAAAATAGGCCGCGGAAAAAGCCGCGCCCAAAAATAACAGCCCGGTGGCCGGGGCGCCAAGTTCATCCAGCGGAAAAAGGCCACAAAAACGGGTGGGCTATAGCCTTGGGGGGTGGGGCTGGCCAACATCGTCCGCCGGACTCGGAATGGCGCGAGACTTGGCGAGGCGCGTCCGTGTGCCAAAAATAGGCCGCGGGTACAGTCGCGCCCAAAAATAACCGCCCGAAGGCCGGGGCGCCAAGTTCGTCCAGCGGAAAAAGGCCACAAAAACGGGTGGGCTATAGCCTTGGGGGGTGGGGCGGGCCGACTTCGTCCGCCGGACTCGGAATGGCGCGAGACTTTGCGAGGTGCCTCCGTGTGCCAAAAATAGGCCGCGGGCACAGCCGCGCCCAAAAATAACCGCCCGAAGGCCGGGGCGCCAAGTTCGTCCAGCGGAAAAAGGCCACAAAAACGGGTGGGCTATAGCCTTGGGGGGTGGGGCTGACCAACTTCGTCCGCCGGACTCGGAATGGCGCGAGACTTTGCGAGGTGCCTCCCTGTGCCAAAAATAGGCCGTGGACAAAGCCGCGCCCAAAAATAACCCCCCGAAGGCCGGGGCGCCAAGTTCGTCCAGCGGAAAAAGGCCACAAAAACGGGTGGGCTATAGCCTTTGGGGGTGGTGCTGGCCAACTTCGTCCGCCGGACTCGGAATGGCGCGAGACTTTGCGAGGTGCCTCCGTTTGCCATAAATAGGCTGCGGACACAGCCGTGCCAAAAAATAACAGCCCGAAGGCCGGGGCGCCAACTTCGTCCAGCGGAAAAAGGCCACAAAAACGGGTGGGCTATAGCCTTGGGGGGTGGGGCTGGCCCACTTCGTCCGCCGGACTCGGAATGGCGCGAGAGTTTACGAGGCGCCTCCGTTTGCCAAAAATAGGCCGCGGGCACAGCCGCGCCCAAAAATAACCCCCCGAAGGCCGGGGCGCCAAGTTCGTCCAGCGGAAAAAGGCCACAAAAACGGGTGGGCTATAGCCTTGGGGGGTGGGGCTGGCCGACTTCGTCCGCCGGACTCGGAATGGCGCGAGACTTTGCGAGGCACCTCCGTTTGCCAAACATAGGCCGCAGGCAAAGCCGCGCCTAAAAATAACCACCCGAAGGCCGGGACGCCAAGTTCGTCCAGCGGAAAAAGGCCATAAAAACGGGTGGGCTATAGCCTTGGGGGTGGGGCCGGCCACCTTCGTCCGCCGGACTCGGAAAGCCGCGAGACTTTGCGAGGGGCCTCCGTGTTCCAAAAATAGGCCGCGGGCAAAGCCGCGCCCAAAAATAACCACCCGAAGGCCGGGGCGCCAAGTTCGTACAGCGGAAAAAGGCCACAAAAATGGGTGGGCTATAGCCTTGGGGGGTGGGGCTGGCCAACTTCATCCGCCGGACTCGGAATGCCGCGAGACTTTACGAGGGTCCCCCGTGTACCAAAAATAGGGCGCAGGCAAACCCGCGCCCAAAAATAACCGCCCGAAGGCCGGGGCGCCAAGTTCGTCCAGCGGAAAAAGGCCACAAAAACGGGTGGGCTATAGCCTTGGGGGGTGGGGATGGCCAACTTCATCCGCCGGACTCGGAATACCGTGAGACTTTGCGAGGGTCCTCTGTGTGCCAAAAATAGGCCGAGGGCAAAGCCGCGCCCAAAAATAACCGCCCGAAGGCCAGGGCGCCAAGTTCGTCCAGCGGAAAAAGGCCACAAAAATGGGTGGGCAATAGCCTTGGTGGGTGGGGCTGGCCAACTTCGTCCGCCGGACTCGGAATGCCGCGAGACTTTACGAGGGGCCTCCGTGTGCCAAAAATAGTGTGCGGTCAAATCCGTACCCAAAAATAACCGCCCGAAGGCCGGGGCGCCAAGTTCGTCCAGCGGAAAAAGGCCACAAAAACGGGTGGGCTATAGCCTTGGGTGGTGGGGCTGGCCAACTTCGTCCGCCGGACTCGGAATGCCGCGAGACTTTGCGAGGGGCCTCCTTGTACCAAAAATAAGCCGCAGGCAAAGCCACGCCCAAAAATAACCACCCGAAGGCCGGGGCGCCAAGTTCGTCCAGAGGAAAAAGGCCACAAAAACGGGTGGGGTATAGCCTTGGGGGGTGGGGCTGGCCAACCTCGTCCGCCGGACTCGGAATACCGCGAGACTTTGCGAGGTGCCTCCGTGTGCCAAAAATAGGCCACGGTCAAAGCCGCGCTCAAAAATAAATGCCCGAAGGCCGGGGCGCCAAGTTCGTCCAGCGGAAAAAGGCCACAAAAACAGGTCGGCTATAGCCTTGGTGGTGGGGCCGGCCAACTTCGGCAGCCGGACTCGGAATGCCACGAGACTTTGCGAGGGGCCTTCGTGTGCCAAAAATAGGCCACGGGCAAAGCCGCGCCCAAAAATAAACGCCCGAAGGCCGGGGCGCCAAGTTTGTCCAGCGGAAAAAGGCCACAAAAACGGGTGGGCTATAGCCTTGGGGGGTGGGGCTGGCCAACCTCGTCGCCGGAATAGGAATGCCGCGAGACTTTACAAGGCACCTCCAGGTGCCAAAAGTAGGCCACGGGCAAAGCCGCGCCCAAAAATAACCGCCCGAAGGCCGGGGCGCCAAGTTCGTCCAGCGGAAAAAGGCCACAAAAACGGGTGGGCAATAGCCTTGGGGGGTGGGGCTGGCCGACTTCGTCCGCCGGACTCGGAATGGCGCGAGACTTTGCGAGGCTCCTCCATGTGCCAAAAATAGGCCGTGCGCACAGCCGCGCCCAAAAATAACCACCCGCAGGCCGGGGCGCCAAGTTCGTCCAGCGGAAAAAGGCCACAAAAACGGGTGGGCCATAGCCTTGGGGGGTGGGCAGGCCAACTTCGTCCGCCGGACTCGGAATGGCGCGAGACTTTGCGAGGCGCCTCCGTGTGCCAAAAATAGGCCGCGGGCACAGCCGCCCCCAAAAATAACCGTCCGAAGCCCGGGGCTCCAAGTTCGTCCAGTGGAAAAAGGCCACAAAAATGGGTGGGATATAGCCTTGGGGGGTGGGGCAGGCCAACTTCTTCCGCCGGACTCGGAATGGCGCGAGACTTTGCGAGATGCCTCCGTGTGCCAAAAATAGGCCGCGGGCACAGCCGCGCCAAAAAATAACCCCCCGAAGGCCGGGGCACCAAGTTCGTCCAGCGGAAAAAGCCCACAAAAACAGGTGGGCTATAGCCTTGGGGGTTGAGGCTGGCCAACTTCGTCCGCCGGACCCGGAATGGCGCGAGACTTTGCGAGGCGCCTCCATGTGCCAACAATAGGCCGCGGGCACAGCTGCGCCAAAAAATAACCGCCCGAAGGCCGGGGCACCAAGTTCGTCCAGCGGAAAAAGCCCACAAAAACAGGTGGGCTATAGCCTTGGGGGTTGAGGCTGGCCAACTTCGTCCGCCGGACCCGGAATGGCGCGAGACTTTGCGAGGCACCTCCGTGTGCCAAAAATAGGCCGCGGGCACAGCCGCGCCAAAAAATAACCGCCCGAAGGCCGGTGCGCCAAGTTCGTCCAGCGGAAAAAGGCCACAAAAACGGTGGGCCATAGCCTTGGGGGGTGGGGCTGGCCAACTTCGTGCGCCGGACTCCGAATGGCGCGAGACTTTGCGAGGGGCCTCCGAGTGCCAAAAATAGGCCGCGGGCACCGCCGCGCCCAAAAATAACCACCCAAAGGCCGGGGCGCCAAGTTCGTCCAGTGGAAAAAGGCCACAAAAACGGGTGGGATATAGCCTTGGGGGGTGGGGCCGACGAACTTCATCCGCCGGACTCGGAATGGCGCGAGACATTGCGAGGCGCCTCCGTGTGACAAAAATAGGCTGCGGGCACAGTCGCGGCAAAAAATAACCGCCCGAAGGCCGGGGCGCCAAGTTCGTCCAGCGTAAAAAGCCCACAAAAACGGGTGGGCTATAGCCTTGGGGGGTGGGGCTGGCCGACTTCGTCCGCCGGACTCGGAATGGCGCGAGACTTTACAAGGCACCTCCGTGTGCCAAAAACAGGCCGTGGGCACAGCCGCGCCAAAAAATAACTGCCCGAAGGCCGGGGCGCCAAGTTCGTCCAGCGGAAAAAGGCCACAAAAACGGGTTGGCCATAGCCTTGGGGGGTGGGGCAGGCCAACTTCTTCCGCCGGACTCGGAATGGCGCGAGACTTTGCTAGGCGCCTCCATGTGCCAAAAATAGGCCGTGGGCACAGCCGCGACAAAAAATAACCGCCCGAAGGTCGGGGCGCCAAGTTCGTCCAGTGGAAAAAAGCCACAAAAACGGGTGGGCTATATCCTTGCGGGGTGGGGCTGGCCGACTTCGTCCGCCGGACTCGGAATGGCGTGAGACTTTGTGAGGTTCCTCCATCTGCCAAAAATAGGCTGCGGGCACAGCCGTACCCAAAAATAACCACCCAAAGGCCGGGGCGCCAAGTTCGTCCAGCGGAAAAAGCCCACAAAAACGGGTGGGCTATAGCCTTGGGGGGTGGGGCTGGCCAACTTCGTCCGCCGGACTCAGAATGGCGTGAGACTTTGCGAGGCACCTCCGTGTGCTAAAAATAGGCCGTGGGCACAGCCGCGCCCAAAAATGACCGCCCGAAGGCCGGGGCGCCAAGTTCGTCCAGCGGAAAAAGGCCACAAAAACGGGTGGGCTATAGCCTTGGGGGGTGGGGCTGGCCAACATCGTCCGCCGGACTCAGAATGGCGCGAGACTTTGCGAGGTGCCTCCGTGTGCCAAAAATAGCCCGTGGGCAAAGCCGCACCAAAAATAACCGCCCGAAGGCTGGCGCGCCAAGTTCGTCCAGCGGAAAAAGACCACAAAAATGGGTGGGCCATAGCCTTGGGGGATGGGGCAGGCCAACTTCCTCCGCCGGACTCGGAATGGCGCGAGACTTTGTGAGGCGCCTCCGTGTGCCAAAAGTAGGCCGCGGGCACAGCCGCGCCAAAAAATAACCGCCCAAAGGCCGGGGCGCCAAGTTCGTCCAGCGGAAAAAGCCCACAAAAACGGGTGGGCTATAGCCTTGGGGGGTGGGGCTGGCCGACTTCGTCCGCCGGACTCGGAATGGCGCGAGACTTTACGAGGCGCCGCCGTGTGCCAAAAACAGGCCGTGGGCACAGCCGTGCCAAAAAATAACTGCCCGAAGGCCGGGGCGCCAAGTTCGTCCAGCGGAAAAAGGCCACAAAAACGGGTTGGCCATAGCCTTGGGGGATGGGGCAGGCCAACTTCTTCCGCCGGACTCGGAATGGCGCGAGACTTTGCTAGGCGCCTCCGTGTGCCAAAAATAGGCCGCGGGCACAGCCGCGACAAAAAATAACCGCCCGAAGGTCGGGGCGCCAAGTTCGTCCAGTGGAAAAAAGCCACAAAAACGGGTGGGCTATATCCTTGCGGGGTGGGGCTGGCCGACTTCGTCCGCCGGACTCGGAATGGCGTGAGACTTTGTGAGGTTCCTCCATCTGCCAAAAATAGGCTGCGGGCACAGCCGTACCCAAAAATAACCACCCAAAGGCCGGGGCGCCAAGTTCGTCCAGCGGAAAAAGCCCACAAAAACGGGTGGGCTATAGCCTTGGGGGGTGGGGCTGGCCAACTTCGTCCGCCGGACTCAGAATGGCGCGAGACTTTGCGAAGCACCTCCGTGTGCTAAAAATAGGCCGTGGGCACAGCCGCGCCCAAAAATGACCGCCCGAAGGCCGGGGCGCCAAGTTCGTCCAGCGGAAAAAGGCCACAAAAACGGGTGGGCCATAGCCTTGGGGGGTGGGGCAGGCCAACTTCTTCCGCCGGACTCGGAATGGCGCGAGACTTTGCGAGGCGCCTCCGTGTGTAAAAAATAGGCCGCGGGCACAGCCGCGCCAAAAAATAACCACCCGAAGGCCGGGGCACCAAGTTCGTCCAGCGGAAAAAGCCCACAAAAACGGGTGGGCTATAGGCTTGGGGGTTGGGGCTGGCCAACTTCGTTCGCCGGACCCGGAATGGCGCGAGACTTTGCGAGGCACCTCCGTGTACCAAAAATAGGCCGCGGGCATAGCCGCGCCAAAAAATAACAGCCCGAAGGCCGGGGCGCCAAGTTCGTCCAGCGGAAAAAGGCCACAAAAACGGGTGGGCCATAGCCTTGGGGGGTGGGGCTGGCCAACTTCGTGCGCCGGACTCGGAATGGAGCGAGACTTTGCGAGGGGCCTCCGTGTGCCAAAAATAGGCCGCGGGCACCGCCGCGCCCAAAAATAACCACCCGAAGGCCGGGGCGCCAAGTTCGTCCAGTGGAAAAAGGCCACAAAATCGGGTGGGATATAGCCTTGGGGGGTGGGGCTGGCCAACATCGTCCGCCGGACTCGGAATGGCGCGAGACTTTGCGAGGGGCCTCCGTGTGCAAAAAACAGGCCGTGGGCACAGCTGCTCCAAAAAATAACCACCCGAAGGCCGGGGCGCCAAGTTCGTCCAGCGGAAAAAGGCCACAAAAATGGGTTGGCCATAGCCTTGGGGGGTGGGGCAGGCCAACTTCTTCCGCAGGACTCGGAATGGCGTGAGACTTTGCTAGGCACCTCCGTGTGCCAAAAATAGGCCGCGGGCACAGCCGCGCCAAAAAATAACCGCCCGAAGGCCGGGGCGCCAAGTTCGTCCAGTGGAAAAAAGTCACAAAAACGGGTGGGCCATAGCCTTGGGGGATGGGGCTGGCCAACTTCGTCCGCCGGACTCGGAATGGTGCGAGACTTTGCGAGGTGCCTCCGTGCGCCAAAAATAGGCCGCGGACACAGCCGCGCATAAAAATAACCGCCCGAAGGCCGGGGCGCCAAGTTCGTCCAGCGGAAAAAGGCCACAAAAACGGGTGGCCTATAGCCTTGGTGGGTGGGGCTGGCCAACTTCGTCCGCCGGACTCGGAATGGTGCGAGACTCTGCGAGGCGCCTCCGTGTGCCAATAATAGGCCGCGGGCACAGCCGAACCCAAAAATAACCGCCTGAAGGCCGGGGCGACAAGTTCGTCTAGCGGAAAAAGGCCACAAAAACGGGTGGGCTATAGCCTTGGTGGGTGGGGCTGGCCAACTTCGTCCGCCGGACTCGTAATGGCGCGAGACATTGCGAGGCGCCTCCGTGTGCCAAAAATAGGCCGTGGGCACAGTCGTTCCCAAATATAACCACCCGAAGGCCGGGGCGCCAAGTTCGTCCTGTGGAAAAAGGCCACAAAAAAGGGTGGGCAATAGCCTTGGGGCGTGGGGCTGGCCAACTTCGTCCGCCGGACTCAGAATGGCGCAGGACTTTTCGAGGCACCTCCGTGTGCCAAAAATACACCGCTGGTACAGCCGCGCCCAAAAATAACCGCCCGACGGCTGGGGCGCCAAGTTCGTCGAGTCGAAAAAGGCCACAAAAACGGGTGGGCTATAGGCTTGGGGGGTGGGGCTGGCCAACATCGTCCGCCGGACTCGGAATGGCGCGAGACTTTGCGAGGCACCTCCGTGTGCCAAAACTAGGCCACGGTCACAGCCGTGCCCAAAAATAACCACCCGAAGGCCGGGGCGCCAAGTTCGTCCAGCGGAAAAAGGCCACAAAAACGGGTGGGCTATAGCCTTGGGGGGTGGGGCTGGCCAACTTCGTCCGTCGGACTCGGAATGGTGTGAGACTTTGCGAGGCACCTCCATGTGCCAAAAACAGGCCACGGGCACAGCCGCGTCCAAAAATAACCGCCCGAAGGCCGGGGCGCCAAGTTCGTCCAGCGGAAAAAGGCCACAAAAACGGGTGGGCTATATCCTTGGGGGGTGGGGCTGGCCAACTTCGTCCGCCGGACTCGGAATGGCCCCAGACTTTGCGAGGCACCTGCATGTGCCAAAAATAGGCCACGGGCACAGCCGCATCCTATAATAACCACCCGAAGGCCGGGACGCCAAGTTCGTCCAGCGGAAAAAGGCCACAAACACGGGAGGGCTATAGCCTTGGGGGCTGGGGCTGGCCAACTTCGTCCGTCGGACTCGGAATGGCGCGAGAGTTTGCGAGGCGCCTCCGTGTGCCAAAAATAGGCCGCGGGCACAGCCGCGCCCAAAAATAACCGCCCGAAGGCCGGGGCGCCAAGTTCGTCCAGCGGAAAAAGGCCACAAAAACGGGTGGGCTATAGCCTTGGGGGGTGGGGCTGGCCCACTTCGTCCGCCAGACTCGGAATGGCGCGAGACTTTGCGAGGTGCCTCCGTGTGCCAAAAATAGGCTGCGGGCACAGCCGCGCCCAAAAATAACCGCCCGAAGGCCGGGGCGCCAAGTTCGTCCAGCGGAAAAACCCCACAAAAACGGGTGGGCTATAGCCTTTGGTTGTGGGGCTGGCCAACTTCGTCCGCCGGACTAGGAATGGCGCGAGACATTGCGAGGCACGTCCGTGTGCTAAAAATACGCCACGGGCACAGCCGCGCCCAAAACTAACCGCCCGAAGGCCGGGGCGCCAAGTTCGTCCAGCGGAAAAAGGCCACAAAAACGGGTGGGCTATAGCCTTGGGGGGTGGGGCTGGCCAACTTCGTCCGCCGGACTCGGAATGGCGCGAGACTTTGCGAGGCGCCTCCGTGTGCCAAAAATAGGCCGCGGGCACAGCCGCGCCCAAAAATAACCGCCCGAAGGCCGGGGCGCCAAGTTCGTCCAGTGGAAAAAGGCCACAAAAACGGGTGGGCTATAGCCTTGGGGGGTGGGGCTGGCCAACTTCGTCCGCCGGACTCGGAATGGTGCGAGACTTTGCGTGGCGCCTCCATGTGCCAAAAATAGGCCGCGGACACAGCCGCGCATAAAAATAACCGCCCGAAGGCCGGGGCGCCAAGTTCGTCCAGCGGAAAAAGGCCACAAAAACGGGTGGGCTATAGCCTTGGTGGGTGGGGCTGGCCAACTTCGTCCGCCGGACTCGGAATGGCGCGAGATTTTGCGAGGCACCTCCGTGTGCCAATAATAGGCCGCGGCCACAGCCACGCCCAAAAATAACCGCCTGAAGGCCGTGGCGACAAGTTCGTCCAGCGGAAAACGGCCACAAAAACGGGTGGGCTATAGCCTTGGTGGGTGGGGCTGGACAACTTCGTCCGCCGGACTCGTAATGGCGCGAGACATTGCGAGCCGCCTCCGTGTGCCAAAAATAGGCCGCGGGCACAGCCATTCCCAAATATAACCACCCGAAGGCCGGGGCGCCAAGTTCGTCCTGTGGAAAAAGGCCACAAAAACGGGTGGGCAATAGCCTTTGGGCGTGGGGCTGGCCAACTTCGTCCGCCGGACTCAGAATGGCGCAAGACTTTGCGAGGTGCCTCCGTGTGCCAAAAATAGGCCGCTGGTACAGCCGCGCCCAAAAAAAACCGCCCGACGGCTGGGGCGCCAAGTTCGTCGTGTGGAAAAAGGCCACAAAAACGGGTGGGCTATAGGCTTGGGGGGTGGGGCTGGCCAACTTCGTCCGCTGGACTAGGAATGGCGCGAGACTTTGCGAGGCGCCTCCATGTGCCAAAAATAGGCCGCGGACACAGATGCGCCCAAAAATAACCGCCCGAAGGCCGGGGCGCCAAGTTCGTCCAGCGGAAAAAGGCCACAAAAACGGGTGGGCTATAGCCTGGGGGGTGGGACTGGCCAACATCGTCCGCCGGACTCGGAATGGCGCGAGACTTTGCGAGGCGCCTCCGTGGGCCAAAAGTAGGCCGCGGCCAAGGCCGCACCCAAAAATAAATGCCCGAAGGCCGGGGCGCGAAGTTCGTCCAGCGGAAAAAGGCCACAAAAACGGGTGGGCTATAGCCTTGGGGGGTGGGGCTGGCCAACTTCTTCCGCCGGACTCGGAATGGCGCGAGATTTTGCGAGGCATCTCCGTGTGCCAAAAATAGGCCTGGACAAAGCCGCGCCCAAAAATAACCGACCGAAGGCCGGGGCGCCAAGTTCGTCCAGCGGAAAAAGGCCACAAAAACGGGTGGGCTATAGCCTTGGGGGGTGGGGCTGGCCAACTTCGTCCGCCGGACTCGGAATGGCGCGAGATTTTGCGAGGCATCTCCGTGTGCCAAAAATAGGCCTTGGGCAAAGCCGCGCCCAAAAATAACCGACCGAAGGCCGGGGCGCCAAGTTCGTCCAGCGGAAAAAGGCCACAAAAACGGGTGGGCTATAGCCTTGGGGGGTGGGACTGGCCAACTTCATCCGCCGGACTCGGAATGCCGCGAGACTTTACGAGGGGCCCCCGTGTGCCAAAAATAGGCCACGGACAAAGCCACGCCCAAAAATAACAGCCCGAAGGCCGGGGCGCCAAGTTCGTCCTGCGGGAAAAGGCCACAAAAACGGGTGGGCTATAGCCTTGGGGGGTGGGGCTGGCCAACTTCGTCCGCCGGACTCGGAATGCCGCGAGACTTTGCGAGGGGCCTCCGTGTGCCAAAAATAGGCTACGGGCAAAGCCGTACCCAAAAATAACCGCCCGAAGGCCGGGGCGCCAAGTTCGTCCAGCGGAAAAAGGCCACGAAAACGAGTGGGCTATAGCCTTGCGGGGTGGGGCTGGCCAACTTCGTCCGCCGGAGTCGGAATGCCGCTAGACTTTCCGAGGGGCATCCGTATGCCAAAAATAGGCCGCGGACAAAGCCGCGCCCAAAAATAACCGCCCGAAGGCCGGGGCGCCAAGTTCGTCCAGCGGAAAAAGGCCACAAAAACGGGTGGGCTATAGCCTTGGGGGGTGGGGCTGGCCAACTTCAGCCGCCGGACTCGGAATACCGTGAGACTTTGCGAGGGTCCTCTGTGTGCCAAAAATAGGCCGCGGGCAAAGCCGCGCCCAAAAATAACCGCCCGAAGGCCAGGGCGCCAAGTTCGTCCAGCGGAAAAAGGCCACAAAAATGGGTGGGCAATAGCCTTGGTGGGTGGGGCTGGCCCACTTCGTCCGCCGGACTTGGAATGCCGCGAGAGTTTGCGAGGGGCCTCCGTGTGCCAAAAATAGGCTGCGGTCAAAGCCGTGCCCAAAAATAACCGCCCGAAGGCCGGGGCGCCAATTTCGTCCAGCGGAAAAAGGCCACAAAAACGGGTGGGCTATAGCGTTGGGGGGTGGGGCTGTCCAACTTCGTCCGCCGGACTCGGAATGCCGTGAGACTTTGCGAGGGGCCTCCGTGTGCCAGAAATAGACCACGGGCAAAGCCGCGCCCAAAAATAAATGCCCGAAGGCCGGGGCGCCAAGTTCGTCCAGCGGAAAAAGGCCACAAAAACGGGTGGGCTATAGCCTTGGGGGGTGGGGCTGGCCCACTTCGTCCGCCGGACTCGGAATGCCACGAGACTTTGCGAGGGGCCTTCGTGTGCCAAAAATAGGCTGTGGGAAAGCCGCGTCCAAAAATAACCGCCCGAAGGCCGGGGCGCCAAGTTCGTCCAGCGGAAAAAGGCCACAAAAACGGGTGGGCTATAGCCTTGGGGGGTGGGGCTGGCCAACCCCGTCCGCCGGACTCGGAATGCCGCGAGACTTTGTAAGGCGCCTCCGGGTGCCAAAATTAGGCCGCGGCCAAAGCCGCGTCCAAAAATAACCGCCCGAAGGCCGGGGCGCCAAGTTCGTCCTGTGGAAAAAGGCCACAAAAACGGGTGGGCTATAGCCTTGGGGGGTGTGGCGGGCCAACTTCGTCCGCCGGACTCGGAATGCCGCGAGACTTTGCGAGGGTTCTCCGTGTGCCAAAAATAGGCCGCGGGCAAAGCCACGCCCAAAAATAACCGCCAAAAGGCCAGGGCGCCAAGTTCGTCCAGCGGAAAAAGGCGACAAAAACGGGTGGGCTATAGCCTTGGGGGGTGGGGCTGGCCAACTTCGTCCGCCGGACTAGGAATCGCGTAAGACTTTGCGAGGCGCCTCTGTGTGCCAAAAATAAGCCGCGGGCACAGCCGCATCCAAAAATAACCGCCCGAAGGCCGGGACGCCAAGTTCGTCTAGCGGAAAAAGGCCACAAAAACGGGTGGGCTATAGCCTTGGGGGGTGGGGCTGGCCAACTTCGTCCGCCGGACTCGGAATGGCGCGAGACTTTGCGAGGCACCTCCCTGTGCCAAAAATAGGCCGCGGATAAAGCCGCGTCCAAAAATAACAGCCCGAAGGCCGGGGCGCCAAGTTCGTCCAGCGGAAAAAGGCCACAAAAACGGGTGGGCTATAGCCTTTGGGGGTGGTGCTGGCCAACTTCGTCCGCCGGACTCGGAATGGCGCGAGACTTTGCGAGGTGCCTCCGTTTGCCATAAATAGGCCGCGGACACAGCCGTGCCAAAAAATAACAGCCCGAAGGCCGGGGCGCCAAGTTCGTCTAGCGGAAAAAGGCCACAAAAACGGGTGGGCTATAGCCTTGGGGGGTGGGGCTGGCCAACTTCGTCCGCCGGACTCGGAATGGCGCCAGAGTTTACGAGGCGCCTCCGTTTGCCAAAAATAGGCCGCGGGCACAGCCGCGCCCAAAAATAACACCCCGAAGGCCGGGGCGCCAAGTTCGTCCAGCGGAAAAAGGCCACAAAAACGGGTGGGCTATAGCCTTGGGGGGTGGGGCTGGCCCACTTCGTCCGCCAGACTCGGAATGGCGCGAGACTTTACGAGGTGCCTCCGTGTTCCAAAAATAGGCCGCGGGCAAAGCCGCGCCCAAAAATAACCACCCGAAGGCCGGGGCGCCAAGTTCGTACAGCGGAAAAAGTCCGCAAAAATGGGTGGGCTATAGCCTTGGGGGGGGGGGCTGGCCAACTTCATCCGCCGGACTCGGAATGCCGCGAGACTTTGCGAGGGGCCTCCATGTGCCAAAAATAGGGTGCGGTCAAAGCCGTGCCCAAAAATAACCGCCCGAAGGCCGGGGCGCCAAGTTCGTCCAGCGGAAAAAGGCCACAAAAACGGGTGGGCTATAGCCTTGGGTGGTGGGGCTGGCCAACTTCGTCCGCCGGACTCGGAATGCCGCGAGACTTTGCGAGGGGCCTCCTTGTACCAAAAATAAGCCGCAGGCAAAGCCACGCCCAAAAATAACCGCCCGAAGGCCGGGGCGCCAAGTTCGTCTAGAGGAAAAAGGCCACAAAAACGGGTGGGGTATAGCCTTGGGGGGTGGGGCTGGCCAACTTCGTCCGCCGGACTCGGAATGCCGCGAGACTTTGCGAGGTGCCTCCGTGTGCCAAAAATAGGCCACGGTCAAAGCCGCGCCCAAAAATAAATGCCCGAAGGCCGGGGCGCCAAGTTCGTCCAGCGGAAAAAGGCCACAAAAACAGGTCGGCTATAGCCTTGGGGGGTGGGGCCGGCCAACTTCGGCAGCCGGACTCGGAATGCCACGAGACTTTACGAGGGGCCTTCGTGTGCCAAAAATAGGCCGCGGGCAAAGCTGTGCCCAAAAATAACCGCCCGAAGGCCGGGGCGCCAATTTCGTCCAGCGGAAAAAGGCCACAAAAACGGGTGGGCTATAGCGTTGGGGGGTGGGGCTGTCCAACTTCGTCCGCCGGACTCGGAATGCCGTGAGACTTTGCGAGGGGCCTCCGTGTGCCAGAAATAGACCATGGGCAAAGCCGCGCCAAAAATAAATGCCCGAAGGCCGGGGCGCCAAGTTCGTCCAGCGGAAAAAGGCCACAAAAACGGGTGGGCTATAGCCTTGGGGGGTGGGGCTGGCCCACTTCGTCCGCCGGACTCGGAATGCCACGAGACTTTGCGAGGGGCCTTCGTGTGCCAAAAATAGGCTGTGGGAAAGCCGCGCCCAAAAATAAACGCCCGAAGGCCGGAGCGCCAAGTTTGTCCAGCGGAAAAAGGCCACAAAAACGGGTGGGCTATAGCCTTGGGGGGTGGGGCTGGCCAACCTCGTCCGCCGGACTAGGAATGCCGCGAGACTTTACAAGGCACCTCCAGGTGCAAAAATTAGGCCACGGGCAAAGCCTCGCCCAAAAATAACCGCCCGAAGGCCGGGGCGCCAAGTTCGTCCAGCGGAAAAAGGCCACAAAAACGGGTGGGCAATAGCCTTGGTGGGTGGGGCTGGCCAACTTCGTCCGCCGGACTCGGAATGCCGCGAGACTTTGCGAGGGGCCTCCGTGTGCCAAAAATAGGCTGCGGTCAAAGCCGTGCCCAAAAATAACCGCCCGAAGGCCGGGGCGCCAAGTTCGTCCAGCGGAAAAAGGCCACAAAAACGGGTGGGCTATAGCCTTGGGTGGTGGGGCTGGCCAACTTCGTCCGCCGGACTCGGAATGCCGCGAGACTTTGCGAGGGGCCTCCTTGTACCAAAAATAGGCCGCAGGCAAAGCCACGCCCAAAAATAACGGCCCGAAGGCCGGGGCGCCAAATTCGTCCAGAGGAAAAAGGCCACAAAAACGGGTGGGGTATAGCCTTGGGGGGTGGGGCTGGCCAACCTCGTCCGCCGGACTCGGAATGCCGCGAGACTTTGCAAGGCACCTCCGTGTGCCAAAAGTCGGTCGCGAGCAAAGCCGCACCCAAAAATAGCCGCCCGAAAGCCGGGGCGCCAAGTTCGTCCAGCGGAAAAAGGCCACAAAAAAAGGTGGGCTATAGCCTTGGGGGGTGGTGCCGGCCAACTTCGGCCGCCGGACTCGGAATGCCCAAAAATAAACGCCCGAAGGCCGGGGCGCCATGTTCGTCCAGCGGAAAAAGGCCACAAAAACGGGTGGGCTATAGCCTTGGGGTGTGGGGCTGTCCAACTTCGTCCGCCGGACTCGGAATGCCGTGAGACTTTGCGAGGGGCCTCCGTGTGCCAGAAATAGACCACGGGCAAAGCCGCGCCAAAAATAAATGCCCGAAGGCCGGGGCGCCAAGTTCGTCCAGCGGAAAAAGGCCACAAAAACGGGTGGGCTATAGCCTTGGGGGGTGGGGCTGGCCCACTTCGTCCGCCGGACTCGGAATGCCACGAGACTTTACGAGGGGCCTTCGTGTGCCAAAAATAGGCTGTGGGAAAGCCGCGCCCAAAAATAAACGCCCGAAGGCCGGAGCGCCAAGTTTGTCCAGCGGAAAAAGGCCACAAAAACGGGTGGGCTATAGCCTTGGGGGGTGGGGCTGGCCAACCTCGTCCGCCGGACTAGGAATGCCGCGAGACTTTACAAGGCACCTCCAGGTGCAAAAAGTAGGCCACGGGCAAAGCCACGCCCAAAAATAACTGCCCGAAGGCCGGGGCGCCAAGTTCGTCCAGCGGAAAAAGGCCACAAAAACGGGTGGGCAATAGCCTTGGTGGGTGGGGCTGGCCAACTTCGTCCGCCGGACTCGGAATGCCGCGAGACTTTGCGAGGGGCCTCCGTGTGCCAAAAATAGGCTGCGGTCAAAGCCGTACCCAAAAATAACTGCCCGAAGGCCGGGGCGCCAAGTTCGTCCAGCGGAAAAAGGCCACAAAAACGGGTGGGCTATAGCCTTGGGTGGTGGGGCTGGCCAACTTCGTCCGCCGGACTCGGAATGCCGCGAGACTTTGCGAGGGGCCTCCTTGTACCAAAAATAGGCCGCAGGCAAAGCCACGCCCAAAAATAACTGCCCGAAGGCCGGGGCGCAAAGTTCGTCCAGAGGAAAAAGGCCACAAAAACGGGTGGGGTATAGCCTTGGGGGGTGGGGCTGGCCAACCTCGTCCGCCGGACTCGGAATGCCGCGAGACTTTACAAGGCGCCTCCGTGTGCAAAAAGTAGGCCGCGGGCAAAGCCTGACCCAAAAATGGCAGCCCGAAGGCCGGGGCGCCAATTTCGTCCAGCAGAAAAAGGCCACAAAAACGGGTGGGCTATAGCCTTGGGGGGTGGGGGTGGCCAACTTCGTCCGCCGGAATTGGAAATGCCGCGAGACTTTGCGAGGGGCCTCCGTGTGCCAAAAATAGGGCGCGGGCAAAGCCGCGCCCAAAAATAACTGCCCGAAGGCCGGGGCGCCAAGTTCGTCCAGAGGAAAAAGGCCACAAAAACGGGTGGGGTATAGCCTTGGGGGGTGGGGCTGGCCAACCTCGTCCGCCGGACTCGGAATGCCGCGAGACTTTGCAAGGCACCTCCGTGTGCCAAAAGTAGGTCGCGGGCAAAGCCGCACCCAAAAATAGCCGCCCGAAAGCCGGGGCGCCAAGTTCGTCCAGCGGAAAAAGGCCACAAAAAAAGGTGGGCTATAGCCTTGGGGGGTGGGGCCGGCCAACTTCGGCCGCCGGACTCGGAATGCCACGAGACTTTGCGAGGGGCCTCCGTGTGCCAAAAATAGGCCGCGGGCAAAGCCGCGCCCAAAAATAAACGCCCGAAGGCCGGGGCGCCATGTTCGTCCAGCGGAAAAAGGCCACAAAAACGGGTGGGCTATAGCCTTGGGGGGTGGGGCTGGCCAACCTCGTCCGCCGGACTAGGAATGCCGTGAGACTTTGCAAGGCACCTCCGGGTGCCAAAAGTAGGCCGCAGGCAAAGCCGCGCCCAAAAATAACCGCCCGAAGGCCGGGGCGCCAAGTTCGTCCAGCGGAAAAAGGCTGCAAAAACGGGTGGGCAATAGCCTTGGTGGGTCGGGCTGGCCAACTTCGTCCGCCGGACTCGGAATGCCGCGAGAGTTTGCGAGGGGCCTCCGTGTGCCAAAAATAGGCTACGGTCAAAGCCTTGCCCAAAAATAACCGCCCGAAGGCCGGGGCGCCAAGTTCGTCCAGCGGAAAAAGGCCACAAAAATGGGTGGGCTATAGCCTTGGGTGGTGGGGCTGGCCAACTTCGTCCGCCGGACTCGGAATGCCGCGAGACTTTGCGAGGGGCCTCCTTGTACCAAAAATAGGCCGCAGGCAAAGCCACGCCCAAAAATAACAGCCCGAAGGCCGGGGCGCCAAGTTCGTCCAGAGGAAAAAGGCCACAAAAACGGGTGGGGTATAGCCTTGGGGGGTGGGGCTGGCCAACCTCGTCCGCCGGACTCGGAATGCCGCAAGACTTTACAATGCGCGTCCGTGTGCCAAAAGTAGGCCGCGGGCAAACTTGACCCAAAAATAGCCGCCCGAAGGCCGGGGCGCCAATTTCATCCAGCAGAAAAAGGCCACAAAAACGGGTGGGCTATAGCCTTGGGGGGTGGGGCTGGCCAACTTCGTCCGCCGGACTCGGAATGCCGCGAGACTTTGCGAGGGGCCTCCGTGAGCCAAAAATAGGCCACGGTCAAAGCCGCGCCCAAAAATAAATGCCCGAAGGCCGGGGCGCCAAGTTCGTCCAGCGGAAAAAGGCCACAAAAACAGGTGGGCTATAGCCTTGGGGGGTGGGGCCGGCCAACTTCGGCCGCCGGACTCGGAATGCCACGAGACTTTGCGAGGGGCCTCCGTGTGTGAAAAATAGGCCGCGGACCATGCCATACCCAAAAAAAACCGCCCGAAGGACGGGGCGCCAAGTTCGTCCAGCGGAAAAAGGCCACGAAAACGGGTGGGCTATAGCCTTGGGGGGTGGGGCTGCCCAACTTCGTCCGGCGAACTCGGTATGGCACGAGACTTTGCGAGGGGCCTCCGTTTGCCAAAAATATTCCGTGGGCAAAGCCGTGCCCAAAAATAACCGCCCGAATGCCGGGGCGCCAAGTTCGTCCAGAGGAAAAAGGCCACAAAAACGGGTGGGCTATAGCCTTGGGGGGTGGGGCTGGCCAACCTCGTCCGCCGGACTCGGAATGCCGTGAGACTTTGCAAGGTGCCTCCGTGTGCCAAAAGTATGCCGCGGGCAAAGCCGTGTCCAAAAATAGCTGCCCGAAGGCCGGGGCGCCAAGTTCGTCCAGCGGAAAAAGGCCACAAAAACGGGTGGGCTATAGCCTTGGGGGGTGGGGCTGGCCAACTTCGTCCGCCGGACTCGGAATGCCGTGAGACTTTGCGAGGGGCCTCCATGTGCCAAAAATAGGCCATGGGCAATGCCGTACCCAAAAAACACCGCCCGAAGGCCGGAGCGCCAAGTTCGTCCAGCGGAAAAAGGCCACGAAAACGGGTGGGCTATAGCCTTGGGGGGTGGGGCTGGCCAACTTCGTCCGCCGAACTCGGAATGCCGTGAGCCTTTGCGAGGGGCCTCCGTGTGCCAAAAATAGGCTACGAGCGAAGCCGCGCCCAAAAATAACCGCCAAAAGGCCGGGGCGCCAAGTTCGTCCAGCGGAAAAAGGCCACAAAAACGGGTGGGATATAGCCTTGGGGGGTGGGGCTGGCCAACTTCGTCCGCCGGACTCGGAATGCCGCGAGACTTTGCGAGGGGCCTCCATGTGCCAAAAATAGGCCGCGGGCAAAGCCGCGCCCAAAAATAACCGCCCGAAGGCCGGGGCGCCAAGTTCGTCCAGCGGAAAAAGGACACAAAAACGGGTGGGCTATAGCCATGGGGGGTGGGGCTGGCCGACTTCGTCCGCCGGACTCGGAATGCCGTGAGACTTTTCGAGGGGCCTCCGTGTGCCAAAAATAAGCATCGGACACAGCCGCGCCCTAAAATAACCGCCCTAAGGCCGGGGCGCCAAGTTCGTCCAGCGGAAAAAGGCCACAAAAACGGGTGGGCTATAGCCTTGGGGGGTGGGGATGGCCAACTTCATCTGCCGGACTCGGAATACCGTGAGACTTTGCGAGGGGCCTCTGTGTGCCAAAAATAGGCCACGGGCAAAGCTGCGCCCAAAAATAACCGCCCGAAGGCCAGGGCGCTAAGTTCGTCCAGCGGAAAAAGGCCACAAAAACGGGTGGGCAATAGCCTTGGTGGGTGGGGCTGGCCAACTTCGTCCGCCGGACTCGGAATGCCGCGAGACTTTGCGAGGGGCCTCCGTGTGCCAAAAATAGGCTGCGGTCAAAGCCGTGCCCAAAAATAACCGCCCGAAGGCCGGGGCGCCAAGTTCGTCCAGCGGAAAAAGGCCACAAAAACGGGTGGGCTATAGCCTTGGGTGGTGGGGCTGGCCAACTTCGTCCGCCGGACTCGGAATCCGTGAGACTTTGCGAGGGGCCTCCTTGTACCAAAAATAGGCCGCAGGCAAAGCCACACCCAAAAATAACCGCCCGAAGGCCGGGGCGCCAAGTTCGTCCAGAGGAAAAAGGCCACAAAAACGGGTGGGGTATAGCCTGGGGGGGTTGGGGCTGGCCAAACTCGTCCGCCGGAATCGGAATGCCGCGAGACTTTGCCAGGCGCCTCCGTGTGCCAAAAGTAAGCCGCGGGCAAAGCCGCGCCCAAAAATAACCGCCCGAAAGCCGGGGCGCCCATTTCGTCCAGCGGAAAAGCCACAAAACGGGTGGGCTATAGCCTTGGGGGGTGGGGCTGGCCGACTTCGTCCGCCGGACTCGGAATGCCGCGAGACTTTCCGAGGTGCCTCCGTGTGCCAAAAATAGGCCACGGTCAAAGCCGCGCCCAAAAATAAATGCCCGAAGGCTGGGGCGCCAAGTTCGTCCAGCGGAAAAAGGCCACAAAAACAGGTGGGCTATAGCCTTGGGGGGTGGGGCCGGCCAACTTCGGCTGCCGGACTCGGAATGCCACGAGACTTTGCGAGGGGCCTCCGTGTGCCAAAAATAGGCCGCGGGCAAAGCCGCGCCCAAAAATAACCGCCCGAAGGCCGGGGCGCCAAGTTCGTCCAGCGGAAAAAGGCCACAAAAACGGGTAGCCTATAGCCTTGGGGGGTGGGGCTGGCCAACCTCGTCCGCCGGACTAGGAATGTCGCGAGACTTTGCAAGCCACCACCGTGTGCCAAAAGTATGCCGCGGGCAAAGCCGCGCCCAAAAATAACCGCCCGAAGGCCGGGGCGCCAATTTCGTCCAGCGGAAAAAGGCCACAAAAACGGGTG
>NW_006263256.1:0-2737 GCF_000493195.1 Citrus x clementina | reverse complement strand
GGTGGTGGGGCTGGCCAACTTCGTTCGCCGGACTCGGAAAGGCGCGAGACTTTGCGAGGGGCCTCCGTGTGCCAAAAATAGGCCGCGGGCAAAGCCGCGCCCAAAAATAACCGCCCGAAGGCCGGGGCGCCAAGTTCGTCCAGAGGAAAAAGGCCACAAAAACGGGTGGGCTATAGCCTTGGGGGGTGGGGCTGGCCAACCTCGTCCGCCGGACTCGGAATGCCGCGAGACTTTGCAAGGCGCCTCCGTGTGCCAAAAGTAGGCCGCGGGCAAAGCCGCGCCCAAAAATAGCTGCCCGAAGGCCGGGGCGCCAATTTCGTCCAGCGGAAAAAGGCCACAAAAACGGGTGGGCTATAGCCTTGGGGGGTGGGGCTGGCCAACTTCGTCCGCCGGACTCGGAATGCCGCGAGACTTTGCGAGGGGCCTCCATGTGCCAAAAATAGGCCGCGGGCAATGCCGTACCCAAAAAACACCGCCCGAAGGCTGGAGCGCCAAGTTCGTCCAGCGGAAAAAGGCCACGAAAACGGGTGGGCTATAGCCTTGGGGGGTGTGGCTGGCCAACTTCGTCCGCCGAACTCGGAATGCCGCGAGACTTTGCGAGGGGCCTCCGTGTGCCAAAAATAGGCCGCGGGCGAAGGCGCGCCCAAAAATAACCGCCAAAAGGCCGGGGCGCCAAGTTCGTCCAGCGGAAAAAGGCCACAAAAGCGGGTGGGCTATAGCCTTGGGGGGTGGGGCTGGCCAACTTCGTCCGCCGCACACGGAATGCGACGAGACCTTGCGAGGGGCCTCCGTGTGCCAAAAATAGGCTGCAGGCAAAGCCGCGCCCAAAAATAACCGCCCGAAGGCCGAGGCGTGAAGTTCGTCCCGCGGAAAAAGGCCACAAAAACGGGTGGGCTATAGCCTTGGGGGGTGGGGCTGGCCGACTTCGTCCGCCAGACTCGGAATGCCACGAGACTTTGCGAGGGGCCTCCGTGTGCCAAAAATAGGCCGCGGGCAAAGCTGCGCCGAAAAATAACCAGCCGAAGGCCGGGGCGCCAAGTTCGTCCAGCGGAAAAAGGCCACAAAAACGGGCGGGCTATAGCCTTGGGGGGTGGGGCTGGCCAACTTCGTCCGCCGGACTCGGAATGCCGCGAGACTTTGCGAGGGGCCTCCGTGTGCGAAAAATAGGCCACGGACAAAGCCGCGCCCAAAAAAAACCGCCGAAGGCCGGGGCGCCAAGTTCGTCCAGCGGAAAAAGGCCACAAAAACGGGTGGGCTATAGCCTGGGGGGGTGGGGCTGGCCAACTTCGTCTGCCGGACTCGGAATGCCGCGAGACTTTGCGAGGGGCCTCCGTGCACCAAAAATAGGCCGTGGGTAAAGCCGCACCCAAAAATAACTGCCCGAAGGCGGGGCGCCAAGTTCATCCAGCGGAAAAAGGCCACAAAAACGGGTGGGCTATAGCCTTGGAGGGTGGGGCTGGCCAACTTCGTCCGCCGGACTCAGAATGCGCGAGACTTTGCGAGGGGCCTCCATGTGCCAAAAATAGGCCGCGGGCAAAGCCGTGCCCAAAAATAACCGCCCGAAGGCCGGGGCGCCAAGTTCGTCCAGCGGAAAAAGGCCACAAAAGTGGGTGGGCTATAGCCTTGGGGGGTGGGGCTGGCCAACTTCGTCCGCCGCACACGGAATGCGACGAGACCTTGTAAGGGCCCTCCGTGTGCCAAAAATATGCTGCAGGCAAAGCCGCGCCCAAAAATAACCGCCCGAAGGCTGAGGCGTAAAGTTCGTCCCGCGGAAAAAGCCCACAAAAAACGGGTGGGCAATACCCTTGGGGGGTGGGGCTGGCCAACTTCATCCGCCGGACTCGGAATGCCTCGAGACTTTGCGAGGGGCCTCCGTGTGCCAAAAATAGGCCGCGGGCAAAGCTACGCCGAAAAATAACCGCCCGAAGGCCGGGGCGCCAAGTTCGTCCAGCGGAAAAAGGCCACAAAAACGGGCGGGCTATAGCCTTGGGGGGTGGGGCTGCCCAACTTCGTCCGCCGGACTCGGAAAGCCGCGAGACTTTGCGAGGGGCCTCCGTGTGCGAAAAATAGGCCGCGGGCACAGCCGCGCCCAAAAATAACCGCCCGAAGGCCGGGGCCCCAAGTTCGTCCAGCGGAAAAAGCCACAAAAACGGGTGGGCTATAGCCTTGGGGGGTGGGGCTGGCCAACTTCGTCCGCCGGACTCGGAATGCCGCGAGACTTTGCGAGGGGCCTCCGTACGCCAAAAATAGGCCGCGGACAAAGCCGCACCCAAAAATAACTGCCCGAAGGCCGGGGCGCCAAGTTCGTCCAGCGGAAAAAGGCCACAAAAACGGGTGGGCTATAGCCTTGGAGGGTGGGGCTGGCCAACTTCTTCCGCCGGACTCGGAATGCGCGAGACTTTGCGAGGGGCCTCCATGTGCCAAAAATAGGCCGCGGGCAAAGCCGTGCCCAAAAATATCCGCCCGAAGGCCGGGGCGCCAAGTTCGTCCAGCGGAAAAAGGCCACAAAAACGGGTGGGCTATAGCGTTGGGTGGTGGGGCTGGCCAACTTCGTCCGCCGGACACGGAATGCCGTGAGAGTTTGCGAGGGGCCTCCGTGTGCGAAAAATAGGCCGCGGGTAAAGCCGCGCCAAAAAATAACCGCCCGAAGGCTGGGGCGCCAAGTTCGTCGAGCGGAAAAAGGCCACAAAAACGGGTGGGCTATAGCCTTGGGGGGTGGGGCTGGCCAGCTTCGTCC
>NW_006263257.1:0-4797 GCF_000493195.1 Citrus x clementina | reverse complement strand
AATTGATCTAGTTTTTCAATTGATATAAACTAGCATGTCCTCAACTGCTGTTTGAAGCTTTCTTCACTTAATATCTTGGTTTCCTGAAAACCAAATAAATGAATTATAAATAAGATTAGTTATCTCAGAATTCATTATTGTATGAATCAATAGAAATCTGAACTAATTAGGAAGCTTAAAGATTTCCTATACCTGATTTTAATAATCTTAGGACAATCTTTCTTCTAGTGACCCTTCTGTCCACATTTGTAACACTTGCCTTTTGGCTTGCCACTTCTTTTAGTGGACAGTTTGCCGATCCCAACTCTTGCTTGCTCATTTTTGTCTTTCGACTTAAGCCTTGAAGAGAATCCTTTTTCAGGAAGTTTTCTGCTATGATAGAATTCTTCTATAGCATGTAGTTCGTGCATTAATTCAATTAAGGTCATATCTTTATTGTTTAAGATATAACTGACCTTAAACTCTTTGAATGTATCAGGTAAAGATTCAATCACCATGTTAATCTTTGATTTATCATTGATTTGAACACCATGAATCTCTACCTCATTCAAATAGTCCATCATTTTGAGGACATGATCACGAACTTTTGTGCCCTCTTCCATCTTAGTATCTGTAATACGTTTTAATGCTGCTTCTCTGGCAAAATGGGTATTTTGCCCAAACATCTGATGAAGACAAGCCATTATTTCAATGGTTGTTTCCATGCTCAGATGTTTCTTATGCAGTTCCACAGAAATCGAAGCCAATATATAGCGCTTAGCCATTTTGTTAGCTTCGCACCATTTCTCATAAGGCTCCCTCTGATTTCTATAATCGTATAACAATGGTTCAGGAGGGCAAGGCTGGGTCAACACATATTTGCTTCCCTTAGCAGTGAGAATATTAAATAGATTGCGTTTCCAATCTAAATAATTTTCGCCAGTGAGTTCATTTTTAACAAGGATAAGTAATAATGGGTTGATGGAAGACATTTTCTGAAAAAAATAAAATAAACATGCATAAATACTTTGAAACAATTTTCACAATAAATGACAAAAATGCAAAAAACCATAAATGCATTTTAATTTATTGTAACGATAATCTAGTACTGCTTTGACAAGCTATCCGTTGGGGAAGTCATGTCTACACTTACTAGACCCAATTATCCATTAGATTATTTACTTTCATGTAGAGACATGATAAATAATTATCGTTATCCCTTTGGGCCTAAATTTGTTAACAGAGCTTCGTTGGGAAGGTTAATAACAAACTTTAGTTGAGTGTATAACCATTGTTTCAATCTACGTATTTTTCATATTAATAGTCACCGTTGGGGCGAACAATCGATTGAAAAAATATTTCAATTTTATCTTTGAAGAAGTTCATCAAATAAAATATCCAATATATATACCCTCCGTAGGGAGCATCACCGTATTATGAAGTCGAGGTATATATATAATTTTATTATTGAACTAACAATAGAGCCCGTGGGAAAAATTATCTTGAATTTTTCCTCTCCCACTCAATATTTTAAAATTGATTTTTCCTTTTTTAAAACATACATATTGTTAATTGCATGCTTCCTATAATATTATCTAGATGATATCAAATATTATTAAGCATATGCAAATTTCAAACAATATAATGAAATTCATTATTAATGAATGACATGTATCATTATGCATAGAGTGGCACTACCTATTCTATATGACATGTTATCATGGCATGTTATTATCTATAACAAAACATATAGAAAAACAATTAAATAATCTTAATTCATGGCTTTCCTAATAATGAAAAATACATTAACCCTAAGCCTAATCTTCATTGGGCTTCTTTGTCAATGTCCATCTTCCATAATCTTGTCTTTGTTAATGGACTAGAAAAAATTAGGCTTTTAAATTTATAATTGGTCCAATTTTAATTTTGAAAAAAAAAATAAATAAATAATTAAAAATTTTTTTTATTAAAATAAAACTTTTGGACCAAAAAATAAATTTAATGTGTTCAATTTTATCTATGCATTTTAATCCATTAAGCCCAAATTTAAATTGGGCCTAAAACTAGGATTCTTTAAGCCCAAAACTGTTTTTGGATTTAAACGCAAACAATTGAAACATTTCTGCCCGAAAGAAAACTTATGAAACCATAGGGACCTCCATGATAAAAATCATGAAACCCTAAAATCATATTTTTCTTTCTTTCATCTTCCCCAGCCGACATCTCCACAAAGGGCAGCGACTGTTCACGCATCTCCGACGCTGATTTGCTGCCGCCGTCAAACCGAAAAACATCAACCGACGCGCGCGCAACTGGAAGCCCTTGCTCACGCTGCTGGTTGCACGCTGCAGCTGCTGGTCGCGTGCTGCAGCTGCCAGCCACTGCGCACACAGCGCGCTTGCCGCGCGCATGCGGCAACTGCTGGGCGTGCAACGCGCGCTTCTGCCCAGGCGAGCCGCGCGCGCTGCTGTTGCTCGTGGCTGCTGGCAGCATGCTTCTGAAATATCCGGCCTCCGTTTCCTTTGATCTGACATCCGTGATTATTTTCCGTTGATTTACAAATTTCCTAGGCCAATTTTTGGCTTACAAAAATTCTATAACAAAAAAAAAAAAATCAAGAGAGAAACATGATGATAAAAAATCACCCCTCTTGTTACAGATCCAAAGAAAAATACAATGAAAAATCTAACCATGAATTAAGACAAACTAAAACATGCTTCATTCATATATTAAACAAATAATATATATCTGAATAAATTGTGCCACTCTAATACATAAATTTCAAGAATGATTTCATACGAAATTCTTATATATTAATATGAGATGTCTCTGATACCAATTGTTGGGGAAAAATCAGGTTTTTAAAATTTTATAAAACCTTTTGAAGGACCGCTCTCATATAATATATAGGAATACGTAATCCAAAAATCGTACCTTGAAAATCTGAGTTGGCTTTTTCCGCTGAAGTGATTTAGGCTCCTAGATCACGATCCGCCACCACCACTCCTGTTAGATCACGATCCGTCACCACCACGCTTGTTAGATCACGAACTGTCTCCAATGATCTTCCAGGTTATGACTCAGGTTCGATCTGCACTTGACGTGTGGGCGCCTTTATCACTACCAAAGCAACTAGCACGAGAAAATTTTTCTCTCAACAATGGAGAGAAAAATCTTTTTCTCTGATCTGTATAAAGTGGCTTCTCCATCTTTCTTTAGAGAAAAATAAGCCTTTTATATCACCCTTTAGTGAAAACCCTAGGCTCCAAATAATGCTCTAAATAAAACTCACGATTATTTTCTTTTTCAATAGGGGACCCACCTTGTAAAATAACATAAGGCCCCTTATACAAAAGCTAATTAAATGGAGCCTCTCACTAAATGATATATTTAGGCTTTTGACCCAAATAGCTAGTTATCTTACTTATTAGTCCAGTAGTGGTGCAGTCAATTAAATGAGCTAACTCGGGGATCATTTGGGAACATACAATAGTGGCTACAATAATTAGGCCTGTAATTAAACTAGCCCAATTATTTAATTCCAAATCTACTCCACTAAAAGATTGGAACTGACTTCCATAATTGTATACTCGAATAATAATTCGTCCCAAGCCACATTGATTTCTTTACTGCACAATCCTTTGTACCACATCGTTAATTAAATTGATATCTCAACTGTCCAATCAATTTAATAACATCTTATTCCTTGATCCTTACTGATTTTCTCTAATGATCATTTTCAACATACTAAATATGTTGACACACTCTGGCCAGAGAATTCTATGATCAAGTGCCGAAAACCCATCAAGAGATGTGTTGTACAAATTCTATATTGTTAATCCATAACTCCAATACTCATAATTGCTCCCACCAAGATACCGGGTAATCTTGACCACAAGGCTGTGTCGTGCCCATTGGTAACTCAAATGGAATAACAATTACAATCATGAAATCATAATTAACTCAAGATTAAGATTACAGTAAAATCAACGCCTATGAGATTTAATAAGTCTGACAGTTATTACAAAGTTAATTAAATCTCATATGTGATCCTGTTCAATGTAGTCGTACTACATCAATAAATTCATACATGATTAAGACAAATCATTCAATGAATTTATTACAGTCTATACCTAAATAAAGTGCCCAACTTTATTTATCAACTGTGAACTAAATTTATTTAATCATAAGATAACTTGTATTTATGTCTTCTGTGAATCCACATGGTGATCACATAAATACATATAATATGATTAAATGGATTTTAATACAAATATAAATGCAATTAAGATATTTGAATAAAATACCTCATTTATTTTATTAATCAGAAAAATTATTTATTACAATTAAATAAACACATATGCTTTTAAAGAGCATATTATCCCAACAGTTATTGTATACTGTTAAAATATAACAATGGTCAATAATAATTATAATGTAATAAAACGATTTGATTAAATTATGTTTAACCTGTTACAAGGCGGTTAAATATTTTTTTAGAAGTAAAATTTAACTGGTTCTAAATATATTAAAAAATAAATTTCCCCGTGTAATAAAAATAAAAATTGCAAAAGGAAAAAGCAATCCCTAATTAACCATCGCAAAAGAGAAAGGCAAAAAGTAATAGAGACCAGCTCCAATGCGATTTGGGTGGGCGATTCAAGAGGCTAAGAGTTTGAATCGCACTTATCTCAACAACTTTTTAGATTTTTCTTTTGTGTAATCACAATATGACCTTATTGAGTAATTGAAGACAATGGCAAGAATCGTCTTTCTAGATATATGATTCGGCATCGACGACTGAAGAGGCTAAGAGCT
>NW_006263258.1:0-4802 GCF_000493195.1 Citrus x clementina | reverse complement strand
CCCAAGACCCCCCAGCGGAAAAATGGCCAAAAAACGGGTGGGCTATAGCCTTGGTGGGGGGCGTGGGCGAAGTTCGTCCGCGGGACTCGGAATGGCACCAGACTTGGCGGGCGGCCTCCGTGTGCCAAAAATAGGCCACGGACACAGCCGCGCCCAAAAAACAGCCCCCGAAGGTCGGGGTCCCAAGACCCCCAGCGGAAAAATGGCCAAAAAACGGGTGGGCTATAGCCTTGGTGGGGGGCGTGGGCGAAGTTCGTCCGCGGGACTCGGAATGGCACCAGACTTGGCGGGCAGCCTCCGTGTGCCAAAAATAGGCCACGGGCACAGCCGTGCCCAAAAAACAGCCGCCGAAGGTCGGGGTCCCAAGACCCCCCAACGGAAAAATGGCCAAAAAACGGGTGGGCTATAGCCTTGGTGGGGGGCGTGGGCGAAGTTCGTCCGCGGGACTCGGAATGGCACCAGACTTGGCGGTAGGCCTCCGTGTGCCAAAAATAGGCCACGGGCACAGCCGCGCCCAAAAAACAGCCCCCGAAGTTCGGGGTCCCAAGACCCCCCAGCGGAAAAATGGCCAAAAAACGGGTGGGCTATAGCCTTGGTGGGGGGCGTGGGCGAAGTTCGTCCGTGGGACTCGGAATGGCACCATACTTGGCGGGCGGCCTCCGTGTGCCAAAAATAGGCCACGGGCACAGCCGCGCGCAAAAAACAGCCCCCGAAGTTCGGGGTCCCAAGACCCCCCAGCGGAAAAATGGCCAAAAAACGGGTGGGCTATAGCCTTGGTGGGGGGCGTGGGCGAAGTTCGTCCGCGGGACTCGGAATGGCACCAGACTTGGCGGGCGGCCTCCGTGTGCCAAAAATAGGCCACGGGCACAGCCGCGCCCAAAAAACAACCCCCGAAGTTCGGGGTCCCAAGACCCCCCAGCGGAAAAATGGCCAAAAAACGGGTGGGCTATAGCCTTGGTGGGGGGCGCGGGCGAAGTTCGTCCGCGGGACTCGGAATGGCACCAGACTTGGCGGGCGGCCTCCGTGTGCCAAAAATAGACCACGGGCACAGCCGCGCCCAAAAAACAGCCCCCGAAGTTCGGGGTCCCAAGACCCCCCAGCGGAAAAATGGCCAAAAAATGGGTGGGCTATAGCCTTGGTGGGGGGCGTGGGCGAAGTTCGTCCGCGGGACTCGGAATGGCACCAGACTTGGCGGGCGGCCTCCGTGTGCCAAAAATAGGCCACGGGCACAGCCGCGCCCAAAAAACAGCCCCCGAAGTTCGGGGTCCCAAGACCCCCCAGCGGAAAAATGGCCAAAAAACGGTGGGCTATAGCCTTGGTGGGGGGCGTGGGCGAAGTTCGTCCGCGGGACTCGGAATGGCACCAGACTTGGCGGGCGGCCTCCGTGTGCCAAAAATAGGCCACGGGCACAGCCGCGCCCAAAAAACAGCCCCCGAAGTTCGGGGTCCCAAGACACCCCAGCGGAAAAATGGCCAAAAAACGGTGGGCTATAGCCTTGGTGGGGGGCGTGGGCGAAGTTCGTCCGCGGGACTCGGAATGGCACCAGACTTGGCGGGCGGCCTCCGTGTGCCAAAAATAGGCCACGGGCACAGCCGCGCCCAAAAAACAGCCCCCGAAGTTCGGGGTCCCAAGACCCCCCAGCGGAAAAATGGCCAAAAAACGGGTGGGCTATAGCCTTGGTGGGGGGCGTGGGTGAAGTTCGTCCGCGGGACTCGGAATGGCACCAGACTTGGCGGGCGGCCTCCGTGTGCCAAAAATAGGCCACGGGAACAGCCGCGCCCAAAAAACAGCCCCCGAAGTTCGGGGTCCCAAGACCCCCCAGCGGAAAAATGGCCAAAAAACGGGTGGGCTATAGCCTTGGTGGGGGGCGTGGGCGAAGTTCGTCCGCGGGACTTGGAATGGCACCAGACTTGGCGGGCGGCCTCCGTGTGCCAAAAATAGGCCACGGGCACAGCCGCGCCCAAAAAACAACCCCCGAAGTTCGGGGTCCCAAGACCCCCCAGCGGAAAAATGGCCAAAAAACGGGTGGGCTATAGCCTTGTTGGGGGGCGCGGGCGAAGTTCGTCCGCGGGACTCGGAATGGCACCAGACTTGGCGGGCGGCCTCCGTGTGCCAAAAATAGGCCACGGGCACAGCCGCGCCCAAAAAACAGCCCCCGAAGTTCGGGGTCCCAAGAACCCCCAGCGGAAAAATGGCCAAAAAACGGTGGGCTATAGCCTTGGTGGGGGGCGTGGGCGAAGTTCGTCCGCGGGACTCGGAATGGCACCAGACTTGGCGGGCGGCCTCCGTGTGCCAAAAATAGGCCACGGGCACAGCCGCACCCAAAAAACAGCCCCCGAAGTTCGGGGTCCCAAGACCCCCCGGCGGAAAAATGGCCAAAAAACGGGTGGGCTATAGCCTTGGTGGGGGGCGTGGGCGAAGTTCGTCCGCGGGACTCGGAATGGCACCAGACTTGGCGGGCGGCCTCCGTGTGCCAAAAATAGGCCACGGGCACAGCCGCGCCTAAAAAACAGCCCCCGAAGTTCGGGGTCCCAAGACCCCCCAGCGGAAAAATGGCCAAAAAACGGTGGGCTATAGCCTTGGTGGTGGGCGTGGGCGAAGTTCGTCCGCGGGACTCGGAATGGCACCAGACTTGGCGGGCGGCCTCCGTGTGCCAAAAATAGGCCACGGGCACAGCCGCGCCCAAAAAAGAGCCCCCGAAGTTCGGGGTCCCAAGACCCCCCAGCAGAAAAATGGCCAGAAAACGGTGGGCTATAGCCTTGGTGGGGGGTGTGGGCGAAGTTCGTTCGTCCGCGGGACTCGGAATGGCACCAGACTTGGCGGGCGGCCTCCGTGTGCCAAAAATAGGCCACGGGCACAGCCGCGCCCAAAAAACAGCCCCCGAAGTTCGGGGTCCCAAGACCCCCCAGCGGAAAAATGGCCAAAAAACGGGTGGGCTATAGCCTTGGTGGGGGGCGTGGGCGAAGTTCGTCCGCGGGACTCGGAATGGCACCAGACTTGGCGGGCGGCCTCCGTGTGCCCAAAATAGGCCACGGGCACAGCCGCGCCCAAAAAACAGCCCCCGAAGTTCGGGGTCCCAAGACCCCCCAGCGGAAAAATGGCCAAAAAACGGGTGGGCTATAGCCTTGGTGGGGGGCGTGGGCGAAGTTCGTCCGCGGGACTCGGAATGGCACCAGACTTGGCGGGCGGCCTCCGTGTGCCAAAAATAGGCCACGGGCACAGCCGCGCCCAAAAAACAGCCCCCGAAGTTCGGGGTCCCAAGACCCCCCAGCGGAAAAATGGCCAAAAAACGGGTGGGCTATAGCCTTGGTGGGGGGCGTGGGCGAAGTTCGTCCGCGGGACTCGGAATGGCACCAGACTTGGCGGGCGGCCTCCGTGTGCCAAAAATAGGCCACGGGCACAGCCGCGCCCAAAAAACAGCCCCCGAAGTTCGGGGTCCCAAGACCCCCCAGCGGAAAAATGGCCAAAAAACGGTGGGCTATAGCCTTGGTGGGGGGCGTGGGCGAAGTTCGTCCGCGGGACTCGGAATGGCACCAGACTTGGCGGGCGGCCTCCGTGTGCCAAAAATAGGCCACGGGCACAGCCGGGCCCAAAAAACAGCCCCCGAAGTTTGGGGTCCCAAGACCCCCCAGCGGAAAAATGGCCAAAAAACGGGTGGGCTATAGCCTTGGTGGGGGGCGTGGGCGAAGTTCGTCCGGGGGACTCGGAATGGCACCAGACTTGGCGGGCGGCCTCCGTGTGCCAAAAATAGGCCACGGGCACAGCCGCGCTTAAAAAACAGCCCCCGAAGTTCGGGGTCCCAAGACCCCCCAGCGGAAAAATGGCCAAAAAACGGGTGGGCTATAGCCTTGGTGGGGGGCGTGGGCGAAGTTCGTCCGCGGGACTCGGAATGGCACCAGACTTGGCGGGCGGCCTCCGTGTGCCAAAATAAGCCACGGCCACTGGCGCGCCCAAAAAACAGCCCCCGAAGTTCGGGGTCCCAACACTCCCAAGCGGAAAAATGGCCAAAAAACGGTGGGCTATAGCCTTGGTGGGGGGCGTGGGCGAAGTTCGTCCGTGGGACTCGGAATGGCACCAGACTTGGCGGGCGGCCTCCGTGTGCCAAAAATAGGCCACGGGCACAGCCGCGCCCAAAAAACAGCCCCCGAAGTTCGGGGTCCCAAGACCCCCCAGCGGAAAAATGGCCAAAAAACGGTGGGCTATAGCCTTCGTGGGGGGCGTGGGCGAAGTTCGTCCGCGGGACTCAGAATGGCACCAGACATGGCGGGCAGCCTCCGTGTGCCAAAAATAGGCCACGGGCACAGCCGCGCCCAAAAAACAGCCCCCGAAGTTCGGGGTCCCAAGACCCCCCAGCGGAAAAATGGCCAAAAAACGGGTGGGCTATAGCCTTGGTGCGGGGCGTGGGCGAAGTTCGTCCGCGTGACTCGGAATGGCACCAGACTTGGCGGGCGGCCTCCGTGTGCCAAAAATAGGCCACGGGCAGAGCCGCGCCCAAAAATCAGCCCCCGAAGGTCGGGGTGCCAACACCCCCCAGCGGAAAAATGGCCAACAAACGGGTGGGCGGGCTATACCCTTGATGGGGGGCGTGGACGAAATTCGTCCGCCGTACTCTTAAGGTCCCCTGACTTTTCGGGCTGTCCTCCGTTTGGCCAAAAATATGTCATTGGCACTACCTTCGTCCAATAATCTACCCCCTAAGGTCTGTTCTGCCCAAAATCTCCCTCGTAAAATTGTTCCAACAAAACGGGCGGTGCTTTTACCTTGGTGGTAGTTCACCATCATATCCCTTTCTACTGAATTAC
>NW_006263259.1:0-4802 GCF_000493195.1 Citrus x clementina | reverse complement strand
GAAACCGAACGATGAGGTAAGTAGTGTCATTCAATTTTGAAAGAAAACGGCTGTAAAAATATTAAAGTGTGGATTTTATTAGCCTACAATATTTACTAACTCGCTTGTATTTTGTAAAATGTGTAATAATTGTCAAATGTTAGGGTCCATCTCAATGTAAAATATGATATCTTTAAACCTCATCCTTGTCAATAAAATATTTGATTGTTGGGGAATTGATTTTATGGGCCCCTTCCCATTATCATTTGGATTTGTTACATTTTGGTTGTTGTTGGTTATGCTTTAAAATGAATTGAAAAGATTCCTTGTCGGCACAACAATCACCAAACTATAAGCTATTTATTAAAAGAAAATCTTTTAAATAGATTTGGAATCCATTGAGCCAATATTAGTGATAGAGGTAAGCATTTTTGTAACAAGCCATTTAAGCCTTTTAATGAAGAAATATGAAATTACACAAAGTTATTATCCCTTATCATCCTCAAACAAGTGGTCAAGTTGAATTAGGAAATAGAGAGATAAAACAAACCTTGGAAAAGATGGTTAACCTTGTTAACATTTATGTATCCATAATGTTGATTTTGATGATAACAAATAAAATTAAGAATGATTAATCTTTTTAAAAGCTCAAGTTATTTTTCATGCTTTTTAAAGAAATCATTATCTTCATATTATAAAGGTTTTATGTTTAATGAAAAATGATTTTATAAAATTAGTTGTTTTTCAAGTTTGTGGTCTAATTGAAAGTATTACTTGAAATTACGAAAATGGACTTGTTTGAAAAGTTTCATAAAGTTTTGGGCCATAGTTTTATTATTGAAAGTTTTGGGGTAAAACTATAATTTTATAAACTAATTCACTGTAGCAGTCACTGTGGAAAACGGTGATCCGACATATCGATAACGGCGATCCGACATCGAACAGAATTGAAGAGTTGCCTCTGGACACTAACGGCAATCCGACATCTTGAAAACGACGATCCGACAATTTGAAATTCTGTCCAACGGTAACTTGGACCAGTCAAAAGGGTAATCTAACTTCGAATAGAAAGTCAATAACGGCTAGTTTTCAGCTCCAACTATAAATAAACTCAATCAAATTGAAGCAAAGGTGGATCACAACATTATCATTGAGCTTGTAATCGAGAATACAACATTCATTGAGGTTTAAATTCGTTCTTGATTCATTTATTCACACATTGAGTATATATTTGTAATCATATATTTTGTGTGAGGGAAAAACACATTTGTAATATTTGTTTTGAGTGATTGTAAGTGTTGGGATACACTTGGGTTAAGAGATTGTGGATAATCTCTTGGTGTAAAGGTTAATTGACACCTTGAAAGTCAATTGTAAGCATTTGAAGCCTTGGGAGGCTTGAATAGTGAAATCCTCAAGTCGGGTGAGCTTGGAGGCGTGGACGTAGGCAGGAATTGCCGAATCACGTAAAAAATCATTGTGTTTGTTTTCTCTTTCCTTACTCTCTTATTATTGTGCTTTATTGAATTTATTATTTTTTATTCCATTAACGCATTAGATTAAATTGTTGTGTGATTTGCTTAGCTTAATTTTTAAAATCTCAATTCACCCCCCCTCTTGGGTTGCATAGTTAGTATTTCATTTGGTATCAGGGCGAGGTGCTCAACCTTCATAGAAGGCCAATCTACCACTAGGCCTCCATTCTTTGATGGTAATGACTATCCTTATTGGAAAACTAGGATGAGAATTTATTTACAAGCCTTAGATTACGAAATTTGGGAAGTTGTTTGTGATGGTCCATTCATGCCTATGACTAAAAATGAAGTAGGAGATGTAATTCCAAAACCCTCAAGTCAATGGAGTGAATTAGAAAAGAAAAATATGTCTTTAAACTCTAAGGCAATGAATGCTTTATTTTGTGCTTTAGATAAGAAAGAATTTCATAGAGTTTCTAGTTGTGAAAATGCTTATCAAATTTGGAAGAAACTTGAAGTTGTCTCTGAGGGAACCAATCAAGTAAAGGACTGTAAAATTGGTAGACTCATTAGGCAATATGAGATGTTTCAAATGGAATCCTATGAGAGTATTCAGGATATGTACATTAGATTTATCGATATTGTGAATTCTCTTGAAGCACTAGGAAAGACATTTCGTAATTGTGACCAAGTGAAGAAAATCAGTAGATCATTACCTCAAGCGTGGAGACTAAAGAGAACGGCCATAGAAGAAGCAAAAAATCTTCATATTTTTATCCCTTGATGATCTTATTGGTTCCCTTATCCCCATATAAAGAAGATATAGCTAATGAAAGAATTGATGAAGATAAAAAGAAGAGCTTTGCTTTTAAATCTTCTATAGTTGAAAGTGATGATAATGGAAGTGACTTTGAAGATGAAGGCATTGAGATGATTGCTGGAAAGTTTAGAAGGATCTTTAAGAAGCAAATCAAGAGAAGAAACTTTAAAGATCTCATGAGAGAAAACCTTAAGGTAGAGAAAGGGAAGAATGAAGCAATTTTTTTTTTAATGCAAAAAGCATGGCCATATAAGATCGGAGTGTCCACTTCTCAACAAACTCAAGAAGAAAGCATGGTGGCTACTTGGGATGATAGCGATGAAGAATCGAGTGATGAAGAAGATTCGCAAGAAGTGTCAAACCTAGCACTTATGGCAATAGGAGATGATGAACTTGATGAGGTAAATGATCTTCCTACTTATAATGAGTTATATGATGTTTTTAAAGAATTGTATGATGAATTGATGAAAGTTGGTAAAAAGAATGCATGTCTTAAAAAGCAAACGGTAGAGCTCACAAATGAAATGAATCTCTAAGTGCAAAGATTAGTTGCCTAGAATTAGAAAATAAAACATTGCATGATAGAGTTGCATTATCAAATGAGAAACCTAGCACTTCACATGAACATATAGAATCACATGTAGATGATTTGAAAAAAGAAAATGAGATGCTCAAGAAAAAGAATATTGAACTTAGTGATGTTGTCCTAAAATTTACAAATGGGCAAAAGATGTTGGATAACTTGTTTAATTCACAAAAATGTGTGTTTGACAAAGGAGGTATTGACGATAAGCCAAATTTGAAACAAAAGTATTATAAGAATTATTTTGTTAAGAGTACCTCCATTAACAATCAAGTTGCATGCCACCATTGCAATCAAGATGGTCACATAAAGAATAGATGTCCAGTTAAAAGAAATGCATATTATCGAGCAAAATGTATTTGGGTTCCAAAAGGAATCATTACTAACACTCAAGGACCCAAGAGTATTTGGGTACCAAAAGACACAACTTGAATATTTTTTTTATAAGTACCATAATCAAGAAATGGTGGAGAGTTCCTCAATGAAAGTTGTGAGAATAATCACTTGATCATGATCTAAGAGAAAATCATTAGTAAAATGATTTAATTGTTTTGGTAACAATTCTTACCATATTGACTTTGTTGAATGGATCATGATGGATGGATAATAGCTTGAATTTGTGAAAGCATGCTTGTACGTTCACATAATTGAACTATTATTGTGTGTAATCATGATGATTGGATAGATATATATGCTGGTAGCATGCCAACTTATAATGATGGTTTTTCTTAATAGCTATGTTTATTTTGATGATCTACATATTGCCATATGTTGATTTTGATGATCTATATATTGCCATTATGTACTTATGCTTTGCTTAAGTTTTGATGATAAAGAATGTGCTTTAATGATTACATTGTATTTGATGAAGTTTGATCTTATGCAATCTATGATTAGTGAATGGATGCATTTTTTGTACTTTATCGATGTATTGTTGAATATGCATTACTTGTTTTAAATGATATCAAAAGGGGGAGAAATACACATACTTCGAGAATCTTAAACATATAAGATTTTTTAAGTTATATTGAAATGCCACATTAGATCTTTGATGAGTTTAATTGTCTTGATTTCTAAAATGTTATTAGTAATTATGAAGTTTGGATAGTTGATAATATGCTCTTATGATTTTTGTATGCCTTTGCTTGATCGATTATTTGTTTTCTAGATTATTGATAGGGGGAGATGCCTCGACATCTTTACTTAGTTCTTATTGCCTCTATTTTGGATAATAGGCATTTTGAACATTTTTGTTGTCCAAAGGGGGAGACAAAGTAATATATCATTTTGATGATGTCAAAAAGGGGAGAATAACATGCACTTTGAGCATTCTTTTGATGATTGATATATGATTATGGTGATGATTTTGAGATATGATGATGATTTGATTACATGGTTGGTTTATATGATGATTTATGATAATTTGGGAGTGATATTACTAAACTTGTATTTGAGTTGATGCTTGTTGTTAGGGGGAGATTTTGTCGAAGTTTCTACACAGACAACATGGGTAACAAATTTGCTAATTTTTTTCTTTTCCACTAAGTTTTCTTTTTTATGATGAAGGGGGAGAAGAATACACATTTTTAAATTTGTAAAAATTTCTACTCTTTTTCTTTTCCATTAAATTTTCTTTTTGATGATGAAGGGGGAGAAGAATACATGTATTTACATTTGTTAATTTAGCAAATTGGCAAATACTCAAGGGAATCAATTTGTGGAATTATTCTTTAAATACATGTAAGGTTTGTCATCATCAAAAAGGGGAGATTGTTAACATTTATGTATCCATAATGTTGACTTTGATGATAACAAACAAAATTAAGAATGATTAACCTTTTTAAAAGCTCAAGTTATTTTTAATGCTTTTTAAATAAATCATTATCTTCATGTTATAAAGGTTTTATATTTAATGAAAAATGATTTTATAAAATTAGTTGTTTTT
>NW_006263260.1:0-4803 GCF_000493195.1 Citrus x clementina | reverse complement strand
CGTCAATACTTTGCTGACGTGGCAAAGTCTGTTATGGTCGTTAGGAGTGCTTCTGGAAAATTGCCAGAAATCTCAGTATAAAAGAGGCTGACGAACTGCCTCTGGTGTGTGCGTAATTACTCTTTGTTTTCTCTTCCAATTTCTATAATTCTTGCTTTGATTGGAAGCTTGTAATCTCCTTTTGGATGTATGATTGTTTGTAATCAGTTTGAGTAATAAGAGCGTGTGAGTTTTTCCTTCAAACAGTGTCGTTTTGGTTAAAGCTCTTTAGCTGGTTAATTTTCTTTCTTTGTTTCTTGATCCATTTTACTTGAATCTTTTCTGGTAATTGGTTCACAAAATTAACAAGTGGTATCAGAGCCTTGGTGGTTTATAGTGATGTCTCTTCCAAAGCATGAAATCGAGAAGTTCACCATTGGTGGTGATTTCTCACTTTGGAAACTGAAGATGAGGGCCCTTCTTGTGCATCAGGGGCTTGAATCTGCTCTTGAGGAAGATGATCCAGAGGCTCTTTCAACTTCAATGTCCGATGAGAAGAGGAAACAGATTTAAAACAGGGCACACAATACTCTCATCTTTAGTCTCAGTGACTCAATCTTGAGAGAAATTTCTGAAGAAAAGATAGCCCTAGGAATCTGGAACAAGGTTGAAGCTTTGTGCATAAAGAAGTCTTTAGCTCATAGACTATTCTTGAAGAAAAGACTATACACCTTCTCAATGAGGGAAGGAGTCTCAATTCAGGATCACATCGACACTTTCAACAAGATCATCCTAGATCTCGAAGGGGTCGAGAATGTGAAGATAAGTGATGAAGACAAAGCCTTTTTTCTACTAAGTTCACTGCCAAAGCCTTATGAAGGTTTTGTAGATACTATGTTGTATGGCAGAACCTCTTTGACCTTGGAAGATGCTAAAGCATCTTTGTGTTCTAAAGAAATCCAGAGGAATGAGAATGATGAAAGTAATGGTGAGGGATTGGTTGCTAGAAAAGAAAAGAAGAAGGATCAGAAAGGTAAGAACTAATGGAAGGGGCAAGGAAAGAATCAAGAAAATACAGACAAGAAAAAGAAGAAAAGGAAGTATTTCTACTGCAGAAAAGAAGGGCACTACATAAGAGATTGTGCAGAGAAAAAGAAGAAAGAAAGTCAAGAAAGATCTAGAGATGCAGCTGTAGCCTCAGATGATTCCACAGATAAAGGATATCAGAGTGCTGATCTCCTGATAGCTTCAAAAGGTGATCTAGAAGGTCAGTGGGTGTTGGACTCAGGCTGTTCTTTTCACATATGTCCCAATAGGTCACTTTATCATGAATATCATTATATTGATGGGGGTAGAGTTCTCATGGGTAACAACAATGGGTGTAAAATTGTTGGGATATGATCAGTCAAAATTAAGATGTTTGATGGGGTCATAAGAATTTTACATGGGGTTAGGCATGCTCCTGAGTTAAAGAGAAACCCTATCTCTTTAGGCATGCTAGATAACTCTAAGTACTCATTCAATTCAGATAATGGGGGGATAAGAGTGACTAAAGGGGGCACTATAGTTATGAGAGGTGAAAAGAAAAATGGGTTGTATATGTTGATTGGCTCTTCTGCTCCTGCAAATGCTGTAATGACAGTAGAATCTGATGTAGATAAAACTAACCTTTGGCATCTCAGGCTTGCTCATATGAGTATGAAAAGGCTACAAGAACTAAAAAAACAAGGGTTATTATGTGGGGACAAGATGGGTAGTCTTGACTTCTGTGAGAATTGTGTTTTTGGTAAAGCACATAGAGCTAAATTCCCAAAAGGAATGCATAGGTCAGAGCATGTATTAGACTATGTACATACTGACTTATGGGGGCCAGCTCAGGTGTCATCACTGTCAGGGGGCAAATACTTCATGACTTTAATAGATTATCACTCAAGAAAAGTGTGGCTTTATATTCTAAAAACAAAAGATCAGGTTGTGGAGAAGTTCAAAGTCTGGAAAACACTGGTAGAAAACCAAAGTGGTAGGAAGCTAAAGGCCTTAAGAACAGACAATGGCCTGGAGTTTTGTAACAGGGAATTTGAGACCTTCTGTCAAAAGCATGGCATTTTGAGACACCAAATAGTCAGATTCACCCCTCAGCAAAATGGCCTAGCTGAGAGAATGAATAGGACTATAGTAGACAAAACAAGAGGCATGCTTATCAACTCAAAGCTTCCAAGGTGCTTCTGGGCAGAAGCAGTGAGTACAACCTGCTACTTGGTGAATAGAAGCCCATCAGCAGCTATTGATTTCAAGACACCAAAAGAAATATGGTTTGGAAGACTACCAAAGTTTGAAAATCTTAGGATTTTTGGATGCCCTGCCTATGTACACATCAATCAAGGTGAGCTGAATGCTAAAGCCTTGAAAGGATTCTTTGTTGGATATCCAGATGGAGTCAAAGGATACAGGGTCTGGTGTGGTGAACAAAGGAAGTGCATTATCAGCAAAGATGTAGTGTTCCATGAGGTTGCTTTGTTGAAAGACAATGCAGCTAGTAATGCTGATATTCTTGCTAATAATGACTCTGAACAGTCTGCTGAATCACCAAAACTCAAGGTAGAGTTTTCTGGTCATGAAAGATTAGCCTCTGATAGTGAAGACATGGTGCATACTGAAGATCAAGACACTGAGTCACCAACCTTGCAACAAACTGATCTACAAGATTACCAGCTGGCTAGAGATAGGGAAAGAAGGCAAACCAGAGCACCAGACAGACTTAGTTATGCTGACTTAATTGCTTTTGCATTAGTAAGTGCTGATGAAATAGCAATTGAGGAACCAGAAAGCTACTTTGAAGCCATTAGTGGTAAGGATTGTGATAAGTGGCTTGCAGCCATGCAAGAAGAGATGGATTCCCTACAGAGAAATAAAACCTGGACACTTGTGCCAAATCCAGGAAACAGGAAGTTGATCAGTTGTAAGTGGATCTTTAAGAAGAATGAAGGTATTCCAGAGGTTGAGCCCTTTGGGTACAAAGCAAGACTTGTGGCTAGGGGGTATGCACAGAGGGAGGGCATAGATTTCACTGAAATTTTGTCCCATGTGGTCAAACACATCTCTATAGAATCATCTTAGCTAGGGTAGCTTTGCTGGATATGGAGCTAGAGCAAATAGATGTTAAGACAGCCTTCCTCCATGGAAATCTTGAAGAACATCTACTGATGAAGCAACCTGAAGGTTTTGAACACAAAGGGAAGGAAGACCATGTTTATTTACTGCATAAGTCATTATATGGACTCAAACAATCTTCTAGACAGTGGTATAGGAGATTTGATGAGTTCATGTTAAATAATGGCTATCACAGAAGCAAGTTTGATAATTGTGTTTATTATAGTGGCTTAGATCAAGGTGGAGCTATATACTTGCTTCTTTATGTAGATGATATGCTAATTGCAAGCAAACACAAATCTGAAGTAGAAAAGCTAAAGAATCTGCTGAAAGGTGAGTTTGAAATGAAGGATCTGAGGAGTGCAAAAATGATTCTTGGAATGGAGATATTCAGAAACAGGGCTGCTGGAACTTTATTTCTAAGTCAAGAAAAATATATCAAGAAGGTTTTAGAAAGGTTTGATATGCATAATAGCAAACCTTTCTGACACCTCTTGGTTCTCAGTTTAAGTTGTCAGCTGCTCAACTCACTGAAGCTGAAAGGGCTCAAATGGATGGGATACCATATGCTTAGGCTATGGGAAGCCTAATGTATGCAATGGTCTACACCAAACCAGATATAGCCTTTGCAGTAAGTGTGGTTAGTAGGTTTTTGAGTTGTTCTAATAAAACTCATTGGGGTGCTATTAAGTGGATTATGAGGTATCTCAGGGGCTCTTCTACATGTGGTTTGCTGTATGGGAATTCAAGAAGTGGTGTAAGTGAAATCGTGGGGTATGTAGACTCTGATTTTGCTGGTGATTTAGACAAAAGAAAGTCCATTTTAGGGTACATGTTTATGTTGAACATGTGCATAGTAAGCTGGAAAGCAACCTTGCAGCCAATCGTAGCTTTATCATCAACTGAGGCTGAATTTGTTGCAACCATAAAGGCAGTAAAGGAAGCTATGTGGCTTAAGGGGATACTCAATGAACTTTGGTTGGATCATAAAATAGTTTAAGTTTTCTGTGACAATCAAAGTGCTCTGCAGTTAATTAAGAATCCAGTCTTCCATGAGAGGACTAAGCATATAGACGTAAAGCTGCAGTTCAGTAGAGAGGAAGCTGCCAAAGGGACTATATCAATGTCTAAAATTCATATTGATATGAATCCAGCAGATGCACTTACCAAAGTGCTTCCCACTATAAAGTTTGAGTTCTGTGTGAACTTAATGGGTGTCTTGCCCAACTCAAACTGAATTCAAGAGTGAATTACCGGTTGTTGAAGGTTTTTTCGATGTTGCTTTGATGATTGTTCAAACTGAATCTGATCTGCAAGGTGGAGATCGTAAAGAATTGAGTTGTGACTTTGGGGACTAAATTGTAAACGAAAGAGAGTTACTGGGCTATAGTGCAGATAGCATCCAATGTGGGGTTCTATTTGCAAATACTTTGCTGACGTGGCAAAGTCTATTATGGTCGTTAGGAGTGCTTCTGGAAAATTGCCAGAAATCTCAGTATAAAAGAGGTTGACGAACTACCTCTGGTGTGTGCGTAATTACTCTTTGTTTTCTCTTCCAATTTCTGTAATTCTTGCTTTGATTGGAAGCTTGTAATCTCCTTTTGGATGTATGATTGTTTGTAATCAGTTTGAGTAATAAGAGCGTGTGAGTTCTCCTCAAACAGTGTCGTGACG
>NW_006263261.1:4852-5705 GCF_000493195.1 Citrus x clementina | reverse complement strand
AAGCTTCGGGCGCTGATTTTTGGGCGCGTTTTTGCCCGCGGCTTATTTTTGGCACCCCGAGGCCCCTCGCAAAGTCTCGCCCCATTCCGAGTCCGGCGGACGAACTTCGCCCGCCCCCGCCCCCCACCAAGGCTATAGCCCACCCGTTTTTTGGCCATTTTTCCGGTGGGGGGTTTTGGCACCACGACCTTCGGGCGCTTATTTTTGGTCGCGGCTTTGCCCGCGGCTTATTTTTGGCACCCCAGAGGGCCCTCGCAAAGTCTCGCCCCATTCCGAGTCCGGCGGACTAACTTCGCCCGCGCCCCCCACCAAGGCTATAGCCCACCCGTTTTTTGGCCAATTTTCCGCTGGGGGGTTTTGGCACCACGACCTTCGGGCGCTTATTTTTGGGCGCGGCTTTGCCCGCGGCTTATTTTTGGTACCCCGAGGCCCCTCGCAAAGTCTCGCCCCATTCTGAGTCCGGCGGACGAACTTCGCCCGCGCCCCCCACCAAGGCTATAGCCCACCCGTTTTTTGGCCATTTTTCCGCTGGGGAGTTTTGGCACCACGACCTTCGGGCGCTTATTTTTGGGCGCGGCTTTGCCCGCAGCTTATTTTTGGCACCCCGAGGCCCCTCGCAAAGTCTCGCCCCATTCCGAGTCCGGCGGACGAACTTCGCCCGCCCCCCCCACCAAGGCTATTAGCCACCCGTTTTTTGGCCATTTTTCCGCTGGGGGGTTTTGGCACCACGACCTTTCCGCACTTATTTTTGGGCGCGGCTTTTGCTCGCGGGCTTATTTTTGGCCCCCCAAGGCCCCTCGCAATGTCTCGCCCCATTCCGAGTCCCGGGGGACGAAATTTCGCCCGCCCCCCC
>NW_006263261.1:0-3959 GCF_000493195.1 Citrus x clementina | reverse complement strand
CGCCCGCCCCCCCCCCACCAACGCTATAGCCCACCCGTTTTTTGGCCATTTTTCCGCTAGGGGGTTTTGGCACCACGACCTTCGGGCGCTGATTTTTGGGCGCGGCTTTGCCCGCGGCTTATTTTTGGCACCCGGAGGCCCCTCGCAAAGTCTCGCCCCATTCCGAGTCCGGCGGACGAACTTCGCCCGCGCCCCCCACCAAGGCTATAGCCCACCCGTTTTTTGGCCATTTTTCCGCTGGGGGTTTTGGCACCACGATATTCGGGCGCTTATTTTTGGGCGCGGCTTATCTTTGGCACCCCGAGGCCCCTCGTAAAGTCTCGCCCCATTCCGAGTCCGGCGGACGAACTTCGCCCGCGCCCCCCTCCAAGGCTATAGCCCACCCGTTTTTTGGCCATTTTTCCGCTGGGGGGTTTTGGCACCACGACCTTCGGGCGCTTATTTTTGGGCGCGGCTTTGCCCGCGGCTTATTTTTGGCACCCCGAGGCCCCTCGCAAAGTCTCGCCCCATTCCGAGTCCGGCGGACGAACTTCGCCCGCGCCCCCCACCAAGGCTATAGCCCACCCGTTTTTTGGCCATTTTTCCGCTGGGGGGTTTTGGCACCATGACCTTCGGGCGTTTAGTTTTGGGCGCGGCTGTGCCCGTGGCCTATTTTTGGCAAACGGAGGCCGCCCGCAAATTCTGGGGCCATTCCGAGTCCGGCGGACGAACTTCGCCCACGCCCCCTGCCAAGGCTATGGCCCACCCGTTTTTTGGCCATTTTTCCGCTGGGGGGTGTTGTCGCCCCGACCTTCGGGCGCTCATTTTTGGGTGCGGCTGTGCCCGTGGCCTATTTTTGGCACACGGAGGCCACCCGCAAAGTCTGGGGCCATTCCGAGTCCGGCGGACGAACTTCGCCCACGCCCCCCGCCAAGGCTATAGCCCACCCGTTTTTTGGCCATTTTTCCGCTGGGGGGTGTTGGCGCCCCGACCTTCGGGCGCTCATTTTTGGGCACGGCTGTGCCCGTGGCCTATTTTTGGCACACGGAGGCCGCCCGCAAAGTCTGGGGCCATTCCGAGTCCGGCGGACGAACTTCGCCCACGCCCCCCACCAAGGTTATAGCACACCCGTTTCTTGGCCATTTTTCCGCTGGGGGGTGTTGGCGCCCCGACCTTCGGGCGAACATTTTTGGGGACGGCTGTGCCCGTGGCCTATTTTTGGCACACGGAGGCCGCCCGCAAAGTCTGGGGCCATTCCGAGTCCGGCGGACGAACTTCGCCCACGCCCCCCACCAAGGCTATAGCACACCCGTTTCTTGGCCATTTTTCCGCTGGGGGGTGTTGGCGCACCGACCTTCGGGCGCTCATTTTTGGGCGCGGCTGTGCGCGTGGCCTATTTTTGGCAAACGGAGGCCGCCCGCAAAGTCTGGGGCCATTCCGAGTCCGGCGGACGAACTTCGCCCACGCCCCCCACCAAGGCTATAGCACACCGTTTCTTGGCCATTTTTCCGCTGGGGGGTGTTGGCGCCCCGACCTTCGGGCGCTCATTTTTGGGCGCGGCTGTGCCCGTGGCCTATTTTTGGCACACGGAGGCCGCCCGCAAAGTCTGGGGCCATTCCGAGTCCGGCGTACGAAATTCGCCCACGCCCCCCACCAAGGCTATAGCCCACACGTTTTTTTGCCATTTTTCCGCTGGGGGGTGTTGGCGCCCCGACCTTCGGATGCTCATTTTTGGGCGCGGCTGTGCCCGTGGCCTATTTTTGGCAAACGGAGGCCGCCCGCAAAGTCTGGGGCCATTCCGAGTCCGGCGGACCAACTTCGCCCACGCCCCCCGCCAAGGCTATAGCCCACCCATTTTTTGGCCATTTTTCTGCTGGGGGGGCTTGTCGGCCCGCCCTTCGGGCGCTCATTTTTTGGCGCGGCTGTGCCCGTGGCCTATTTTTGGCACACGGAGGCCACCCGCAAAGTCTGGGGCCATTCCGAGTCCGGCGGACGAACTTCGCCCACGCCCCCCGCCAAGGCTATAGCCCAATCGTTTTTTGGCCATTTTTCCGCTGGGGGGTGTTGGCGCCCCGACCTTCGGGCGCTCATTTTTGGGCGCGGCTGTGCCCGTGGCCTATTTTTGGCACACGGAGGCCGCCCGCAAAGTCTGGGGCCATTCCGAGTCCGGCGGACGAACTTCGCCCACGCCCCCCACCAAGGTTATAGCACACCCGTTTCTTGGCCATTTTTCCGCTGGGGGGTGTTGGCGCCCCGACCTTCGGGCGAACATTTTTGGGGACGGCTGTGCCCGTGGCCTATTTTTGGCACACGGAGGCCGCCCGCAAAGTCTGGGGCCATTCCGAGTCCGGCGGACGAACTTCGCCCACGCCCCAACCAAGGCTATAGCACACCCGTTTCTTGGCCATTTTTCCGCTGGGGGGTGTTGGCGCACCGACCTTCGGTCGCTCATTTTTGGGCGCGGCTGTGCCCGTGGCCTATTTTTGGCAAACGGAGGCCGCCCGCAAAGTCTGGGGCCATTCCGAGTCCGGCGGACGAACTTCGCCCACGCCCCCCACCAAGGCTATAGCACACCCGTTTCTTGGCCATTTTTCCGCTGGGGGGTGTTGGCGCCCCGACCATCGGGCGCTCATTTTTGGGCGCGGCTGTGCCCGTGGCCTATTTTTGGCACACGGAGGCCGCCCGCAAAGTCTGGGGCCATTCCGAGTCCCGCGGACGAACTTCGCCCACGCCCCCCGCCAAGGCTATAGCCCACCCGTTTTTTTGCCATTTTTCCGCTGGGGGGTGTTGCCGCCACGACCTTCGGGCACTCATTTTCAGGCGCGGCTGTGCCCGTGGCCTATTTTTGGCACACGGAGGCCGCCCGCAAAGTCTGGGGCCATTCCGAGTCCGGCGGACGAACTTCGCCCACGCCCCCTATCAAGGCTATAGCACACGCCCCCCACCAAGCCTATAGCACACCCGTTTCTTGGCCATTTTTCCGCTGGGGGGTGTTGGCGCCCCGTCCTTCGGGCGCTCATTTTTGGGCGCGGCTGTGCCTGTGGCCTATTTTTGCCTCACGGAAGCCGCCTGAAAAGTCTGGGGCCATTCCGAGTCCCGCGGACGAACTTCGCCCACGCCCCCCGCCAAGGCTATAGCCCACCCGTTTTTTGGCCATTTTTCCGCTGGGGGTGTTGGCGCCGCGACCTTCGGGCACTCATTCTTGGGCGCGGCTGTGCCCGTGGCCTATTTTTGGCACACGGAGGCCGCCCGAAAAGTCTGGGGCCATTCCGAGTCCGGCGGACAAACTTCGCCCGCGCCCCCCACCAAGGCTATAGCACACCCGTTTCTTGGCCATTTTTCCGCTGGGGGGTGTTGGCGCCCCGTCCTTCGGGTGCTCATTTTTGGGCGCGGCTGTGCCCGTGGACTATTTTTGGCACACGGAGGCCGCCCGCAAAGTCTGGGGCCATTCCGAGTCCGGAGTACGAACTTCGCCCACGCCCCCCGCCAAGGCTATAGCCCACACGTTTTTTGGCCATTTTTCCGCTGGGGGGTGTTGGCGCCCCGACCATCGGGCGCTCATTTTTGGGCGCGGCTGTGCCCGTGGCCTATTTTTGGCACACGGAGGCCGCCCGCAAAGTCTGGGGCCATTCCGAGTCCGGCGGACGAACTTCGCCCACGCCCCCCACCAAGGCTATAGCAGACCCGTTTCTTGGCCATTTTTCCGCTGGGGGGTGTTTGCGCCCGGACCATCGGGCGCTCATTTTTGGGCGCGGCTGTGCCCGTGGCCTATTTTTGGCACACGGAGCCCGCCCGCAAAGTCTGGGGCCATTCCGAGTCCGGCGGACGAACTTCGCCAACGCCCCCCGCCAAGGCTATAGCCCACCCATTTTTTGGCCATTTTTCCGCTGGGGGGCGTTGGCGCCCCGACCTTCGGGCGCTCATTTTTGGGCGCGGCTGTGCCCGTGGCCTTCCACCACTACTTACGGCTTCGATATTGC
>NW_006263262.1:0-4814 GCF_000493195.1 Citrus x clementina | reverse complement strand
AGAGTCGCGGGCGCAGCCGCGCCCAAAAATAAGTGCCCGAAGGTCGTGGTGCCAAACCCCCCAGCGGAAAATTTGCCAAAAAATGGGTGGGCTATAGCCTTGGTGGGCGGCGCGGGTGAAGTTCGTCCGCCGGACTCGGAATGGGGCGAGACTTTGCGAGGGGCCTCGGGGTGCCAAAAATAAGCCGCGGGCAAAGCCGCGCCCCAAAATAAGCGCCCAAAGGTCGTGGTGCCAAAACCCTCCAGCGGAAAAATGGCCAAAAAACGAGTGGGTTATAGCCTTGGTGGGGGGCGCGGGCGAAGTTTGTCCGCCGGACTCGGAATGGTGCGAGACTTTGCAAGGGGCCTCGGGGTGCCCGCGGGAAGTCTCGGGCACAGCCGCGCCCAAAAATAAGCGCCCGAAGGTCGTGCTGCCAAAACCCCCCAGCGGAAAAATGGCCAAAAAACGGGTGGGCTATAGCCTTGGTGGGGGGCGCGGGCGAAGTTCGTCCGCCGGACTCGGAATGGGGCGAGACTTTGCGAGGGGCCTCGGGGCGCCAAAAATAAGCCGCGGGCAAAGCCGCGCCCAAAAATAAGTGCCCGAAGGTCGTGGTGCCAAAACCCCCCAGCGGAAAAATGGCCAAAAAACGGGTGGGCTATAGCCTTTGTGGGGGGCGCGGGCGAAGTTCGTCCGCCGGACTCGGAATTGGGCGAGACTTTGCGAGGGGCCTCGGGGTGCCTGCGGGAAGTCGCGGGCACAGCCGCGCCCAAAAATAAATGCCCGAAGGTCGTGGTGCCAAACCCCCCAGCGGAAAAATGGGCAAAAAATGGGTGGGCTATACCCTTGGTGGGGGGCGCGGGCGAATTTCGTCCGCCGGACTCGGAATGGGGCGAGACTTTGCGAGGGGCCTCGGGGCGCCAAAAATATCCCCGGGCAAGCCCTGCCCAAAAATAGCACCCGAAGGCGTGTTGCCAAACCCCCAGCGGAAAATGGCCAAAAAACGGGTGGGCTATAGCCTTGGTGGGGGGCGCGGGCGAAGTTCGTCCGCCGGACTCGGAATGGGGCGAGACTTTGCGAGGGGCCTCGGGGCGCCAAAAATAAGCCGCGGGCAAAGCCGTGCCCAAAAATAAGCGCCCGAAGGTCGTGGTGCCAAAACCCCCGAGCGGAAAAATGGCCAAAAAACGGGTGGGCTATAGCCTTGGTGGGGGGCGCGGGTGAAGTTCGTCCGCCGGACTCGGAATGGGGCTAGACTTTGCGAGTGGCCTCGGGGTGCCCGCGGGAAGTCGCGGGCACAGCCGCGCCCAAAAATAAGCGCCCGAAGGTCGTGGTGCCAAAACCCCCCAGCGGAAAAATGGCCAAAAAATGGGTGGGCTATAGCCTTGGTGGGGGGCGCGGGCGAAGTTCGTCCGCCGGACTCGGAATGGGGCGAGACTTTGCGAGGGGCCTCGCGGCGCCAAAAATAAGCCGCGGGCAAAGCGCGCCCAAAAATAAGTGCCCGAAGGTCGTGGTGCCAAAACCCCCCAGCGGAAAAATGGCCAAAAAACGGGTGGGCTATAGCCTTGGTGGGGGGCGCGGGCGAAGTTCGTCCGCCGGACTCGGAATGGGGCGAGACTTTGCGAGTGGCCTCGGGGTGCCCGCGGGAAGTAGCGGGCACAGCCGCGCCCAAAAATAAGCGCCCGAAGGTCGTGGTGCCAAAACCCCCCAGCGGAAAAATGGCCAAAAAACGGGTGGGCTATAGCCTTGGTGGGGGGCGCGGGCGAAGTTCGTCCGCCGGACTCGGAATGGGGCGAGACTTTGCGAGGGGCCTCAGGGTGCCCGCGGGAAGTCGCGGGCACAGCCGCGCCCAAAAATAAGCGCCCGAAGGTCGTGGTGCCAAAACCCCCCAGCGGAAAAATGGCCAAAAAATGGGTGGGCTATAGCCTTGGTGGGGGGCGCGGGCGAAGTTCGTCCGCCGGACTCGGAATGGGGCGAGACTTTGCGAGGGGCCTCGGGGCGCCAAAAATAAGCCGCGGGCACAGCCGCGCCCAAAAATAAGCGCCCGAAGGTCGTGGTCCCAAAACTCCCCAGCGGAAAAATGGCCAAAAAACGGGTAGGCTATAGCCTTGGTGGGGGGCGCGGGCGAAGTTCGTCCGCCGGACTCGGAATGGGGCGAGACTTTGCGAGGGGCCTCGGGGTGCCCGCGGGAAGTCGCGGGCGCAGCCGCGCCCAAAAACAAGCGCCCGAAGGTCGTGGTGCCAAAACCCCCCAGCGGAAAAATGGCCAAAAAACGGGTGGGCTATAGCCTTGGTGGGGGGCGCGGGCGAAGTTCGTCCGCCGGACTCGGAATTGGGCGAGACTTTGCGAGGGGCCTCGGGGTGCCAAAAATAAGCCGCGGGCAAAGCCGCGCCCAAAAATAAGTGCCCGAAGGTCGTGGTGCCAAAACCCCCCAGCGGAAAAATGTCCAAAAAACGGGTGGGCTATAGCCTTGGTGGGGGGCGCGGGCGAAGTTCGTCCGCCGGACTCGGAATGGGGCGAGACGTTGCGAGGGGCCCCGGGGCACCAAAAATAAGCCGCGGGGAAAGCCGCGACCAAAAATAAGCGCCCGAAGGTCGTGGTGCCAAAACCCCCCAGCGGAAAAATGGCCAAAAAACGGGTGGGCTATAGCCTTGGTGGGGGGCGCGGGCGAAGTTCGTCCGCCGGACTCGGAATGGGGCGAGACTTTGCGAGGGGCCTCGGGGCGCCAAAAATAAGCCGCGGGCAAAGCCGCACCCAAAAATAAGCACCCGAAGGTAGTGGTGCCAAAACCCCCCAGCGGAAAAATGGCCAAAAAACGGGTGGGCCATAGCCTTGGTGGGGGGCGCGGGCGAAGTTCGTCCGTCGGACTCGGAATGGGGCGAGACTTTGCGAGGGGCCTCGGGGCGCCAAAAATAAGCCGCGGGCAAAGCTGCGCCCAAAAATAAGCGCCCGATGGTCGTGGTGCCAAAACCCCCCAGCGGAAAAATGGCCAAAAAATGGGTGGGCTATAGCCTTGGTGGGGGGCGCGGGCGAAGTTCGTCCGCCGGACTCGGAATGGGGCGAGACTTTGCGAGGGGCCTCGGGGCACCAAAAATAAGCCGCGGGCAAAGCCGCGCCCAAAAATAAGCGCCCGAAGGTAGTGGTGCCAAAACCCCCCAGCGGAAAAATGGCAAAAAAACGGGTGGGCTATAGCCTTGGTGGGGGGCGCCGGCGAAGTTCGTCCGCCGGACTCGGAATGGGGCGAGACTTTGCTAGGGGCCTCGGGGCGCCAAAAATAGGCCGCGGGCAAGGCCGCGCCCAAAAATAAGCGCCAGAAGGTCGTGGTGCCAAAACCCCCCAGCGGAAAAATGGCCAAAAAACGGGTGGGCTATAGCCTTGGTGGGGGGCGCGGGTGAAGTTCGTCCTCCGGACTCGGAATGGGCCGTGATTTTGCGAGGGGCCTGCGGGCTCCAAAAATAAGCGCCAGAAGGTCGTGGTGCCAAACCCCCCAGCGGAAAAATGGCCAAAAAACGGGTGGGCTATAGCCTTGGTGGGGGGCGCGGGCGAAGTTCGTCCGCCGGACTCGGAATGGGGCGAGACTTTGCGAGGGGCCTCGGGGCGCCAGAAATAAGCCGCGGGCAAAGCCGCGCCCAAAAATAAGCGTCCGATGGTCGTGGTGCCAAAACCCCCCAGCGGAAAAATGGCCAAAAACGGGTGGGTTATAGCCTTGGTGGGGGGCGTGGGCGAGGTTCGTCCGCTGGACTCGGAATGGGGCGAGACTTTGCGAGGGGCCTCGGGATGCCAAAAATAAGCCGCGGGCAAAGCCGCGCCCAAAAATAAGCGCCCAAAGGTCGTGGTGCCAAAACCCCCCAGCGGAAAAATGGCCAAAAAACGGGTGGGCTATAGCCTTGGTGGGGGGCGCGGGCGAAGTTCGTCCGCCGGACTCGGAATGGGGCAAGACTTTGCGAGGGGCCTCGGGGCGCCAAAAATAAGCCGCGGGCAAAGCCACACCCAAAAATAAGTGCCCGAAGGTCGTGGTGCCAAAACCCCCCAGCGGAAAAATGGCCAAAAAACGGGTCGGCTATAGCCTTGGTGGGGGGCGCGGGCGAAGTTCGTCCGCCGGACTCGGAATGGGGTGAGACCTTGCGAGGGGCCTCAGGGCGCCAAAACTAAGCCGCGGGCATAGCCGTGCCCAAAAATAAGCGCCCGATGGTCGTGGTGCCAAAACCCCCCGGCGGAAAAATGGGCAAAAAACGGGTGGGCTATAGCCTTGGTGGGGGGCGCGGGCGAAGTTCGTCCGCCGGACTCGGAATGGGGCGAGACTTTGCGAGGGGCCTCGGGGTGCCAAAAATAAGCCGCGGGGAAAGCCGCACCCAAAAATAAGCGCCCGATGGTCGTGGTGCCAAAACCCCCCGGCGGAAAAATGGGCAAAAAACGGGTGGGCTATAGCCTTGGTGGGGGGCGCGGGCGAAGTTCGTCCGCCGGACTCGGAATGGGGCGAGACTTTGCGAGGGGCCTCGGGGTGCCGGCGGGAAGTCGCGGGCACAGCTGCGCCGAAAAATAAGCGCCCGAAGGTCATGGTGCCAAAACCCCCCAGCGGAAAAATGGCCAAAAACGGGTGGGCTATAGCCTTGGTGGGGGGCGCGGGCGAAGCTCGTCCGCCGGACTCGGAATGGGGCGAGACTTTGCGAGGGGCCTTGGGGTGCCCGCGGGAAGTCGCGGGACCAGCCGCGCCGAAAAATAAGCGCCCGAAGGTCGTGGTGCCAAAACCCCCCAGCGGAAAAATGGCCAAAAAACGGGTGGGCTATAGCCTTGGCGGGGGGCGCGGGCGAAGTTCGTCCGCCGGACTCGGAATGGGGCGA
>NW_006263263.1:25351-26812 GCF_000493195.1 Citrus x clementina | reverse complement strand
CCCCGCCAAGGCTATAGCACACCCGTTTCTTGGCCAATTTTCCGCTGGGGGGTGTTGGCGCGCCGACCTTCGGGCGCTCATTTTTGGGCGCGGCTGTGCCCGTGGCCTATTTTTGGCACACGGAGGCCGCCCGCAAAGTCTGGGGCCATTCCGAGTCCGGCGGATGAACTTCGCCCACGCCCCCCACCAAGGCTATAGCCCACTCGTTTTTTGGCCATTTTTCCGCAGGGGTGTCTTGGCGCCCCGACCTTCGGGGGCTGATTTTTGGGCGCGGCTGTGCCCGTGGCCTATTTTTGGCACGCAGAGGCCGCCCGCAAAGTCTGGGGCCATTCCGAGTCCGGCGGACGAACTTCGCCCACGCCCCCCACGAAGGCTATAGCGCACCCGTTTTTTGGCCATTTTTCCGCAGGGGGATCTTGGCGCCCCGACCTTCGGGGACTGATTTTTGGGCGCGGCTGTGCCAGTGACCTATTTTTGGCACAAGTAGGCTGCCCGCAAAGTCTGGGGCCATTCCGAGTCCGGCGGACGAACTTTGCCCACGGCCCCCACCAAGGCTATAGCCCACCCGTTTTTTGGCCATTTTTCCGCTGGGGGGTCTTGGCCCCCCGATGGAAAGGGGGCTGATTTTTGGGCGCGGCTGTGCCCGTGGGCTATTTTTGGCACACGGAGGCCGCCCGCAAAGTCTGGGGCCATTCGGAGTCCGGCGGACAAACTTCGCCCACGCCCCCCACGAAGGCTATAGCCCACCCGTTTTTTCGCCATTTTTCCGCAGGGGGGTCTTGGCGCCCCGACGGAAAGGGGGCTGATTTTTTTGCGCGGCTGTGTCCGTGGCCTATTTTTGGCACACGGAGGCCGCCCGCAAAGTCTGGGGCCAATCCGAGTCCGGCGGACGAACTTCGCCCACGCCCCCCACCATGCTATAGCCCACCCGTTTTTTGGCAATTTTTCCGCTGGGGGGTCTTGTGCCCGACCGAAAGGGGCTGATTTTTGGGCGCGGCAGTGCCCGTGCCCTATTTTTGGCACACGGAGGCCGCCCGCAAAGTATGGGGCCATTCCGAGTCCGGCGGACTAACTTCGCCCACGCCCCCCACGAAGGCTATAGCCCACCCGATTTTTGGCCATTTTTCCGCTGGGGGGTCTTGGCCCGCCGACCTTCGGGGGCTGATTTTTGGGCGAGGCTGTGCCCGTGGCCTATTTTTTGCACACGGAGTCCGCCCGCATAGTCTGGGGCCATTCTGAGTCCGGCGGACGAACTTCGCCCACGCCCCCCACCAAGGCTATAGCCCACCCGTTTTTTGGCAATTTTTCCGCTGGGGGGTCTTGGTGCCCCGACGGAAAGGGGGCTGATTTTTGGGCGCGGCAGTGCCCGTGGCCTATTTTTGGCACACGGAGGCCGCCCGCAAAGGTTGGAGCCATTCTGAGTCCGGCGGACCAACTTCACCCACGCCCCCCACGAAGGCT
>NW_006263263.1:22613-25251 GCF_000493195.1 Citrus x clementina | reverse complement strand
ATGTTTTGCACACGGAGTCCGCCCGCAAAGTCTGGGGCCATTCCGAGTCCGGCGGACGAACTTCGCTCACGCCCCCCACCAAGGCTATAGCCCACCCATTTTTTGGCCATTTTTCCGTGGGGGGGTCTTGGCGCCCCGACCTTCGGGGGCTGATTTTTGGGCGCGGCTGTGCCCATGGCCTATTTTTGGCATACGGAGCCCGCCCGCAAAGTGTGGGGCCATTCCGATTCCGGCGGACAAACTTCGCCCACGCCCCCCACGAAGGCTATAGCCCACCCGTTTTTTGGCCATTTTTCCGCAGGGGGGTGTTGGCGCCCCGACCTTCGGGGGCTGATTTTTGGGCGCGGCTGTGCCCGTGGCCTATTTTTGGTACACGGAGGCCGCCCGCAAAGTCTGGCTCCATTCCGAGTCCGGCGGACGAACTTCGCCCACGCCCCCGACCAAGGCTATAGCCCACCCGTTTTTTGGCCATTTTTCCGCTGGGGGGTCTTGGCCCCCCGACCTTCGGGGGCTGATATTTGGGCACGGCTGAGCCCGTGGCCTAGTTTTGGCACACGGAGGCGGCCCGCAAAGTCTGGGGCCATTCCGAGTCCGGCGGACGAACTTCGCCCACGCCCCCCACGAAGGCTATAGCCCACCCGATTTTTGGCCATTTTTCCGCTGGGGGGTCTTGGCCCGCCGACCTTCGGGGGCTGATTTTTGGGCGCGGCTGTGCCCGTGGCCTATTTTTGGCACACGGAGGCCGCCCGCAAGGTCTGGGGCCATTCCGAGTCCGGCGGATGAACTTCGCCCACGCCCCCCACCAAGGCTATAGCCCACCCGTTTTTGGCCATTTTTCCGCTGGGGGGTCTTGGCGCCCCGACCTTCGGGGCCTGATTTTTGGGCGCGGCTGTGCCCGTGGCCTATATTTTGGTACACGGAGGCCGCCCGCAAAAGTTGGGGCCATTCCGAGTCCGGCGGACGAATTTCGCCCACGCCCCCCACGAAGGCTATAGCCCACCTGATTTTTGGCCATTTTTCCGCTGGGGGGTATTGGCCCCCCGACCTTCGGGGGCTGATTTTTGGGCGCGGCTGTGCCCGTGGCCTATTTTTGGCACACGGAGGCCGCCCGCAAGGTCTGGGGCCATTCCGAGTCCGGCGGCCTATTTTTGGCAAACGGAGGCCGCCCGCAAAGTCTGGGGTCATTCCGAGTCCGGCGGACGAACTTCGCCCACGCCCCCCACCAAGGCTATAGCCCACCCGTTTTTTGGCCATTTTTCTGCTGGGGGGTGTTGGCGCCCCGACCTTCGGGCGCTCATTTTTGAGCGCGGTCGTGCCCGTGGCCTATTTTTGGCACACGGAGGCCGCCCGCAAAGTCTGGGGCCATTCCGAGTCCGGCGGACGAACTTCGCCCACGCCCCCCGCCAAGGCTATAGCACACCCGTTTTATGGCCATTTTTCCGCTGGGGGGTGGTGGCGCCCCGACCTTCGGGCGCTCATTTTTGGGTGCGGCTGTGCCCGTGGCCTATTTTTGGCACACGGAGGGCGCCCGCAACGTCTGGGGCCATTCCGAGTCCGGCGGACGAACTTCGCCCACGCCCCCCACCAAGGCTATAGCACACCCGTTTCTTGGCCATTTTTCCGCTGGGGGGTGTTGGCGCCCCGACCATCGGGCGCTCATTTCTTGGTGCGGCTGTGCCCGTGGCCTATTTTTGGCACACGGAGGCCGCCCGCAAGGTCTGGGGCCATTCCGAGTCCGGCGGATGAACTTCGCCCACGCCCCCCACGAAGGCTATAGCCCACCCGTTTTTTGGCCATTTTTCTGCTGGGGGGTCTTGGCGGCCCGACCTTCGGGGGCTGATTTTTGGGCGCGGCTGTGCCCGTGGCCTATTTTTGGCACACGGAGGCCGCCCGCAAGGTCTGGGGCCATTCCGAGTCCGGCGGATGAACTTCGCCCACGCCCCCCACCAAGGCTATAGCCCACCCGTTTTTTGGCCATTTTTCCGCTGGGGGGTCTTGGCGGCCCGACATTCGGGTGCTGATTTTTGGGCGCGGCACGGAGGCCGCCCGCAAAGTCTGGGGCCATTCCGAGTCCGGCGGACGAACTTCGCCCACGCCCCCCACCAAGGCTATAGCCCACCCGTTTTTTGGCCATTTTTCCGCTGGGGGGTCTTGGCGCCCCGACCTTCTGGGGCTGATTTTTGGCCGCGGCTGTACCCGTGGCCTATTTTTGGCACACGGAGTCCGCCCGCAAAGTCTGGGGCCATTCCGAGTCCGGCGGACGAACTTCGCCGACGCCCCCCACCAAGGCTATAGCCCACCCGTTTTTTGGCCATTTTTCCGCGGGGGGGTCTTGGCGCCCGGACTTTCGGGGGCTGATTTTTGGGCGCGGCTGTGCCCGTGGCCTATTTTTGGCACACGGAGGCCGCCCGCAAAGTCTGGGGCCATTCCGAGTCCGGCGGACGAACTTCGCCGACGCCCCCCACCAAGGCTATAGCCCACCCGTTTTTTGGCCATTTTTCCGCGGGGGGGTCTTGGCGCCCCGACTTTCGGGGGCTGATTTTTGGGCGCGGCTGTGCCCGTGGCCTATTTTTGGCACACGGACGCCGCCCGCAAAGTATGGGGCCATTCCGAGTCCGGCGGACGAACTTCGCCCACG
>NW_006263263.1:13154-22513 GCF_000493195.1 Citrus x clementina | reverse complement strand
CAAGGCTATAGCCCACCCGTTTTTTGGCCATTTTTCCGCTGGGGGTTCTTGGCCCGCCGACTTTCGGGTGCTGATTTTTGGGTGCGGCTGTGCCCGTGGCCTATTTTTGGCACACGGAGTCCGCCCGCAAAGTCTGGGGCCATTTCGAGTCCGGCGGACGAACTTCGCCCACGCCCCCGACCAAGGCTATAGCCCACCCGTTTTTTGGCCATTTTTCCGCTGGGAGGTCCTGGCGCCCCGACCTTCGGGCCCGGATTTTTGGGCGCGGCTGTGCCCGTGGCCTATTTTTGGCACACGGAGGCCGCCCGCAAAGTGTGGGGCCATTCCGAGTCCGGCGGACGAACTTCGCCCACGCCCCCCACCAAGGCTATAGCCCACCCGTTTTTTGGCCATTTTTCTGCAGGGGGGTCTTGGCGCCCCGACCTTCGGGTGCTGATTTTTGGGCGCGGCTGTGCCCGTGGCCTATTTTTGGCACACGGAGGCCGCCCGCAAAGTCTGGGGCCATTCCGAGTCCGGCGGACGAACTTCGCCCACGCCACCCACCAAGGCTATAGCCCACCCGTTTTTTGGCCATTTTTCCGCTGGGGGGTCTTGGCGCCCCGACCTTCGGGGGCTGATTTTTGGGCGCGGCTGTACCCGTGGCCTATTTTTGGCACACGGAGTACGCCCGCAAAGTCTGGGGCCATTCCGAGTCCGGCGGACGAACTTCGCCCACGCCCCCCACCAAGGCTATAGCCCACCCGTTTTTTGGCCATTTTTCCGCTGGGGGGTCTTGGCGCCCCGACCTTCGGGGGTTGATTTTTGGGCGCGGCTGTGCCCGTGACCTATTTTTGGGACACGGAGCCGCCCGCAAAGTCTGGGGCCATTCCGAGTCCGGCGGACGAACTTCGCCCACGCCCCCCACCAAGGCTATAGCCCACCCGTTTCTTGGCTATTTTTCCGCAGGGGGGTCTTGGCGCCCCGACCTTCGGGGGCTGATTTTTGGGCGCGGCTGTATCCGTGGCCTATTTTTGGCACACGGAGTACGCCCACAAAGTCTGGGGCCATTCCGAGTCCGGCGGACGAACTTCGCCGACGCCCCCCACCAAGGCTATAGCCCACCCGTTTTTTGGCCATTTTTCCGCGGGGGGGTCTTGGCGCCCGGACTTTCGGGGGCTGATTTTTGGGCGCGGCTGTGCCCGTGGCCTAGTTTTGGCACACGGAGGCCGCCCGCAAAGTCTGGGGCCATTCCGAGTCCGGCGGACGAACTTCGCCCACGCCCCCCACGAAGGCTATAGCCCATCCGTTTTTTGGCCATTTTTCCGCTGGGGGATCTTGGCGCCCCGACCTTCGGGGGCTGATTTTTGGGCGCAGCTGTGCCCGTGAACTATTTTTGGCACACGTAGGCCGCCCACAAAGTCTGGGGCCATTCCGAGTCCGGCGGACGAACTTCGCCCACGCCTCCCACCAAGGCTATAGCCCACCCGTTTTTTGGCCATTTTTCCGCTGGGGGGTCTTGGCGCCCCGACCTTCGGGGGCTGATTTTTGGGCGCGGCTGTACCCGTGGCCTATTTTTGGCACACGGAGTCAGCCCGCAAAGTCTGGGGCCATTCCGAGTCCGGGGGACGAACTTCGCCGACGCCCCCCACCAAGGCTATAGCCCACCCGTTTTTTGGCCATTTTTCCGCTGGGTGGTCTTGGCGCCCCGACCTTCGGGGGCTGATTTTTGGACGCGGCTGTGCCCGTGACCTATTTTTGGGACACGGAGGCCGCCCGCAAAGTCTGGGGCCATTCCGAGTCCGGCGGACGAACTTCGCCCACGCCCCCCACCAAGGCTATAGCCCACCCGTTTTTTAGCCATTTTTCCGCAGGGGGGTCTTGGCCTCCCGACCTTCGGGGGCTGATTTTTGGGCGCGGCTGTGCCCGTGGCCTATTTTTGGCACACGGAGGCCGCCCGCAAAGTCTGGGGCCATTCCGAGTCCGGCGGACGAACTTCGCCCACGCCCCCCACGAAGGCTATAGCCCACCCGATTTTTGGCCATTTTTCCGCTGGGGGGTCTTGGCCCGCCGACCTTCGGGGGTTGATTTTTGGGCGCGGCTGTGCCCGTGGCCTATTTTTTGCACACGGAGTCCGCCCGCAAAGTCTGGGGCCATTCCGAGTCCGGCAGACGAACTTCGCCCACGCCCCCCACGAAGACTATAGCCCACCCGTTTTTTGGCCATTTTTCCGCGGGGGGGTCTTGGCGCCCGCACTTTCGGGGGCTGATTTTTGGGCGCGGCTGTGCCCGTGGCCTATTTTTGGCACACGGAGGCCGCCCGCAAAGTCTGGGGCCATTCCGAGTCCGGCGGACGAACTTCGCCCACGCCCCCCACCAAGGCTATAGCCCACCCGTTTTTTGGCCATTTTTCCGCAGGGGGGTCTTGGCGCCCCGACCTTCGGGGGCTTATTTTTGGGCGCGGCTGTGCCCGTGGCCTATTTTTGGCACACGGAGGCCGCCCGCATAGTCCGGGGCCATTCCGAGTCCAGCGGACGAACTTCGCCCACGCCCCCCACCAAGGCTATAGCCCACCCGTTTTTTGGCCATTTTTCCGCAGGGGGGTCTTGACGCCCCGACCTTCGGGGGCTGATTTTTGGGTGCAGCTGTGCCCGTGGCCTATTTTTCGCACACGGAGGCCGCCCGCAAAGTATGGGGCCATTCCGAGTCCGGCGGACGAACTTCCCCCACGCCCCCCACCAAGGCTATAGCCCACCCGTTTTTTGGCCATTTTTCCGCTGGGGGGTCTTGGCCCGCCGACCTTCGGGGGCTGATTTTTGGGCGCGGCTGTGCCCGATGCCTATTTTTGGCACACGGAGTCCGCCCGCAAAGTCTGGGGCCATTCCGAGTCCGGCGGACGAACTTCGCCCACGCCCCCCACGAAGACTATAGCCCACCCGTTTTTTGGCCATTTTTCCGCTGGTGGGTCTTGGCGCCCCGACCTTCGGGGGCTGATTTTTGGGCGCGGCTGTGCCCGTGGCCTATTTTTGGCACACGGAGTTCGCCCGCAAAGTCTGGGGCCATTCCGATTCCGGCAGACGAACTCCGCCCACGCCCCCCACCAAGGCTATAGCCCACCCGTTTTTTGGACATTTTTCCGCAGGGGGGTCTTGGCGCCCTGACCTTCGGGGGCTGATTTTTGGGTGCGGCTGTGCCCGTGGCCTATTTTTGGCACACGGAGGCCGCCCGCAAAGTCTGGGGCCATTCCGAGTCCGGCGGACGAACTTCGCCCACGCCCCCCACGAAGGCTATAGCCCACCCGTTTTTTGGCCATTTTTCCGCTGGGGGGTCTTGGTGGCCCGACCTTCGGGGGCTGATTTTTGGGCGCGGCTGTGCCCGTGTCCTATTTTTGGCACACGTAGGCCGCCCGCAAAGTCTGGGGCCATTCCGAGTCCGGCGGACGAACTTCGCCCACGCCCCCCACCAAGGCTATAGCCCACCCGTTTTTTGGCCATTTTTCCGCTGGGGGGTCTTGGCCTCCCGACCTTCGGGGGCTGATTTTTGGGCGCGGCTGTTCCCGTGGCCTATTTTTGGCACACGGAGGCCGCCCGCAAAGTCTGGGGCCATTCGGAGTCCGGCGGACGAACTTCGCCCACGCCCACCAGCAAGGCTATAGCCCACCCGATTTTTGGCCATTTTTCCGCGGGGGGGTCTTGGCCCGCCGACCTTCGGGGGCTGATTTTTTGGGCGCGGCTGTGCCCGTGGCCTATTTTTTGCACACGGAGTCCGCCCCGCAAAATCTGGGGCCATTCCGAGTCCGGCGGACAAACTTCGCCCACGCCCCCACGAAGACTATAGCCCACCCGTTTTTTGGCCATTTTTCCGCTGGGGGGTCTTGGCGCCCCGACCTTCGGGGGCTGATTTTTGGGCGCGGCTGTGCCCGTGGCCTATTTTTGGCACACGGAGGCCGCCCGCAAAGTCTGGGGCCATTCCGAGTCCGGCGGACAAACTTCGCCCACGCCCCCCACGAAGACTATAGCCCACCTGTTTTTTGGCCATTTTTCCGCTGTTGGGTCTTGGCGCCCCGACCTTCGGGTGCTGATTTTTGGGCGCGGCTGTGCCCGTGGCCTATTTTTGGCACACGGAGGCCGCCCGCAAAGTCTGGGGCCATTCCGAGTCCGGCGGACAAACTTCGCCCACGCCCCCCACGAAGGCTATAGCCCACCCGTTTTTTGGCCATTTTTCCGCAGGGGGGTCTTGGCGCCCCGACTTTCGGAGGTTGATTTTTGGGCGCGGCTGTGCCCGTGGCCTATTTTTGGCACACGGAGGCCGCCCGCAAAGTCTGGCTCCATTCCAAGTCCGGCGGACGAACTTCGCCCACGCCCCCGACCAAGGCTATAGCCCACCCGTTTTTTGGCCATTTTTCCGCTGGGGGGTCTTGGCCCCCCGACCTTCGGGGGCCGATTTTTAGGCGCGGCTGTGCCCGTGGCCTAGTTTTGGCACACGGAGGCCGCCCGCAAAGTCTGGGGCCATTCCGAGTCCGGCGGACGAACTTCGCCCACGCCCCCCACGAAGGCTATAGCCCACCCGTTTTTTGGCCATTTTTCCGCTGGGGGATCTTGGCGCCCCGTCCTTCGGGGGCTGATTTTTGGGAGCGGCTGTGCCCGTGTCCTATTTTTGGCACACGTAGGCCGCCCGCAAAGTCTGGGGCCATTCCTAGTCCGGCGGACGAACTTCGCCCACGCCCCTCACCAAGGCTATAGCCCACCCGTTTTTTGGCCATTTTTCCGCTGGGGGGTCTTGGCGGCCCGACCTTCGGGGACTGATTTTTGGGCGCGGTTTGCCCGTGGCCTATTTTTGGCACACATAGGCCGCCCGCAAAGTCTGGGGCCATTCCGATTCCGGCGGACGAACTTCGCCCACGCCCCCCACGAAGGCTATAGCCCACCCGATTTTTGGCCATTTTTCCGCTGGGGGGTCTTGGCCCGCCGACCTTCGGGGGCTGATTTTTGGGCGCGGCTGTGCCCGTGGCCTATTTTTGGCACACGGAGGCCGCCCGCAAAGTCTGAGGCCATTCGGAGTCCGGCGGACAAACTTCGCCCACGCCCCCCACGAAGACTATAGCCCACCCGTTTTTTGGCCATTTCTCTGCAGGGGGGTCTTGGCGCCCCGACGGAAAGGGGGCTGATTTTTTTGCGCGCCTGTGCCCGTGGCCTATTTTTGGCACACGGAGGCCGCCCGCAAAGTCTGGGGCCATTCCGAGTCCGGCGGACGAACTTCGCCCAAGCCCCCCACCAAGGCTATAGCCCACCCGTTTTTTGGCAATTTTTCCGCTGGGGGGTCTTGGCGCCCCGACGGAAAGGGGGCTGACTTTTGGGCGCGGCAGTGCCCGTGGCCTATTTTTGGCACACGGAGGCCGCCCGCAAAGTCTGGCTCCATTCCGAGTCCGGCGGACGAACTTCGCCCACGCGCCCGACCAAGGCTATAGCCCACCCGTTTTTTGGCCATTTTTCCGCTGGGGGGTCTTGGCCCCCCGACCTTCGGGGGCCGATTTTTAGCCGCGGCTGTGCCCGTGGCCTAGTCTTGGCACACGGAGGCCGCCCGCAAAGTCTGGGGCCATTCCGAGTCCGGCGGACGAACTTCGCCCACGCCCCCCACGAAGGCTATAGCCCACCCGTTTTTTGGCCATTTTTCCGCTGGGGGATCTTGGCGCCCCGACCTTCGGGGGCTGATTTTTGGGCGCGGCTGTGCCCGTGTCCTATTTTTGGCACACGTAGGCCGCCCGCAAAGTCTGGGGCCATTCCTAGTCCGGCGGACGAACTTCGCCCACGCCCCCCACCAAGGCTATAGCCCACCCGTTTTTTGGCCATTTTTCCGCTGGGGGGTCTTGGCGGCCCGACCTTTGGGGACTGATTTTTGGGCGCGGTTTGCCCGTGGCCTATTTTTGGCACACGTAGGCCGCCCGCAAAGTCTGGGGCCATTCCGAGTCCGGCGGACGAACTTCGCCCACGCCCCCCACGAAGGCTATAGCCCACCCGATTTTTGGCCATTTTTCCGCTGGGGGGTCTTGGCCCGCCGACCTTCGGGGGCTGATTTTTGGGCACGGCTGTGCCCGTGGCCTATTTTTGGCACACGGAGGCCGCCCGCAAAGTCTGAGGCCATTCGGAGTCCGGCGGACAAACTTCGCCCACGCCCCCCACGAAGGCTATAGCCCACCCGTTTTTTGGCCATTTCTCTGCAGGGGGGTCTTGGCGCCCCGACGGAAAGGGGGCTGATTTTTTTGCGCGCCTGTGCCCGTGGCCTATTTTTGGCACACGGAGGCCGCCCGCAAAGTCTGGGGCCATTCCGAGTCCGGCGGACGAACTTCGCCCACGCCCCGCACCAAGGCTATAGCCCACCCGTTTTTTGGCAATTTTTCCGCTGGGGGGTCTTGGCGCCCCGACGGAAAGGGGGCTGATTTTTGGGCGCGGCAGTGCCCGTGGCCTATTTTTGGCACACGGAGGCCGCCCGCAAAGTCTGGAGCCATTCTGAGTCCGGCGGACGAACTTCGCCCACGCCCCCCACCAAGGCTATGGCCCACCCGTTTTTTGGCCATTTTCTGCTGGGGGGTCTTGGCGGCCCGACCTTCGGGGGCTGATTTTTGGGCGCTGCTGTGCCCGTGTCCTATTTTTGGCACACGTAGGCCGCCCGCAAAGTCTGGGGCCATTCCTAGTCCGGCGGACGAACTTCGCCCACGCCCCCCACCAAGGCTATAGCCCACCCGTTTTTTGGCCATTTTTCCGCTGGGGGGTCTTGGCGGCCCGACCTTCGGGGACTGATTTTTGGGCGCGGCTGTGCCCGTGGCCTATTTTTGGCACACGTAGGCCGCCCGCAAAGTCTGGGGCCATTCCGAGTCCGGCGGACGAACTTCGCCCACGCCCCCCACCAAGGCTATAGCCCACCCGTTTTTTGGCCATTTTTCCGCTGGGCGGTCTTGGCGCCCCGACCTTCGGGGGCTGATTTTGGGCGCGGCTGTGCCCGTGACCTATTTTTGGCACACGGAGGCCGCCCGCAAAGTCTGGGGCCATTCCGAGTCCGGCGGACGAACTTCGCCCACGCCCCCCACGAAGGCTATAGCCCACCCGATTTTTTGCCATTTTTCCGCTGGGGGGTCTTGGCCCGCCGACCTTCGGGGGCTGATTTTTGGGCGCGGCTGTGCCCGTGGCCTATTTTTTGCACACGGAGTCCGCCCGCAAAGTCTGGGGCCATTCGGAGTCCGGCGGACGAACTTCGCCCACGCCCCCCAGCAAGGCTATAGCCCACCCGTTTTTTGGCTATTTTTCCGCTGGGGGGTCTTGGCGCCCCGACCTTCGGGGGCTGATTTTTGGGCGCGGCTGTGCCCGTGGCCTATTTTTGGCACACGGAGGCCGCCCGCAAAGTCTGGGGCCATTCCGAGTCCGGCGGACGAACATCGCCCACGCCCCCCACCAAGGCTATAGCCCACCCGTTTTTTGGCTATTTTTCCGCTGGGGGGTCTTGGCGCCCGGACCTTCGGGGGCTGATTTTTGGGCGCGGCTGTGCCCGTGGCCTATTTTTGGCACACGGAGGCCGCCCGCAAAGTCTGGGGCCATTCCGAGTCCGGCGGACGAACTTCGCCCACGCCCCCCACCAAGGCTATAGCCCACCCGTTTTTAGCCATTTTTCCGCTGGGGGGTCTTGGCAGCCCGACCTTCGGGGACTGATTTTTGGGCGCGGCTGTGCCCGTGGCCTATTTTTGGCACACGGAGGCCGCCCGCAAAGTCTGGGGCCATTCCGAGTCCGGCGGACGAACTTCGCCCACGCCCCCCACGAAGGCTATAGCCCACCTGATTTTTGGCCATTTTTCCGCTGGGGGGTCTTGGCCCGCCTACCTTCGGGGGCTGATTTTTGGGCACGGCTGTGCCCGTGGCCTATTTTTTGCACACGGAGTCCGCCCGCAAAGTCTGGGGCCATTCCGAGTCCGGCGGACGAACTTCGCCCACGCCACCCACCAAGGCTATAGCCCACCCGTTTTTTGGCCATTTTTCCGCTGGGGGGTCTTGGCGGCCCGACCTTCGGGGACTGATTTTTGGGCGTGGCTGTGCCCGTGGCCTATTTTTGGCACCCGGAGGCCGCTTGCAAAGTCTGGGGCGATTCCGATTCCGGCAGACGAACTTCGCCCACGCCCCCCAGCAAGGCTATAGCCCACCCGTTTTTTGGCCTTTTTTCCGCTGGGGGGTCTTGGCGCCCCGACCTTCGGGGGCTGATTTTTGGGCGCGGCTGTGCCTGTGGCCTATTTTTGGCACACGGAGGCCGCCCGCAAAGTCTGGGGCCATTGCGAGTCCGGCGGACGAACTTCGCCCACACCCCCCACCAAGGCTATAGCCCACCCGTTTTTTGGCTATTTTTCCGCTGGGGGGTCTTGGCGCCCCGACGGAAAGGGGGCTGATTTTTGGGCGCGGCAGTGCCCGTGGCCTATTTTTGGCACACGGAGGCCGCCCGCAAAGTCTGGAGCCATTCTGAGTCCGGCGGACGAACTTCGCCCACGCCCCCCACCAAGGCTATGGCCCACCCGTTTTTTGGCCATTTTCTGCTGGGGGGTCTTGGCGGCCCGACCTTCGGGGGCTGATTTTTGGGCGCTGCTGTGCCCGTGTCCTATTTTTGGCACACGTAGGCCGCCCGCAAAGTCTGGGGCCATTCCTAGTCCGGCGGACGAACTTCGCCCACGCCCCCCACCAAGGCTATAGCCCACCCGTTTTTTGGCCATTTTTCCGCTGGGGGGTCTTGGCGGCCCGACCTTCGGGGACTGATTTTTGGGCGCGGCTGTGCCCGTGGCCTATTTTTGGCACACGTAGGCCGCCCGCAAAGTCTGGGGCCATTCCGAGTCCGGCGGACGAACTTCGCCCACGCCCCCCACCAAGGCTATAGCCCACCCGTTTTTTGGCCATTTTTCCGCTGGGCGGTCTTGGCGCCCCGACCTTCGGGGGCTGATTTTTGGGCGCGGCTGTGCCCGTGACCTATTTTTGGCACACGGAGGCCGCCCGCAAAGTCTGGGGTCATTCCGAGTCCGGTGGACGAACTTCGCCCTCCCTCCCCTCACTAATGCTATAGCCCATCCTAATTCTTGCCATTTTTTCCGCTGGGGAGTTTTGTTCCGTCCACCTTCTGGTGCTGATTTTTTGTACCTGCTGTTCCCCCTGGCTATTTTTTGCACTTGTAACTCGCCTCTAAAGCTGGTGGTCTATCCTAAGTCAGTCTGAACAAACTTCTCTCATTCCTCCCACCCCAGGTACTGGCCTCTCCTCTATATTGTATTTCTTCTCATATGTGTGTCTTTTTATTCATACTCTCCCATCTGTCTCTTTTTTTCTTACTTCCTTTGTCTCCCCGCCTACTTTTTTCCTCTCT
>NW_006263263.1:11581-12789 GCF_000493195.1 Citrus x clementina | reverse complement strand
GGACTTTCGGGGGCTGATTTTGGGGCGCGGCTGTGCCCGTGGCCTATTTTGGCACACTGGAGGCCGCCCGCAAAGTCTGGGGCCATTCCGAGTCCGGCGGACGAACTTCGCCCACGCCCCCCACCAAGGCTATAGCCCACCCGTTTTTGGCCATTTTTCCGCTGGGGGGTCTTGGCAGCCCGACCTTCGGGGACTGATTTTTGGGCGCGGCTGTGCCCGTGGCCTATTTTTGGCACACGGAGGCCGCCCGCAAAGTCTGGGGCCATTCCGAGTCCGGCGGACGAACTTCGCCCACGCCCCCCACCAAGGCTATAGCCCACCCGTTTTTTAGCCATTTTTCCGCAGGGGGTCTTGGACTCCCGACCTTCGGGGGCTGATTTTTGGGCGCGGCTGTGCCCGTGGCCTATTTTTGGCACACGGAGGCCGCCCGCAAAGTCTGGGGCCATTCCGAGTCCGGCGGACGAACTTCGCCCACGCCCCCCACGAAGGCTATAGCCCACCCGATTTTTGGCCATTTTTCCGCTGGGGGGTCTTGGCCCGCCGACCTTCGGGGGCTGATTTTTGGGCACGGCTGTGCCCGTGGCCTATTTTTTGCACACGGAGTCCGCCCGCAAAGTCTGGGGCCATTCGGAGTCCGGCGGACGAACTTCGCCCACGCCCCCCAGCAAGGCTATAGCCCACCCGTTTTTTGGCTATTTTTCCGCTGGGGGGTCTTGGCGCCCCGACCTTCGGGGGCTGATTTTTGGGCGCGGCTGTGCCCGTGGCCTATTTTGGGCACACGGAGGCCGCCCGGAAAGTCTGGGGCCATTCCGAGTCCGGCGGACGAACATCGCCCACGCCCCCCACCAAGGCTATAGCCCACCCGTTTTTTGGCTATTTTTCCGCTGGGGGGTCTTGGCGCCCGGACCTTCGGGGGCTGATTTTTGGGCGCGGCTGTGCCCGTGGCCTATTTTTGGCACACGGAGGCCGCCCGCAAAGTCTGGGGCCATTCCGAGTCCGGCGGACGAACTTCGCCCACGCCCCCCACCAAGGCTATAGCCCACCCGTTTTTGGCCATTTTTCCGCTGGGGGGTCTTGGCAGCCCGACCTTCGGGGACTGATTTTTGGGCGCGGCTGTGCCCGTGGCCTATTTTTGGCACACGGAGGCCGCCCGCAAAGTCTGGGGCCATTCCGAGTCCGGCGGAAGAACTTCGCCCACGCCCCCCACC
>NW_006263263.1:1344-11481 GCF_000493195.1 Citrus x clementina | reverse complement strand
CGCCCACGCCCCCCAGCAAGGCTATAGCCCACCCGTTTTTTGGCCATTTTTCCGCTGGGGGGTCTTGGCGCCCCGACCTTCGGGGGCTGATTTTTGGGCGCGGCTGTGCCTGTGGCCTATTTTTAGCACACGGAGGCCGCCCGCAAAGTCTGGGGCCATTCCGAGTCCGGCGGACGAACTTCGCCCACGCCCCCCACCAAGGCTATTGCCCACCCGTTTTTTGGCTATTTTTCCGCTGGGGGGTCTTGGCGGCCCGACCTTCGGGGGCTGATTTTTGGGCGCGGCTGTGCCCGTGGCCTATTTTTGGCACACGGAGGCCGCCCGCAAAGTCTGGGGCCATTCCGAATCCGGCGGACGAACTTCGCCCACGCCCCCCACCAAGGCTATAGCCGACCCGTTTTTTGGCCATTTTTCCGCTGGGGGGTCTGGGCGGCCCGACCTTTGGGGACCGATTTTTGGGCGCGGCTGTGCCCGTGGCCTATTTTTGGCACCCGGAGCCCGCCCGCAAAGTCTGGGGCCATTCCGAATCCGGCGGACGAACTTCGCCCACGCCCCCCACCAAGGCTATAGCCGACCCGTTTTTTGGCCATTTTTCCGCTGGGGGGTCTGGGCGGCCCGACCTTTGGGGACCGATTTTTGGGCGCGGCTGTGCCTGTGGCCTATTTTTGGCACACGGAGGCCGCCCGCAAAGTCTGGGGCCATTCCGAGTCCGGCGGACGAACTTCGCCCACGCCCCCCACCAAGGCTATAGCCCACCCGTTTTTTGGCTATTTTTCTGCTGGGGGGTCTTGGCGCCCCGACCTTCGGGGGCTGATTTTTGGGCGCGGCTGTGCCCGTGGCCTATTTTTGGCACACGGAGGCCGCCCGCAAAGTCTGGGGCCATTCGGAGTCCGGCGGACGAACTTCGCCCACGCCCCCCAGCAAGGCTATAGCCCACCCGATTTTTGGCCATTTTTCCGCTGGGGGGTCTTGGCCTGCCGACCTTCGGAGGCTGATTTTTGGGCGCGGCTGTGCCCGTGGCCTATTTTTGGTACATGGAGGCCGCTTGCAAAGTCTGGGGCGATTCCGATTCCGGCAGACGAACTTCGCCCACGCCCCCCAGCAAGGCTATAGGCCACCCGTTTTTTGGCCATTTTTCCGCTGGGGGGTCTTGGCGCCCCGACCTTCGGGGGCTGATTTTTGGGCGCGGCTGTGCCCGTGTCCTATTTTTGGCACACGTAGGCCACCTGCAAAGTCTGGGGCCATTCCGAGTCCGGCGGACGAACTTCGCCCACGCCCCCCACGAAGGCTATAGCCCACCCGTTTTTTGGCCATTTTTCCGCTGGGGGATCTTGGCGCCCCGACCTTCGGGGACTGATTTTTGGGCGCGGCTGTGAACGTGACCTATTTTTGGCACACGTAGGCCGCCCGCAAAGTCTGGGGCCATTCCGAGTCCAGCGGACGAACTTCGCCCACGCCCCCCACCAAGGCTATAGCCCACCCGTTTTTTGGCCATTTTTCCGCTGGGGTGTCTTGGCGCCCCGACGGAAAGGGGGCTGATTTTTTTGCGCGGCTATGCCCGTGGCCTATTTTTGGCACACGGAGGCCGCCCGCAAAGTCTGGGGCCATTCCGAGTCCGGCGGACGAACTTCGCCCACGCCCCCCACCTAGGCTATAGCCCACCCGTTTTTTGAGCATTTTTCCGCTGGGGGGTCTTGGCCTCCCGACCTTCGGGGGCTGATTTTTGGGCGCGGCTGTGCCCGTGGCCTATTTTTGGCACACGGAGGCCGCCCGCAAAGTCTGGGGCCATTCCGAGTCCGGCGGACGAACTTCGCCCACGCCCCCCACGAAGGCTATAGCCCACCCGTTTTTTGGCCATTTTTCCGCAGGGGGGTCTTGGCGCCCCGACGGAAAGGGGGCTGATTTTTTTGCGCGGCTGTGCCCGTGGCCTATTTTTGGCACACGGAGGCCGCCCGCAAAGTCTGGGGCCATTACGAGTCCGGAGGACGAACTTCGCCCACGCCCCCCACCAAGGCTATAGCACAACCGTTTTTTGGCAATTTTTCCGCTGGGGGGTCTTGGCGCCCCGACGGAAAGGGGGCTGATTTTTGGGCGCGGCAGTGCCCGTGGCCTATTTTTGGCACACGGAGGCCGCCCGCAAAGTCTGGAGCCATTCCGAGTCCGGCGGACGAACTTCGCCCGCGCCCCCCACCAAGGCTATAGCCCACCCGTTTTTTGGCCATTTTTCCCCTGGGGGGTCTTGGCGCCCCGACCTTCGGGGGCTGATTTTTGGGCGCGGCTGTGCCCGTGACCTATTTTTGGCACACGAAGGCCGCCCGCGAAGTCTGGGGCCATTCCGAGTCCGGCGGACGAACTTCGCCCACGCCCCCCACCAAGGCTATAGCCCACCCGTTTTTTGGCCATTTTTCCGCTGGGGGGTCTTGGCCCGCCGACCTTCGGGGGCTGATTTTTGGGCGCGGCTGTGGCCGTTGCCTATTTTTTGCACACGGAGTCCGCCCGCAAAGTCTGGGGCCATTCCGAGTCCGGCGGACGAACTTCGCCGACGCCCCCCAATAGCCCACCCGTTTTTTGGCCATTTTTCCGCGGGGGGGTCTTCGCGCCCGGACTTTCGGGGGCTGATTTTTGGGCGCGGCTGTGCCCGTGGCCTATTTTTGGCACACGGAGGCCGCTTGCAAAGTCTGGGGCCATTCCGATTCCGGCAGACGAACTTCGCCCACGCCCCCCACCAAGGCTATAGCCCACCCGTTTTTTGGCCATTTTTCCGCGGGGGGGTCTTCGCGCCCGGACTTTCGGGGGCTGATTTTTGGGCGCGGCTGTGCCCGTGGCCTATTTTTGGCACACGGAGGCCGCTTGCAAAGTCTGGGGCCATTCCGATTCCGGCAGACGAACTTCGCCCACGCCCCCCACCAAGGCTATAGCCCACCCGTTTTTTGGCCATTTTTCCGCAGGGGGGTCATGGCGCCCCGACCTTCGGGGGCTGATTTTTGGGCACGGCTGTGCCAGTGACCTATTTTTGGCACACGGAGGCCGCCCGCAAAGTCTGGGGCCATTCCGAGTCCGGCGGACGAGCTTCGCCCACGCCACCCACCAAGGCTATAGCCCACCCGTTTTTTGGCCATTTTTCCGCTGGGGGGTCTTGGCCCGCCGACCTTCGGGGGCTAATTTTTGGGCGCGGCTGTGCCCGTGTCCTATTTTTGGCACACGGAGTCCGCCCGCAAAGTCTGGGGCCATTCGGAGTCCGGCAGACGAACTTCGCCCACGCCCCCCAGCAAGGCTATAGCCCACCCGATTTTTGGCCATTTTTCCACTGGGGGGTCTTGGCCCGCCGACCTTCGGTGGCTGATTTTTGGGCGCGGCTGTGCCCGCGGCCTATTTTTTGCACACGGAGTCCGCCCGCAAAGTCTGGGGCCATTCCGAGTCCGGCGGACGAACTTCGCCCACGCCCCCCACCAAGGCTATAGCCCACCCGTTTTTTGGCCATTTTTCCGCTGGGGGGTCTTGTCGCCCCGACCTTCGGGGGCTGATTTTTGGGCGTGGCTGTGCCCGTGGCCTATTTTTGGCACACGGAATCCGCCCGCAAAGTCTGGGGTCATTCCGAGTCCGGCGGACGAACTTCGCCGACGCCCCCCACCAAGGCTATAGCCCACCCGTTTTTTGGCCATTTTTCCGCTGGGGGGTCTTGGCACCCCGACCTTCGGGGGCTGATTTTTGGGCGCGGCTGTACCCGTGGCCTATTTTTGGCACACGGAGTTCGCCCGCAAAGTCTGGGGCCATTCCGAGTCCGGCGGACGAACTTCGCCGACGCCCCCCACCAAGGCTATAGCCCACCCGTTTTTTGGCCATTTTTCCGTAGGGGGGTCTTGGCGCCCGGACTTTCGGGGGCTAATTTTTGGGCGCGGCTGTACCCCGTGGCCTATTTTTGGCACACGGAGTTCGCCCGCAAAGTCTGGGGCCATTCCGAGTCCGGCGGACGAACTTCGCCGACGCCCCCCACCAAGGGTATAGCCCACCCGTTTTTGGGCCATTTTTCCGCAGGGGCTCTTGGCGCCCCGACCTTCGGGGGCTGATTTTTGGGCGCGGCTGTGCCCGTGGCCTAGCTTTGGCACACGGAGTCCGCCCGCAAAGTCTGGGGCGATTCTGAGTCCGGCGGACGAACTTCGCCCACGCCCCCCACCAAGGCTATAGCCCACCCGTTTCTTGGCCATTTTTCCGCTGGGGGGTCTTAGCCTCCCGACCTTCGGGGGCTGATTTTTGGGCGCGGCTGTGCCCATGTCCTATTTTTGGCACACGTAGGCCGCCCGCAAAGTCTGGGGCCATTCTGAGTCCGGCGGACGAACTTCGCCCACGCCCCCCACCAAGGCTATAGCCCGCCCGTTTTTTGGCCATTTTTCCGCTGGGGGGTCTTGGCGCCCAGACCTTCGGGGCCTGATTTTTGGGCGCGGCTGTACCCGTGGCCTATTTATGGCACACGGAGTCCGCCCGCAAAGTCTGGGGCCATTCCGAGTCCGGCGGACGAACTTCCCCGACGCCCCCCACCAAGGCTATAGCCCACCCGTTTTTTGGCCATTTTTCCGCTGGGGGGTCTTGGCCTCCCGACCTTCGGGGGCTGATTTTTGGGCGCGGCTGTTCCCGTGGCCTATTTTTAGCACACGGAGGCCGCCCGCAAAGTCTGGGGCCATTCTGTGTCCGGCGGACGAACTTCGCCCACGCCCCCCACGAAGGCTATAGCCCACCCGTTTTTTGGCCATTTTTCCGCTGGGGGGTCTTGGCGGCCCGACCTTCGGGGGCTGATTTTTGGGCGCGGCTGTGCCCGTGTCCTATTTTTGGCACACGTAGGCCGCCCGCAAAGTCTGGGGCCATTCCGAGTCCGGCGGACGAACTTCGCCGACGCCCCCCACCAAGGCTATAGCCCACCCGTTTTTTGGCCATTTTTCCGCTGGGGGGTCTTGGCACCCCGACCTTCGGGGGCTGATTTTTGGGCGCGGCTGTACCCGTGGCCTATTTTTGGCACACGGAGTTCGCCCGCAAAGTCTGGGGCCATTCCGAGTCCGGCGGACGAACTTCGCCGACGCCCCCCACCAAGGCTATAGCCCACCCGTTTTTTGGCCATTTTTCCGTGGGGGGGTCTTGGTGCCCGGACTTTCGGGGGCTAATTTTTGGGCGCGGCTGTACCCGTGGCCTATTTTTGGCACACGGAGTTCGCCCGCAAAGTCTGGGGCCATTCCGAGTCCGGCGGACGAACTTCGCCGACGCCCCCCACCAAGGGTATAGCCCACCCGTTTTTTGGCCATTTTTCCGCAGGGGCTCTTGGCGCCCCGACCTTCGGGGGCTGATTTTTGGGCGCGGCTGTGCCCGTGGCCTAGCTTTGGCACACGGAGTCCGCCCGCAAAGTCTGGGGCGATTCCGAGTCCGGCGGACGAACTTCGCCCACGCCCCCCACCAAGGCTATAGCCCACCCGTTTCTTGGCCATTTTTCCGCTGGGGGGTCTTAGCCTCCCGACCTTCGGGGGCTGATTTTTGGGCGCGGCTGTGCCCATGTCCTATTTTTGGCACACGTAGGCCGCCCGCAAAGTCTGGGGCCATTCTGAGTCCGGCGGACGAACTTCGCCCACGCCCCCCACCAAGGCTATAGCCCACCCGATTTTTGGCCATTTTTCCGCTCGGGGGTCTTGGCCCGCCGACTTTCGGGGGCTGATTTTTGGGCGCGGCTGTGCCCGTGGCCTATTTTTTGCACACGGAGGCCGCCCGCAAAGTCTGGGGCCATTCCGAGTCCGACGGACGAACTTCGCCCACGCCCCCCACGAAGGCTATAGCCCACCCGTTTTTTGGCCATTTTTCCGCTGGGGGATCTTGGCGCCCCGACCTTCGGGGGCTGATTTTTGGGCGCGGCTGTGCCCGTGGCCTATTTTTGGCACACGGAGGCCGCCCGCAAAGTCTGGCTCCATTCCGAGTCCGGCGGACGAACTTCGCCCACGCCCCCGACCAAGGCTATAGCCCACCCGTTTTTTGGCCATTTTTCCGCTGGGGGGTCTTGGCCCCCCGACCTTAGGGGGCTGATTTTTGGGCGCGGCTGTGCCCGTGGCCTATTTTTGGCACACGGAGGCCGCCCGCAAAGTCTGGGGCCATTCCGAGTCCGGCGGATGAACTTCGCCCACGCCCCCCACCAAGGCTATAGCCCACCCGTTTTTTGGCCATTTTTCCGCAGGGGGGTCTTGGCGCCCCGACCTTCGGGGGCTGATTTTTGGGCGCGGCTGTGCCCGTGGCCTATTTTTGGCACACGGAGGCCGCCCACAAAGTCTGGGGCCATTCCGAGTCCGGCGGACGAACTTCGCGCACGCCCCCCACGAAGACTATAGCCCACCCGTTTTTTGGCCATTTTTTCGCTTGGGGGTCTTGGCGGCCCGACCTTCGGGGACTGATTTTTGGGTGCGGCTGTGCCCGTGGCCTATTTGTGGCACACGGAGGCCGCCCGCAAAGTCTGGGGCCATTCCGAGTCCGGCGGACGAACTTCGCCGACGCCCCCCACCAGGGCTATAGCCCACCCGTTTTTTGGCCTTTTTTCCGTGGGGGGGTCTTGGCGCCCGGACTTTCGGGCGCGGCTGTACCCGTGGCCTATTTATGGCACACGGAGTCCGCCCGCAACGTCTGGGGCCATTCCGAGTCCGGCCGACGAACTTCGCCGACGCCCCCCACCAAGGCTATAGCCCACCCGTTTTTTGGCCATTTTTCCGCGGGGGGGTCTTGGCGCCTGGACTTTCGGGGGCTGATTTTTGGGCGCGGCTGTGCCCGTGGCCTATTTTTGGCACACGGAGGCCGCTTGCAAAGTCTGGGGCCATTCCGATTCCGGCAGACGAACTTCGCCCACGCCCCCGACCAAGGCTATAGCCCACCCGTTTTTTGGCCATTTTTCCGCTGGGGGGTCTTGGCCCCCCGACCTTCGGGGGCTGATTTTTGGGCGCGGCTGTGCCCGTGGCCTAGTTTTGGCACACGGAGGCCGCCCGCAAAGTCTGGGGCCATTCCGAGTCCGACGGACGAACTTCGCCCACGCCCCCCACGAAGGCTATAGCCCACCCGTTTTTTGGCCATTTTTCCGCTGGGGGATCTTGGCGCCCCGACCTTCGGGGGCTGATTTTTGGGCGCGGCTGTGCCCGTGACCTATTTTTGGCACACGTAGGCCGCCCGCAAAGTCTGGGGCCATTCGGAGTCCGGCGGACGAACTTCGCCCACGCCCCCCACCAAGGCTATAGCCCACCCGTTTTTTGAACATTTTTCCGCTGGGGGGTCTTGGCGCCCCGACGGAAAGGGGGCTGATTTTTTTGCGCGGCTGTGCCCGTGGCCTATTTTTGGCACACGGAGGCCGCCCGCAATGTCTGGGGCCATTCGGAGTCCGGCGGACAAACTTCGCCCACGCCCCCCACGAAGGCTATAGCCCACCCGTTTTTTGGCCATTTTTCCGCAGGGGGGTCTTGGCGCCCCGACGGAAAGGTGGCTGATTTTTTTGCGCGGCTGTGCCCGTGGCCTATTTTTGGCACACAGAGGCCACCCGCAAAGTCTGGGGCCATTCCGAGTCTGGCGGACAAACTTCGCCCACGCCCCCCACCAAGGCTATAGCCCACCCGTTTTTTGGCCATTTTTCCGCTGGGGGGTCTTGGCGGCCCGACCTTCGGGTACTGATTTTTGGGCGCGGCTGTGCCCGTGGCCTATTTTTGGCACACGGTGGCCGCCCGCAAAGTCTGGGGCCATTCCGAGTCCGGCGGACGAACTTCGCCCACGCCCCCCACCAAGGCTATAGCCCACCCGTTTTTTGGCCATTTTTCCGCTGAGGGGTCTTGGCGCCCCGACCTTCGGGGGCTGATTTTTGAGCGCGGCTGTGCCCGTGACCTATTTTTGGCACACGGAGGCCGCCCGCAAAGTCTGGGGCCATTCCGAGTCCGGCGGATGAACTTCGCCCACGCCCCCCACCAAGGCTATAGCCCACCCGTTTTTTGGCCATTTTTCCGCAGGGGGGTCTTGGCGCCCCGACCTTCGGGGGCTGATTTTTGGGCGTGGCTGTGCCCGTGGCCTATTTTTGGCACACGGAGGCCACCCGCAAAGTCTGGGGCCATTCCGAGTCCGGCGGACGAACTTCGCGCACGCCCCCCACGAAGACTATAGCCCACCCGTTTTTTGGCCATTTTTTCGCTGGGGGGTCTTGGCGGCCCGACCTTCGGGGACTGATTTTTGGGCGCGGCTGTGCCCGTGGCCTATTTGTGGCACACGTAGGCCGCCCGCAAAGTCTGGGGCCATTCCGAGTCCGGCGGACGAACTTCGCCCACGCCCCCCACCAAGGCTATAGCCCACCCGTTTTTTGGCCATTTTTCCGCATGGGGGTCTTGGCGCCCCGACCTTCGGGGGCTGATTTTTGGGTGCGGCTGTGGCCGTGGCCTATTTTTGGTACACGGAGGCCGCCCGCAAAGTCTGGCTCCATTCCTAGTCCGGCGGACGAACTTCGCCCACGCCCCCGACCAAGGCTATAGCCCACCCGTTTTTTGGCCATTTTTCCGCTGGGGGGTCTTGGCCCCCCGACCTTCGGGGGCTGATTTTTGGGCGCGGCTGTGCCCGTGGCCTAGTTTTGGCACACGGAGGCCGCCCGCAAAGTCTGGGGCCATTCCGAGTCCGGCGGACGAACTTCGCCCACGCCCCCCACGAAGGATATAGCCCACCCGTTTTTTGGCCATTTTTCCGCTGGGGGATCTTGGCGCCCCGACCTTCGGGGGCTGATTTTTGGGCGCGGCTGTGCCCGTGACCTATTTTTGGCACACGTAGGGCGCCCGCAAAGTCTGGGGCCATTCCGAGTCCGGCGGACGAACTTCGCCCACGCCCCCCACCAAGGCTATAGCCCACCCGTTTTTTGGCCATTTTTCCGCTGGGGGGTCTTGGAACCGCGACGGAAAGGGGGCTGATTTTTTTGCGCGGCTGTGCCCGTTGCATATATTTGGCACACGGAGGCCGCCCGCAAAGTCTGGGGCCATTCCGAGTCCGGCGGACGAACTTCGCCCACGCCCCCCACCAAGGCTATAGCCCACCCGTTTTTTGGCCATTTTTCCGCTGGGGGGTCTTGGCCTCCCGACCTTCGGGGGCTGATTATTGGGCACGGCTGTGCCCGTGTCCTATTTTTGGCACACGTACGCCACCCGCAAAGTCTGGGGCCATTCCGAGTCCGGCGGACGAACTTCGCCCACGCCCCCCACCAAGGCTATAGCCCACCCGTTTTTGGCCATTTTTCCGCTGGGGGGTCTTGCCGCCCCGACCTTCGGGGGCTGATTTTTGGGCGCGGTTGTGCCGTGGCCTAATTTTGGCACACGGAGGCCGCCCGCAAAGTCTGGGGCCATTCCGAGTCCGGCGGATAAACTTCGCCCACGCCCCCCACCAAGGCTATAGCCCACCCGTTTTTTGGCCATTTTTCCGCAGGGGGGTCTTGACGCCCCGACCTTCGGGGGCTGATTTTTGGGCGCGGCTGTGCCCGTGGCCTATTTTTGGCACACGGAGGCCGCCCGCTAAGTCTGGGGCCATTCCGAGTCCGGCGGACGAACTTCGCCCACGCCCCCCACGAAGGCTATAGCCCACCCGTTTTTTGGCCATTTTTCCGCTGGGGGATCTTGGCGCCCCGACCTTCGGGGGCTAATTTTTGGGCGCGGCTGTGCCAGTGACCTATTTTTGGCACACGTAGGCCGCCCGCAAAGTCTGGGGCCATTCCGAGTCCGGCGGACGAACTTCGCCCACGGCCCCCACCAAGGCTATAGCCCACCCGTTTTTTGGCCATTTTTCCGCTGGGGGGTCTTGGCCCCCCGACGGAAAGGGGGCTGATTTTTGGCCACGGCTGTGCCCGTGGGCTTGTTTTGGCACACGGAGGCCGCCCGCAAAGTCTGGGGCCATTCGGAGTCCGGCGGACAAACTTCGCCCACGCCCCACACGAAGGCTATAGCCCACCCGTTTTTTGGCCATTTTTCCGCAGGGGGGTCTTGGCGCCCCGACGGAAAGGTGGCTGATTTTTTTGCGCTGCTGTGCCCGTGGCCTATTTTTGGCACACGGAGGCGACCCGCAAAGTCTGGGGCCATTCCTAGTCCGGCGGACGAACTTCGCCCACGCCCCCCACCA